>NW_026126710.1:0-528393 GCF_943737965.1 Phodopus roborovskii
CCAGTATTTCCTCACTCTTCTCTTTATTTGGAATGTTGATGTATATCCTGTGCCATTATATGTTAGAAGTATATGATCTGCTTTTTTGATTTTGATTTTAATGGGTGATTACAATTAAGAGATTGCAGGTTCTCAGAACCAACATTGAACTTTCTAACATTGTTGAGACATTGTGATAGACTTTGGGGGCTTCTAGAGTTGAAAAAAGTGCATTTTGCAATGATATTATTATAAACTTCTAGTGCTAGTGAGTGACAGTTTAGAAGTAGCTGGCCCACATACTTTACTGGGAGTGCCACTGATAGGAGGGGCTGTCTTTCTTGGATTTGGGGTGGGTATGTTCATTTGGAGGGAGGGTGACACTGTGTGGGGCAGGCTTAGAGGTTTCCTATGCTCATAATAACTTCAAGAATTTCCAATAGACTTCCTATTGCCTACAGAATGTAGGATTCTCAGCTCGTTCTCCAGACGCGCAACTACCTGTACACCAGCATTTTATATGCCATGATGAAAATGGACTGAATCTCTGAAAATATAAGTGAGCCACTTCAAATAAATGTTTCATTTAGTGCTCTTATCTCTTTCTCTCTCTCTATCTCTCTCTCTCTCATGCTCTCTCACGCTCTATCTTTCTTTTGTCTTTCCCTCCCCAGGCTAAATCTTCCTAGCCCCACCTGATTTTTCTCTCCTCCCCCTACTCTTTATTCTGGCATCCTCTCCCACTCACACCCCCCACACTCCCAGCCTAAGAAGATCTAGTTCTATTCCCCTTCTATGAGGAAACTTGTATGAATCTCACCAGAATCATCCTTGTATTCTAGTTTCTGGCATTATGAAATATACGCTGGTGATCCTTTGCTCTATGCTCGAAAAAATATATATAAGGCGTTTTTTATACATACCATGTTCTTATTTTGCTGACTGGGTTACCTCATTCAGGAGGCTTTCCTTCCAGATTCAATCCATTTGCCTGTGATTTTCAAGATTCCATTGTTATTTTTTCCACAAAGCAGTATTCCATTGTGTAAATGTCCCACATCTTATTCATCCATTCTTCATTGGAGGGACATCTAGGATGCTTCCGGGTTCTTGCTATTACAAATAATGCTGCTATGAACATAGTTAAACACATTTTTTGTTGCATGGATGTTGGATCATTTGGGTTATGCATAAGAAGTAAGATTGCCAGGTCCTGTGGTAGACCAATTCGCATTTTACTAAGGAACTGTGATGAAGATCTCCAAAATGGCTGTACAAGTTTCCAATCCCAACAGCAATGTAGAGTACTCCTTTTCTCCACATCCTCTCCAGCATAAGTTCTCATTAGTGTTCCTGATTTAGCCATTCTTGCAGGAGAAAGATGGTATCTCAGAGTTGTTTTGATTTGCATTTCACTAATAGCTAAGGATGTTGAGCACTTGCTTAAGTGTCTTGCAGGCTTTTTGATTTCCTCTATTGAGAATTCTCTCTTCAGTTCTATACTCCTTTTTTAATAGAGTTATTTGGTGTTTGGGTGACTAGTTTCTTGAGTTATTTGTATATTTTGGAGATGAGCCCTATGTCAGATGTAAGGTTGGTGAAGATATTTCAACATGTGTGCTGACTTTGGTCCCGTCAACTGGCCCTTTGGCTTACAGAAGCTTCTCAGCTTGAGAAAGTTCCATGTATTAATTGTTGAATCTCAGAGTCTGTGCTACTAGATTTATGTTTAGGAATGAATCTACTGTACTAGTTTCTTCAAGGGTACCCTACCACTTTCTCTTCGAAGATATTCAGTGTGGCTGGATTTATGTTGATGTCCTTGATCCATTTGGATTTGAGTTTGTGCAGGCTATAGATATGGGTCTATCTGCAGTCTTCTACACACTATCATTTGTTGAAGATGCTTTCCTGCTCCCATTGTATACTTTTAGCTGTTTTGTCAAAAATCAGTGTGTTCATAGGTGTGTGGGTTAATATCAAGATTTTTGATTTGATTACTTTGATCTACTTGTATATTTTTCTGCCAATACTAGGCTGTTTTCATGAATATAGCTCTAGTCAGGGATTAAAGTCAGGGATGGTGATGCCTCCTAAAGTTCCTTTGTTGTACAGGGTTGTTTGGCTATCCTGGGTCTTTTGTTTTTCTATATAAATTTGATTATTATCCTTTCATGGTCGGTGAAGAATTGTGCGGATATTGATGGGGGATTGCATTCAATCTGTAGATTGCTTTTAGTAAGATTTCCATTTTTACTATGCTTATCCTATCTATCCAAGAGCATGGGGAGATCTTTCCATTTTGTGGTATCTTCTGAAATTTATTGGTTTAAATAAACAGTTCTTGATATATAGGTCTTTCACTTGTTTGTTAAGCATTACCCCAAGATACTTTATGTTGTTTACGGTTATGGTAAAGGTTGATGTTTCTCTCTGTTTTCTATGTCAGTCCCATTGTCCTCTGTATACAGTAGGGCAACAGATTTTTTTTTTAGTTGATCTTGTATAATGGTAGTTTGCTGAAGGTGTTTATTAGCTGTAGGAGTTCCCTGATAGAAATTTTTGGGTCACTTATGTATACTGTAATATATCTGCAAATAGTTAAATTTTGGCTTATTCCTTTCCAATTTGTATCCCCTTGATCTCATTTTTTGTCTTATTCCTTTAGCTAGAACATCAAGTACAATATTGAAGCAATATGGAGAGAGTGTAGCCTTGTGTTGTTCCTGGTTTTAGAGGAATTGCATTAAGGTTCTATCCATTCAGTTTGATGTTGGCTGTTGATTTAATATATATGCTTTTATCATGTTTAGGTATGTTCCTGTTATCCTTGATCTCTCCAAGCCCTTTATCATGTAAGGGTATTGGAATGTGAAAAGGCTCTTTCAGTAAACCCTGGTTTTTTTTTTTTTTTTCACTTTGTTTATATGGTGTATTACATCAATCGACTTTTATATGTTCCACGCATCCCTGCAACACAGGGATGAAGCCCTGTTGGTCATGTTGGATAATTTCTCTGATGTGTTCTTGGATTTGATTTGCCAGTATTTTATTGAGTATTTTTGCATCTATGTTCATGAGGGATATTGGTCTATCCCTTCTCTTTCTTAGTTGTGTCTTTGTGTGTCTATGGTACCAAGGTAACTGTGGCCTTGAAAAAAATGTTTGGGAATGAACATTTTGTCTCTATTGTGTGAAACAATTTGAGGAGTATTGGTATTAGTTCCTTTTTGATTTGCTGGTAGAATTCTGCACAAATGCCAACAGGCCCTCGGCCTTATTTTGTTGGGAGGCTTTCATTGACTGCCTAAATTTCATTGACGGTATTGGTCAGTTTAAGTTGCTTATCTGTTCTTGATTTCCTTTTGGTAAGTGATAGTTATCCAGAAATTTCTCCATTTCCAATGAATTTTCAAATTTTGTGGAGTATAGGTTTTTAAAGTACAACCTGAAAATTGTCTTCACTTCCTCAGTGTCTATTATTATGTCCACCTTTTTGTTTCTGATTTTGTTAATTTGTGTGTTCTCTCTCTCTGCTTTTCAGTTTAGTTTGGATAAAGGTTTGTCTATCTGGTTGAGTTTCTTAAAAAAAAAAAAAAACCCCTGTGTTGCATTGATGTTTTGTATCATTTTCCTTGTCTCTATTGATTTGTGCCCTCGAATTGATTATTCCCTGGCATCTACTCTGGGGTGACTTTGCTTCTTTTTGTTCTAAGTCTGTTAGCTGTGCTATTAATGCTCTAATGTGACTATCCTCAGTTTTCTTTATATGGGCTCTTATGAAATGAACTTCCATCCTTCATAGAAATCTTTTCTTTTATTTATTTTTTTTTAATTTTATATAACACAGTCCAATTAAATGAAAACAAACATTTATACACAATATTTGGGAATTTGGGCGTCGTTCTTTCCAAACTACTTCCTGCTGATAAGGGGCGCTGTCTTGGGGGATTCGAAGAAGATTCAGATATCCTAGCTGTAGTCTGTAGGGCTGTTTTGTCCAGCTGTTTTGAATGTAGGATCAGCTTGTACTCTGTTTCAGGCGGTCTGGCGTGATCAAACCACATTAGTCTGGAAGGAATCCACATCTTTTCATTTTCTGTGGAAACAAAAATAGAAATACTTTTCCCCCAGTAACTTGTTCTTCAACTTAAATTTTGGAGTCAAAGCGTTTTTTTTTTTTTTTTTTTAATTTATTATTTTACATGTCGAGGAGATTGACTCATAGAAATCTTTTCAATGTTTAACATGAGTTTGTGTATGTTGTGTCCTCATTGTCATTGAATTCTAAGACGTCATCCATTTCTTTCTTTATATCTTCTTGACCAGGAATGGTCCAATTGGACATTGTTCAGTTTCCATGAGTTTGTAGGGTTACTTCTGAGATTTGTGTTGTGGTTGAATTCTAGCTTTAAAGCATGGTGGTCTGATAAGATACATAGGAATATTCCAATTTCTTTTTTAATTTGGTGAGGGTTTTTTATGTGGCCTAGTATGTGGTTGATTGTAGAGATGGTTCAATATGGATTTGAGAGGAAGGTATATTATTTGTGTTTGGTTGTAATGTTCTGTAGATGTATCTTAAACCCAATGTAGACATAGCTTCTTGTTAGTTCTTGATTCTTTATCAAGTTTTTGTATGGTGGTCCTGTCTAGTGGTATGAGTGGAGTGCTGAAGTGTCCCACTAGGAGTGGATGAGGTTTTACATGAGCTTCAAGATTTAGTAGAGTTTCTTTTACGAATGTGGGTGCCTTTGTATTTGGGGCATAGATGTTCAGAATTGAGAATTTGCCCTGATGGATTTCTCCTATGATGAAAATGAAATGACTGTTTTCATCTCATTTGATTGATTTTGGTGTGATGTCTAACATGTTAGGTATTAGGATAGCTATACCTGCTGGCTTCTTGGGTCCACTTCATTGGAAGATCTTCTCCCAACCCTTTACCCTGAGGGAATGTATGTCTTTGAAACTTAGATGTGTTTTTTGTATGCAGCAAAACCATCAATTCTGTCTTTGTATCCATTCTTTTATCCTGTGAATTTCCATAGGTGAGTTAAGACCATTAATGTTAAGGGATAATAAGGACCACTGATTGTTAATGCTTATTTGTTTTAGATTTTTTGTAGGTGCTGGTATTGTGAATATATTATCCATGCTTTAACTTTGGTTTTGGTGAATTGGGATTATCTATTACTTATGTCTTTGTGAGCATAGTTAACTTCCTTGGGTTGGAGTTTTCGTTCCAGAAATTTCTATAGGGCTGGATTTGGAGATATTCATTGTGAAAATCCAGCTCTGTCATTAAATATGTTGTTACCTCTATCTATAATGATTGAGAGTTTTGCTGGGTATAGTAGCCTTGTCAGGCATCTGTGGACTCTCATACTTGTAGAACATCTACCCAGGACATTCTGATCTTGAGAATTTCCATGGAGAATTTAAGTGTAATGTTGATCATTCTACCTTTATATGTTATCTGAAATTTTTCTCCTGCTGCTCTTAATATTCTTTCTTTTTTCTGTATGTTAGGTGCATTGATTACTATGTGTTGTGAGGTCTTTATTCTTTGGTCCAGTCTATTTGGTGTTGGGTTTTCTTCTTGTGCTTTTATGGGCAAGTCCTTATTCAGATTGGGAAATTTTTCTTCAACGATTTTGTTGAACATGTTTTCCACAACTTTGAACTGGGATTCTTCACCTTCTTCTACACCCATTAGTCTTATCTTTTGCTTTAACCAGTGTCCCACATTTCCTGGATGTTTTGTGTTAAGGATTTATTGGACTTATGATTTTCTTTGGTCGATGTATCTATTTTCTCTAGTTTATCTTCAGCCCCTGAGATTCTCTCTTCACTCTCTTGTATTCTGCTGGTTTTTCTTGAGTCTGTAGTTCCTGATCATTTGCCCACTTTTTCTATTTCCAGCATTCCTTCAGTTTGTGTTTTCTTTATTGTCTCTATTTCTGTTTTCATGTCTTGAACTGTTCCTTAAACTCTTTGATATTTTTTCTTGGATTACCTTGCTTTCTTTAAGCACTCACAAAAATGCCCCACACAAATTATATTTCTACATTCTGATCTTGCTTCTTCAAGCAATAATGCTGGTTACACTGCTCTATCTTATATATTCTTTAAAGGTTTTATGTAGTATAACTCCTCGTTATCCAGTGTAGGTTGAGTATTCCTTATTGGAAGTGCCTGGCACTATGTTTGCAATTTTATATGATCTGGGAATTCCTTCTGTATATATTTTGTCTTATTGGTTGATGAATAAAATAATGATTGATTGATTGGCCAGCCAGAAAATATAGGCAGGACTACAAGATGAGAATGCTGCAAAACACAGGTGGAGGGATAGTGATTTAGTGCACCAAAGAAGTAACAGGATGGAGAATTCTCCCATAAGCCAAATCCAGGTGGAAATACATGATTATAGAAATGGGTTAATAATTAAGACAGAGATAGCCAATAAGAAGCCCAACCACCAGCCAACTGTTGTATACCCAATATACCATCTGTGTATTCATTTATGACTAAAGGGGTGTCAGAGTCAAACAGGATGAAGAATATATATATATATATATATATATATATATAGAGAGAGAGAGAGAGAGAGAGATAGAGAGAGACAGACAGACAGACAGACAGACAGAGAGAGAGAGAGAGTGTGTTTATAGACCTTAAGTGTTGAACATCAAAAATTTAAAATCTGCTCTATGAAATGCTTCAAAATTCACAAAGTTTTGAGTGCTACATACACCCACAGTGTCATTGAGAGCACTCTGGATTCCTGAATTTCCATAGTTCGGGTGGACACTTGCCTTAAACTGTGTGGAAGAAGAATACAGATCGGAACAAGGAGCTACAAAGGATTTTGCTGTTTGGTTGTTTTTGAGGTAGAGTCTTACTAAGCAATTCTCAGAATGGCCTGGAACTCACTCTGTAGATGAGGCTGCCCTCACGCTCACAGAAATCCTCCTGCTTCTGCACCTCAACTGCTAGAATTAAAGGGATGTGCTACCATATCTGGTCTAACATTATTTACCCGGTTTAAAAAAATAAGTAAGTCTATAATTACAAGCAGTTGTGTTATTTACCCAAAAAATTTTCTCTAGAAATATAAGTAAAAGCAGTGCCTATACTTCACAAATGTCTACTCACAGATTATTTTAAAGGTAAAGTGAGATGAAAAGATAACATAAGGGAGATTTTAGAGTAATGAAAATGTTTAAATACTATGCTTCCTCCTCCTCCCTCTTGAAGGAAAGGTGAGGTTCTGAATAGACCCTCCAACACAGTTGGAGGAAAGAGAATAGCTCCTTTCAGTGAAGGTCAGCACAGTATATAGGGACCATATGGGAAGTGCTCTGGAATAATTAAAACAGCAGTTGTATATACAAGGTTCTTTTGTGCACCAGGAATACATCCTGGTTCCACTGCCTGAGGTCCCTTAGACTGCGAAGTCCTTCTAGCTGAGACCCATGTTCCCATGGAGGGCACTCCCTAGAGACAGGAAAGAAGTCCTAGTCCCTACTTCAAATGACTTGACAGATTTATATGTCCCCACCTGGATGGCATTGCCCTACATGTGGAATTGGGTGGGGGGATGGGAGGGGAGGGTGGTCAGGGTACATGTGAAGGGGGAGAGAGGGTAAGAGGTAGGGAGGGAGGGAGAGGGAGAGAACTGGGATCGACATCTAAAAGAAAATAATAATAATAATAATAATAATAATAATAATAATAATAATGATAATAACAGCAGTCTTAAATGCAGATCCAATTAGCTGAACCATAAGTCAGAATCACATTCAACAGCTCTCATCGTGTTATCCTACTGTCTGTCAGCTTATGTCTAATATGTGCCCTGAACACTGCACAGATTTGAACAGAGCATGGTGTTTTTGAACTTTTCAACAAATTAGAAGTTTATTAAAATAACAGCATAAGGTGCATATATAAATACTCACACCTTGAATTCCCTCAGCTTTACACCTATGTAAAGAATTCTGATATTTTCAAGGTTTTCTTTTTAAATTGGCGTGTGTGTGTGTGTGTGTGTGTGTGTGTGTGTGTGTGTGTGTCTTTCTTTCTTTCTTCCTCTTATTCTTTCTTTCTACCTTTCTATCAACATGGGGGTCATGTCCATGAAAGGTACAGTGGCCAATGAGGCCAGAGGCATTGGATCATCTAAAGATGAAGTTTACATGGACCTTGAGCTATTCAATATGTGTGCTAGGAACTGAACTCAGGTCCTCTGCAACAGCAATATGTGCTTTTAAAAGCTGAGTCACCTGTTCATCTCAAAAACAATTCTGATTTTTAAAATAGGGAAGGTCATAAGTTTGAGTGGAATGGTGCTTATTTTTATATTTATATGTTCAATGTGGAAGGCAGGATACAAGCTCTAGAGAAATTTTACCTGAGTAAATAACACAACTCTCAAGATGTATTTTACATAAAACCGAAACAAAAAACAACAGAACCACACACAATGCCAAACTATTATCTACTGTATATAGCCACACAAGTTAAACAAAGGTTGCTGTTGGTATTTAGGAGTCACTATAGGATTGAGGGAGGATGATGTGCATATGCTTTTTGTGTTTCTTTGTTAGCTTGTCATTTTTTGTGTTGCATTTTATTTTGTTTTCTGAAATGGTTTCATTATGTACCCCTAGCAGGCCTGGAATTGGGTATGCATACCCAATTACCTGAAAATGAAAATGATTTCCCTTTTTGACTCAGAGTACGATTCAAACGTGTCTGACAACATACACAGATATTTTTGGAAATTTGTGACCATATACTTCCCAATAATCCAACTTAACCAGTATGATAAACGTATTTACAGAGTGACATCTCCCATCACCTTATCATACTGGTTAATGAATAAAGTATTGTTGGTCAATAGGAAAGGAAGACAGGTAGTACTAGGAGACAAGAAGGATTCCAGGAAGTAGTAAGGAGGAGTCAGCATGGAGAGACTGGGGAGACCAGATGCCGGCCCCATTCCCCGTAAGATGAAACCACTTGGAAATTCTTAGATTAACAGAAATGGGTTAATACTTAAGACAGAACTAGCCAATAAGAAACTAGTACCTGGCCAACAGCATTATATCAAATATAGAGTCTCTGTGTGTTATTTGGGGCTAGGGTGGTGGTGGGCCCAGGCGCGCGGGGGAAAAAAACCTACTACATACATGAAGGTTTGCTATGTGAAAGTGCTTGATTTAAGTCAGAGCCACATAGGTCATGGCCAACCATGAAATGTTCTAGTCACACAGTTTGGGAGACACAGTTTGGGAGGTTTTATTTTGTTTTGATTTTTAGTTTTTTGAAAGAGCATCTCTCTGTGTGTAGCTCTGGCTATCCTGGAAATCACTCTGTAGACCAGGCTAGACACAAAATCAGAGATCTACATGTCTTTGCCTCCCAAGTGCTAGGACTAAAGCCATACACCAACACTGCCCAAGTAAAAGTCAGATTATAAAAGTAAACAAATTCATAAAATACTGTGGAGAATCAGAAATTACTTTTGAATTCTTCAAGTTAAAGACTCAAATATCACCATGTATTCAATATATAATCCAGATGACTGATACCCCTATCATTTTACAAATTCATCATTCCCAATTGTGATTATGCTTCCAAAGGTAAAAAAAAAATCAACAAAATCAGCAACAAAAGGAAATTAAACACCAGGGAATTCCTGTTTCAAGTACAGTAAATCTTACAGAGTGTGTACCATCCCAACAAATGGTCTACAGAGACGATCAAAGCATGGTTGACCCATCATAGTGGCATCGTCTATATATTTGTCCCACTCCAAGCATTGTTACTACTTGAAGTCTTCAATATTTGCAGTGTAATATATATTTACATTTTAGTGAAATATGACTCTCAAAATGATTGCTGACGTCCATAGGTAGTTGAAGGTATATTCTACCCATGAAGATTTCTCTTTAATTCCACTTCAACTGGAAAGCACAATGCAAATGATTAGCTCTTTGGAAGTCATTAAAATGCTAACTTAGTAAATCACCAGCAGAGGTACTAAATACATCTTTGAAGGGCTAAGCTCCCTGGGATTATTACAGTCATCAAACTCTAGACCTTGTCTTAACTTTTAAATCAATACTCTGAAATTTGCTTGATAATTAAAATAACCATAAAAATTCTTAAAGTATTGTTAATATGTAGTCACAATGCTATTCCACTTAAATACTTCTCATTCATTCTCCCCAAAAATAACTAATGGTACCTTATTAATACCACTGTGCCTTTAAAGGACCTGTCAGGACATTTCCCTGAGAAAATGAGGTATCAGTCATTTTCATTAATGCTAATAAGCCAAAACCCAGAGTTAATGAAACAATTTCAAATAAAATCACCACTACAAAATCCTAAATACTGTTGGGTGAAAATGTTAATTTAAACTAAACTAAACTATTATATACAATATATATGGATACATGATATGTATTTAAAATATGGGTTATAAAAAACCCTACCTCTGCCAAATGCTGTCTTTATAAAATCAGGTGAATATCCTGCTTTAGTTAGTCTGCAAACAAAAAACAAATATATCTATGTTACTCATCAGAAAGAAACACCACATTTTAGGCAAAGGCCGATTCCAAAGCAGTTCCAAGCTCAAAATCTGCTGAAAAAAAAAAAGAAAAGAAAAAGAACAACCACTGATCTGCCCAGATCCATTTCTACAGTTCCACACTTCTTATGGAGGTCTGGCTTCTTCTTAGAGGTGCTCATGTTTACAACTGGATGTTTCTATAAATTGTACTTGGTTGAGTGCTATCTTACAGAGTATACATACATTCATGAAGTAGAACATACTAGATAAACTAGTAGAAATGTGTCATTTTATGACTAAGGAAACTGAGGCAGGGGCTTTAACTGACTCTGAAAGGAAAAGGTCAGGGCAACAGTGCAGAACTGCTCTGAGTTACCCACACTTCCCCTTGTAAAATTTAAAATTCCACTAAATGAGGAGACTATTGCATTTCTAAAGTTTGTATCTTTAAGTGTTACATTTCTAAAAAAGTGCTACTTAATTCCTGTTTCTTAGACTTGAAATAGAACAGCTTTATTTACTAGGAATGAAGTACTCTGAGAAAGCATCACAGTGTCAGAAAGGCATCCTTTCTTTTGCCCACTCTTGTTTTTTCTACACTCATCATTCTATAATGTTTTTACCTGACACTTTTAATAGTGTGATTTGTAAAAGCATCTTGAAGTGTCCCTGAACTAACCAAACAAAAGTATTTCACACAAATTAAACTTCAGAGTACTAAAACTGACCAGATATTTTATAACATTATGAAATTTACTACATTTATTTTAAAAAATATATTTATACAAGCATTACACAATGAAGAAACTATTTCAAATAAAGTATTCTTATGAATACTTACTTTTGTCTCATCAGAGCATTTTTTCTCTTTAATTCATTGACGTTTCTTTCCAAAGCACGAGCTTCCAGCTTGAAGAAAATAATAGATTTTGAAACTATATCTATAAAATCTCAAATGTCTAGAGCATGATGGCATATAACTTCACGACTAAAAACAGATTAAGAATCTGCACTTATCTTTTTTCACCCCCATCACCATGCTTCTTTCAGTGACCCCCATCTCCTGACTTCTGCTGGAGTGCCAGACCTCTCCCAGAATGCCTATCCATGCAGGACCACCCTGAGTCCCCGCCTACCTGATCTTTGGCCCTCATGGCGGGACCCTGCTGGAGGTGAATCTGGGACGAGTTCAGGTCCAATCCCTGCCATACCCTTCCCTGGAAACTTCCGGGTTAGCCCTGAATGTAGCTCCCACCTACATCCAGTAGCCATCGAGAACACTCCTAGAACTTTGATCCACAAACCACCCACCCAGAATCTGCCCTCACCCCAACCTGTGCCCTAACTAGGCCACTGTCCCACTGCTTTCATTGAGCACTGGACCACAGAGCAGGTCCAATAATCCCGCCAACTTCAGGGAACTTCCTGGATCTATTCTGAGCACACTAAACCACATCAAGTCCCCTCCTGCATAATCTTTGAATCCCATCGCCTGGCCTCTGCCTGATACCTAAATAGCCAGGCCTCTGCCAGAGACCAGACTATCCATGCTGGACAACTGAGTCCCTGCCTACCTGATCATTGACCCCAATTGCCAGGCCCCTGCCTGAGAGGTAAGCTCCTAGAGAGTTTGGACCACACAGAGATACAGACATCGAACTCCTGACACACTTAAGCCCACTGGGGGAGTAGCATAAACAGGAGAGAAACCCCACATGTACCCATTGGAAGAAGTGAAGGTAAGGTGACAATACAAGAAAACACCTAACAATAGAAAGACAAGAAGGAAGTCATCAGAATCTAGGGAATCTACACCAATTACTAGACCTGAAGACTTGAAAGCAGATGAAGCAGAAGAGGAGGACTTAGAAAATATCGTCATAAAAATGACAGAGGCACTCAGAGACTATACGAGAAAATCCCTTAGAGAAATGAAAGGAAAAATATGCAAAAAAATGGAAAAAAATGAACAAATTTCTTAAAGAAAGTAAGAAAAGTCAAGAAAAAAACAGATGAAGGAAATAATTCCAACAGTTCAAAACCTGAAAACTGAAATAGAGACAATCAAGAAAACACAAACTGAGGGAATGCTGGAAATAGAAAAATTGCACAAATAATAAGAACTATAGATGTAAGCATAACCAACAAAAACCAAGAGATGTAAGAGAGAATCTCGGGCACTGAAGATAAACAGGAGGAAATGATTCATTGACCAAAGAAAATCTTAACTCCAACAACTCCTTAACAGAAAACACCCAAGAAATGTTGGACACTGTGAAAAGGCCAACTCTATCAATAATATGTATAGAAGAACTTGAAAAAGCCCAGCTCAAAGGGGCAGAAATCATGTTCAACAAAATCAATGAAGAAAACTTATCCAAGTTGGAAAGGATACGTCCATGAAAATACAAGAAGCATATCGAACAACAAATAAACTGGACCAAGGAAAAAGAACCCCTCGACACATATAATCAAACATATGAATGAAGAAAGAATTTTAAGAGCAGCAAAGAAAAAAGACCAGGTAACATATAAAGGCAGACCAGTCAAAATTACACCGGACATTTCCATGGAAACTCTCAAGGACCATAGGTCCTGGATATGTGGTTCTAAAAGTGCTAAAAGTCCATGGATGCCACCCCAGGATACTATGCCAGCAAAACTCCCAATCACTATAGACAGAAAAAAAGAATCAGCCAGATTTTCACAATATATATCTACATATCCAGGCCTACAGAAACTTCTGTAATGAAAACTCCAACACAAGGAAGTTATCTAGGCTCATGAAGACATAGGCAATAGATGACCCCAATTCATCAAAACCCAACTTAAAAACAGGGCAAATATATTCAGAATACCATGGCCAACAAAATATCTAAAGCAAATAAGCATTAACAATCAATGGTACTTACTTTCCCTCAACATTAATGGTATTAAATCACATATAAAATAACACAGGCTAAATGGATAACAGGACAGAATCCATCTTTCTGCTGAATACAAGAAACACAGATAAGCTTCAAAAGCAAACATTAACCCATAGCAAAGGGTAGTAAAAAGAACTTCCAATCAAATGGATCCAAGAAACAAGCAGGTGTGGCTCTCCTAATATGTAATAAGTTAGATTTTTAACCAAAATCAATCAAAACAGATGAATAAAGTCATTTCGTATTCACCGTAGAGAAACCCATCAGCACAAAATCTCAATTCTGGACATATATGTCCCAAATACAAAGGCACCCACATTTGTAAGAGAAGCACTACTAAAACTCAAAGTTTACATAAAACCTCACATACTCACAGTGTGATAATTCAACACCCCAATCTCACCACTAGACATTTCCACCAGACACAAACTTAACAAATAATCAAAAGAACTAACAGAAGTTATGTCTCAATTGGGTTTAGCAGTCATCTATAGAACATTCCAACCAAACGCAAAAGAATGTACCTTCCTCTCTGCTCCACATGGAACCTTCCCTAAAATCGACCACATAACAAACCTCAACAGATACAAAAAATTGGAATAGTCCCCTGTATTTTATCAGACCGCCATGCTTTCAAGCTGGAATTCAACAACAACACACCTTGCAGAAATCCTACAAACTCACAGAAACTGAACAGTGCACAATTGCACCTGGATCACAGAAGAAATAATGAAAGAAATGGAGGACTTCCTAGAATTCAACAAGAATGAGGACACAACATATGCGAACTTATGGGACACCTTGAAAGAGTGCTATGAGGGAAGTTCATTGCGCTAAGTGCCCATATGAAGAAAACTGAGAATAGTCACATTAGAGAATTAACAGCAAAACTGAAAGCCCTAGAACAAAAAGAAGCAAACTCACCCCAGAGGTATAGAAGCAAGGAAATAATTTGAGGGCTGAAATCAATAAAGTAGAATCTTGGAAAACAATACAAAACTCAATGCAATAAAGAGTTCACTTTTTGAGGAAATGAACAAGATAGACAAATCTTTATCCAAACTAACACAAAATAACAAAATCATAAACAAGAAAGGAGACATAACAACCGACACTGGGGAAATCCAGACAAGTTTCAGGTCATACTTTGAAACCTTATGCTCCAGAAAATTTAAAAACTCAAAGTAAATGGACAAATTTCTCAATAACTATCACTAACTAAAATTAAATCATGAACAGATGAGCACCTTAAAAATACCTATAATCCCCACTGAAATAGAGGCAGTCATTGGAAGCCTCCCAACCAAAAAAGTCCAGGGCCAGATGGCTTCAGTGCTGAATTCTACCATAAATTCCAGCTAAAGCTAATAACGTAACTCCACAAATTGTTTCACAGAATAGAAGTAGAATGTTAATTACCAGACTCCTTTTGCAAGGCCACAATTACCTTGGTAACTAAGCCAAAAGAAGACACAACAAAAAAGAGAACTAAAGACCAATATTCCTCATGAATATTGATGCAAAAATACTCAATAAAGTACTGGAAAATCGAATCCAAGAACACATCTGAGAAATCATCCAACATGACTAAATAGGCTTCATCCCTGGGTGACAGGGACAGGTCAACATATGAAAATCTATCAATGTGATCTACAATATAAACAAACTGAAAAAGGAAAACAATGTAATCATGTCACTGGATGCTGAAAAACCTTTGAGATAGAGGTCTTGGAGAGGTCAGGGATAACAGGAACATATCTAAATGAATAAAAGCAATATACAGTAAACCAACAGCCAACATCAAACAGAGTGGAGAGATTAAGGCAATTCCTCTAAAATCAGGAACAAGACAATGCTGCTCTCTTACTTTCAATATCTCTTCAATAATGTACTTGAAGTCCTAGTTAAAGCAATAAGACAACAAAAGGAGATCAAGAGGATACAAATTGGAAAGGAAGAAGTCAATCTGTCACTATTTGCAGGTAACATGATAGTTTACATAAGTGACCCAAAATAACTCTACCAAGAAACTCCTACCACTGACAAACACCTTCAGCAAAGTAGCAGGATACAAGATAAACTTAAAAAAATCAGTAACCCTAATTTATTCAGACCACAAAGAGGTAGAGAAAGAAATCAGAGAAACATCACCCTTTACAATAGCCACAAGCAACATAAAGTATCTTGTTGTAAAGCTTACCAAACAAGTAAAAGACCTATATAATAAGAACTTTGTGACTCTAAAGAAAGGAATTAAAGACGATACCAGAAAATGGAAAGATCTCCCATGCTCTTGGATAGGTAGGATAAACATAGTGAAAATGGAAATCTTACCACAAACATTCTCAGTTTCAATGAAATCCCTGTCAAAATCCCCACACAATTTATCACTGATCTTAAAACAATAATAATCAAGTTCATATGGAGAAAAAAATGACTGAGTATAAAAAAACAACCCTGTACAATAAATGAACTTCAGGAGGCATGACCATCTCTGATTTCAAGCTTTACTATAGAGATGTACTCTTGAAAACAGCCTGGTATTGGCAGAAAAATATACAAGTAGATCTATATAATCAAATAAAAAATCCTGACATTAACCCACACACCTACAAACAACTGATTTTTGATAAAACACCTAAAAGCATACAATGAGCAGAGGAAATCATCTTCAAAAAATGGTGCTGGCACAACTGGATGATAGTTTGTAGATGACTGCAAATTGACCCATGTCTATAGCCATACATAAAACACAAGTCAAAATGGATCAAGGACCTCAACATAAATCCATCCACACTGAACCTCTTAGATGAGAAAGTAGGAGGTGCCCTTGAAAAATTGGTACAGGAGACTGCTTTCTTAACATACCTCCGTTAGCACAGACAATTAATAAATGGTAGCACCTGAAACTGAGAAGTTTCTGTAAGGCAAAGGACACTTGACAAGACCCAACAACAGCCCACAGACTGGGAAAAGATCTTCACCAATCATACATCGGAGAGAGGGCCGATCTCCAAAATATACAAAGAACTCAAGAAACTAGTCACCAAACACCAAATAAACTATTAAAAATGGAGCACAGATCTGAAGAGAGAAATCTCAATTGTGGAAATCAAAAAGGCTTCAAGACTCTTAAGAAAGTACTCAACATCCTTAGCTACCAAGGAAATGCAAATCAAAACAATTTTGAGATAACATCTTACCAGAAATACTAAAATTAGGAACACCATGAGAACTTATGCTGGAGAGGATATGAAGAAACAGGATAACCCCTACACTGCTGTCAGGAGTGCAAACATGTACAGCCATTTTGTAGATCATTATGGTGATTCTAAGGAAAAATGGGAATCAGTCTATCACAGGACCCAGCAATACCACACTTAGGCATATACCCAAATGATCCACATCCATGCAAAAAAGGTATCTGTTTACTATATTCATAGCAGCATTATTTGTAATTGCAAGAATCTAGAAGCAACCTAGATGCCCCTCAACAGAAGAATAGATAATGAATATGTGGCACATTTACACAATGGATTACTACTCTGCCAGAAAGAAAGAATGTAATATTGAACTTTGCAGTCAAGTGGATGGAACTTGAAGAAACCATCTTGAATGAGGTAACCCAGTAACAAAAAGAGAGACATGGTACTTATTCACTTATATGGATTTTAGACATAGAGCAAAGGATCACTGGCTTATAATTTACAGTGCCAGTGATGAGACTAGGATACAAGACATTTCTAAGAGATTCATACATGTTCTCTCATGGGGGGAGGAAAAGATCTCCTGAGAATATTCAGAGTGGTGGGGCAGTAAGTGCATAGGGGACTAGGAGAAAGAGAAGGGCAGGAGAGGAAAACACATGACATGAGACTAGAAAGATTGAGTCAGGGAAGGAATAGACAAGAAAAAGAGAGAGAGAGAAATACCATAAAATAGGGAGCCATTATAGGATTCTATAAAAAATGATTATAGAGAAATGTACAGAGACCTACAAGTCTCATCCCAATTTACAATTTGAGCAACATTTGCTAGGCTACTATAAATGCCCTTCCCTGATAAAGAGATTGATTACTTACTTATGTACAATAATTGAGCCCTCATCTAGAAGCTGATAGAAATAGAAGCAGATACACACAGCTAAACACTGAGCCAAACTGGAATCCAGATGCAGAGAGGAAGGACAAAACCAGGCTATAGAAACACATAGAGACAACTGACCTAAACAAGGAGGAGCTAATGGGTCCCAGAGTGATAGCTAGGAATCCAGCATTGGAACAACTCAGACCCCCTAAACATGGGTCTCAGAAGGCCTGGCCAGTCTAAAGGACCTCTGACAGTGGAACCAGGATGTATCCCTGATCCATAATAGGATTTTGTAGCATGTACCCCATGGAGTGATACTCCTTTCTCCTAGAGGCAAGAGGGAGGGCCTAGTTCCTACTCCAAATGATTTGACAGATTTAGATGACCCACCCAAGAACTCATCACCCTACATGTGGAGTGGGGAGATGTTATTTGAGGGTGGTGCTTGGGCATGGGAGGGTAGAAGAAAGGGAGCAGGAAGGGATGGAGCAGAAACTGGGATTCATATATAAAATAAGAAAAAAAAAATAAATATTATAAATAAATAAAAGAGAATTGGCACTTATTGTAGTCAATATAAAACATTTTTAATTTTGGGAATTACTCAAAAAGGGAATGAGTTTTAAGCCATCCAAATGCATAAATGTAAAGCTGGAGTTTTATTGGTACTTGACAATTAATGTTGCTGTTTAAATGCAATATCAGAGCCTAAAATCATTTGATGATGAAAATATCCAATCATAAGTGGCTAGCAGACTAACATAGAGCAAAGTCAATGGAAATGGATGGTCCTTAGGTCCATAATACTGGAAACTACAAATGTCTAAAACAGTTTCACAGAATGACAATACAGGTCAATTTTAATAACTAAATACAATCTGTACATATCACACTACTATTAAGTATAAGACCATTCACAAACACAATTGCAGCAGTTATTATTTGTATGTGTGTATTTGTTGGTAGTGTGCAGCACCATGCCCAACTTAGTTATAATAAATACCAAGAACCTGCAATACTCTCAAATAATCATTAATAAAAGCCAAACATATGGTATTCTACATGCTTCCCATTCTGTTGACTCTACAGATCAGATATAGAATATAGAGTACATTAGATAGATCAATGCAAAATGTAAGCTTACCATTTATAAGTAGCAAATACTAACACTCTTCAAATAAAAGGGACACTACTGTCAATAACTTTGTAATATACATGAGAATTGACTTTAGCCAACTAGTGCACTTAACATCCACCGTAAATATAGCTTAAATATATTTTACTACTATAATTTTTTTAGCTAGGCAATGGTGGTGCACAACTTTAATCCCAGTACAAAGGAGGTAGAGGCAGGTGCATCACTAAGGCCACCTTGGTCTACAGACCTAATTCCAGGATTGCCATCAATACACAAAGAAACCTTGCCTCAAACCCCTGCTCCAAAAAGGATGTTTCTCTGTGTGTAATTATTTTCCAATTGTAATCATAAAAATCAATTTTAAACAAAAAGGAATTCAGTACAATACCCTGAGCTAGTAAAATGTTACAATTCACTTAACTGTTTTAAAATTTTATTTAGTTTTATGTGCATAAGTGTTTCTCCTGACTCTGATATACCTGGACTTATAAGGTGCTCACTGTATGACACATAAATATGAAGATGTACACATGTTATGTGTGTGTGCATGCACACACGAGTGTGATTGGAGGTGTCTTAAGAGGACAGAAGAGGGTCTAAATTCACCTGGAAGTAGAAGGCAGGCAAATGTGAATCATCTGACTTGCTCAGAACCAAACACAGCTCTGGTCCTCTGGAAGAGCAGCAAGTGCTGAGCTGAAATACTGAGCTCTCTCTCCAACCCCCAAAACTCCTTCTCAAGACTTTGTGATTTTAAAACTAATTATATTCAGAGGGAAATGTACAAGTAAAGCACAGAAATAAAAGATTAATTCTCAGTGCTTCCTATGGTCTGGCCTAAATATGATTTAAATACTGGTAAAATTAATAAAATTCATAGAAAGTGATTATTTTTAAATACCGTCTATACCTTTAACTAATATAACATGAATAGTATATGTTAGGGGACTTAAAAACTTACCCAATAGTCATGTTCCCTTTGTTCATGAGCCATAACCTAAAAACAGTTATTAAAATTATTCATAAATAAAAAACTTTCATTGCCACCACTAAAATTCATGGCCCAAACCATAATTCCCACTGCCGAGGCATCTCTGAAGCATTATAACCATTTTGAAAGCATAATTTCACATATACAGATGATTTTCTCTCCTGAAATTTTAAACAAACCTGAACATAAGGTTTTTAATGCCAACAAACTGCAGAAGATGATCAACTACTAGAGTTTCCAAGGAACAGATAACAAGCACAACATGGGACTGTGATGGTGCCAGACAGTGCTGTGCTGTATAATACTCATTCCAAAAGAAAGGAAAGCTGCAGAAGTTTTTTATTTCAGCATCTTTGGCTCCCTGTGTATATTTAAGTTTCACAAAACACCTCAGGAGTGATGAGAGCTACAGTCCTGCATCAATTCTATCCAGTCAGAGTGCTCTAACTGCATATACAGCTATCACTTGACACACATACCTGCACTTGATAGGAGCAAATTGTTCTCTCCAATTCTTTTTCGATATCCTTGGCACGCCGTCTACATGGAACAAATAGTTACTCCACTGTGCTGACATATAATAAAGAATAACAGCATGTGGCTACAAGAATATTACTGAGTGTTCTTCCTTATTTAATTATAACCACAAGACTCCTCTTTTGAGATATGCTGACAGGTATTAAAGACCATCTTGTCCTCCCCTAAGTCTAATGTCAATTAAACTATGTGAGCACTATTACTTGGATGTGCCTAACACGATGTCACAAAAATTTACACAGTACAGAAGGTCTCAAGCAGCCTGTTCAGGGGCTCAGTTACAATCTTACCATGCCTCCATCCCAAGTGTAAAAGTCTCAGGCACATGCAAGCATGCCTGATCATCTGGTTTTCATTTTCAGGACTCAAAATCATGAAAGATAAACTCAGATCCTATAAAATTAACAGAGTCCCAGAAAAGGAAATCGTTTTTGTTTGTTTTGTTTTGTTTGTTTGTTTGTTTGTTTACTTCAAGACAGGGTTTCTCTGTAGCCCCAACAGTCCTAGAACTGGCTCTGTAGACCAGGCTGGACTTGAACTCACAGAGATCCACCTGCCTCTGACACCAATGCTCAGCTCAGGAGAGGAACTCTTAAGAGGTAAAAGTATAACTAACTTACTGTCTTTATGAAACAAAAAAGTAATTTGTCCTTTTAGACAAAGCCCAAACTTACCCTTCCTAAGGTTGATAGAAGTGTCTTATGACTCAAGTTGCTGTGGTGATCCTCTAACAGACATTCTAGTGTTTCCTCAGGTCCACTGAGGACTGAACCAAAGACTAGCTAAGCATTTACTAAAATTCTAAGAGTGGCTTGTTCATTTCATGGCAAACTTGCTGAATGCTAATACTGTGTATATTCTTTCCCAGCTGAAAAAAATATTCGTGAATGAGCTTGAATTAACTGCTCATCATGTCCTTCTTGAAGACAGGGTCTCATGCAGGTCAAGCTAGTTTCAAGCTCACGATTTAGCCAATATTGGTCTTGATCTTGTGACCATTCTTTTCCACCTCCCAGTGCCAACACACACAACATCCATACCTATTTATAAACTTCTTCATGTTAACATAAAATATGCTTATACTTATATGTCAAAATCCCCAAAAATAAATTTTTCCTTTTTATATTCTCTGAATATCAACAAAATTCCACGAAATTCAAATACAAAGTAATGAAACAAAAATATGCCAATTCACTTAGTAGTTGTGTTAGGACACACAAGCCTTTAGTCCTAGCACTTGGTAGGCATAGGCAGGCAGATCTTTGAGTTCAAGGCAAGTCTGCCTCCAGAAAGAGTTCCGGATGGGTCAGGGATACAGAGACCTTGTCTGAGATCAAACAAAACAACAAAGCCATTTTATTTTACTGCTTCCTGATGCCAAGCATCAAAATAAGAAAGAGGATGTCTTACCTATAGGTGTCTAGTTCTTTGTTCACATGGTTGGTTCTCTTGTTGACTTTGAAAAGTTCTTCCTCTTTCTCCAATCGACAATTTTCCTCCACTGTTATTTTCCTTAAAAAAAAAAAAAGAGTTTTTCATTCCTTTTAATGTATGTAATCAATATAATCAACTACAATCACAAATAGTGTATCACACAAAGCAATTGCCATACACCACAGCAAAGGCCATGTGCAAAAAAACAAGAAAAAAAAATTGTGTGTCTCTGATATGAAATTTGGCACTGGGAAAAAGTGTGGTTCCAACAAACCCTCCACTTCTGTGGAACTTCCTGGCTCTGCTCTGAACCCACTGGACCCACCTATCCACTCAGGTACACCTTGATGCTACACTTTGAACCCCACCAACTGGCCTCTGCCAGGGGAGCAATCTCCAAGAGAACTTGGATTATCCATGGTTGCAGACATCGAACTCCTGACCCAACTACATTCACCAGGACAGCAGCGTAAAGAGAGACAGAAACTCCACCTTCACACACTGGAATAAGTGATGGGAAGACAGAAATAGAAGAAAATGCCCAACAATAGAAAGAAGAGTATGATAAACCAGAATCTAGGGACTCGACACCAAAAAGAACTAAACATATCAAAACAGATGAAGAGTATGACTTAAAAAAAAAAAAGTTCTTAAAAATAACACAGGCCCTCAAAGATGCTATGAAAAAAAAAATCCCTTAAAGAAATGGAAGAAATCCAGACTAATGTGGTTTGATCAAGCCAGACTGCCTGAAACAGAGTACAAGGTGATCCTACATTCAAAACAGCTGGACAAAGCAGCCTTACAGACTTCTGCCAGGATTTCTGAATCTTCTTCGAATCCCCCGTGACTGCGCCCCTTACCAGCAGGAAGTAGTTTGGAAAGAACGCCCAAATTCCCAAATATTGTGTATATATGTTTGTTTTCATTTAAATGGACTTTGTTATATAAAATAAATTAAGAAAAGAAATGCAAAAAAAAACAAACAATAAATTGGAAGAATTAGAGAAAAAGGACACAGAATATATGAATGAAATAAAAAAAAATCTCTTAAAGAAAGTATAGAAAGCAAGGAAAAACAATAAAACAGATGAAGGAAGCAATTCAAACTGTTCAAGACCTGAAAACTGATATAGAGACAATAAAGAAATCCCTAATTGAGGGAACGCTTAAAACAGAAAACCTGGGTAAATGATCAGGAACTACAGACACAAGCATAACCAACAGAATATAAGAGATTGAAGAGAGAATCTCAGGAGTTGAAGATAAACTACAGGAAATAGATTCATTGACCAAAGAAAATCTTAAATCCAACAAAACATAGTAGAAATGTGGGATAACATGAAAAGGCCAAACCAAAGAATAATAGGCAGAGAAGAAGGTGAAGAACCCCAGCTCAAAGGTGCAGAAAATATATTCAAAAAAATCATTGAAGAAAACTTTCCCAATCTAAAGAGAACTTTTCCAAGTTGAAGAAATTATGCTAATGAAAATACAAGAAGCATACCCAAAACCAAATACACAGGACATAAAACAAAACAAAACAAAACAAAAAAACTCCCCTTGACTCATCATAATCAAAACATCTAACATACAGAATAAATAAAAAATATAAAGGACAAGAAGAACAAAGGCCAGGTAATTTATAATGGCAGACCTATCAATCAAAATATCAAAATTACACCTGACTTCTACATGGTAACTCTCAAGGCCAGAATGTCCTGGATAGATGTTCTACAAGTACTAAGAGTTCACAGATTCCAGCCAAGGCTACCATACCCAACAAAACTCTCAATCACTGTAGATGGAGAAAACAAGTTATTTAATGACAAAGCCAGATTTTCACAATACATATCCACAAATCCAGCCATGGAGAATGTTCTGGAAGGAAAACTCCAACACAAGGACGTTAACTACAATAACAAACAACTAGCCAATCGATAACACCCCTTCACCAGAACCCAAATGTAAAAGCATAGGAAATATACACAACAATACCACTGCCAACAACAACAAAATGAAATCTAAAACAAATAAGAATTAACAATTAATGAATGAATGGTCCTTAATTTCCACCAACATTAATGGTCTTAACTTGCATATAAAAAGACACAGTCTAATAGAATTGACCTGAAGACAGAATCTACCCTTTCGGTGTAAAAAAGAAACACATCTAAGCTTCAAAGACAGATACTAACCTAGAGAAAAAGGGTTGGGGAAAGAACTTCCAATCATTTGGGCCCAGGCAGCAAGAAGGTGCAGTTATCCCAATATCTACCAAGTTAGACTTCAAACCAAAATCAACCAAGAAAGATAAAGAAGGCCATTTCATACCCATCATAGGAGAAGTCCATCAGTACAAAGTCTCAATTCTGAACATCTATGCTCCATATACAAAGGCACCCACATATATAAAATAAACACTAATAAAACTGAAAGCTCACATAAACCTCACACATTACCAATCTTTTTATGGGGCTTGTTACACAAGTCACACAAATGCACAAATAAGAAAGAGAACTACAGACCAACATCACTCATGAACATTGATCCAAATATACTATATTAAATACAGGTATATTGAATCCAAATTCACATCAGAGGACTCATCCAACATGATCAAATAGGCTTCATCCCAGGGATGCAGGGATGGCTCAACTTACAAAAATCTATCAATGAGACCCACAATAAAAACAAATGGAGAAGGAATAACAACATTATAATCCCACTAAGATGCTGAAAAGGCCTTTGAAAAAATTGAACATCCTTGGAAAGATCAGGGAAAACAGAAACATACCTAAATATAATAAAAGCAATATATAGTAAACCAACAGCCAACATCATACTGAAAGGAGAGAAGCTTAAGGCAATTCCTCTAAAATGAAGAACATGACAAGACTGCCCTCTCTCTACATATCTCTTCAATAATGTACTTGAAGTTCTAGTTAAAGCAATAAGAAAACAAAGGGAGAACAAAGGGATACAAATTTGAAAGGAAGAAGTCAAAATGTCACTATTTGCAGATGATATGATAGTTTCCATAAGTGGTCCGATAAACTCTACCAGGGAACTCCTATGGCTGGCAAACACATTCAGCAAATTACCAGGATACAAGATTAAGTTTAAAAAAAAAACCTTATGTCTACTATATACAGACGATGATGTGGCAAAGGAAGAATTCACAGAAACATCTAATGGATCAAAGACCTCAACATAAAACCAGCCACACTTAGAAGAGAAAGTGGGAGGCACTCTTGAACAAATTGGTACAGGAGACAGCTTCCTGAACATAACACCAGTAGCCCAGTCACTGAGATTGGTAATCCATAAATGGGACCTCCTCAAATTGAGAAGCTTCTGTAAGGCAAAGTACACAGTCAGCAAGACCAAATGGCAGTGCACAGACTGGGAAAATTCTTCACCAACCCAACATCTGACAGAGGGATGATCTCTACAATAGACAAATAACTCAAGAAACTAGTTACCAAAACAACAAATGAAGAGAGAATTCTCAATAGAGGAATCAAAAATGGCTGAAAGAGACTTAAGAAAGTGCTTAACAGTCTTTTAGCCAACAGGGAAATGCAAATCAAAACAACTTTGAGTTACCATATTATTCTTGCCTGAATGACTGAACTTAGAAACACCAATGGCAGCTTATGGAGGAAAGAATGTGGAGAAAGGGTAACACTCCTTCACTGCTGGCAGGAGTGCAAATTTGTACAGCCATTTTGGAGATCAGTATTGTGGTTCCTCAGGAAAATCGAAATCAGTTTAACACAAGCCCTGGCAATTCCACCCTTGGGCATATACACATCCATGTTAACAGAGACATCTGATCATCTGTGTTCATAGCAGCATTATTTGAAATAGCAAGAATCTGGAAGCAACCTAGAAGCCCCTCATCTGAAAATTGATAAAGATGTTGTCCATTTACACAATGGAATACTACTACTCTGCTGAAAAAAAAAAAGAACAATGGAATCTTGAAATTTGTAGGTACATGGATGGAACTTGAAGAAATCATCCTGATTGAGGTAACCCACTCATAAAAAGAGGAACATGGTATTTACTCACTTATGGATTTGAGACATAGAGCAAAGGATTGCCAGCATATAATTCTCACCGCTGAGAGAAACTAGTATACAAGGAGGAACCAAAGACAATAATACAAGGTCCCTCACAGAAGGGGAAAGGACAGGATCCCCTGAGCATATTGGGAGTGGGTGGGGTCAGTGAGTGGAGTGTCAGGAGAAAGAGAAGGGGAGGAGCGGAGCACATGTGGGACCAGGAAGATTAAATTGGGAGACTAATACATGAGAGAGAAAAAGAAAGAGAATATAATAGAGGGAGCCATTATAAGTTTGAAGAGAAAATTGACTCAGAGACCTACAAGGATAACCCCAATTATCAATCTGAGCAATCGTAGAAAGTCTACCTTAAATTCCCTTCCCTGATAATGAGATAGATAACTAATTTATATGCCATCATTAAGCCCCCACCTAGTAGCTGATGGCAATACAAGCAGAAACTCACAGCTAAACACTGAGCTGAACTCTTGGAATCCAGTTGTAAAGAGGGATGAGTGATAAGAAAAGTGGTCAAGACCAGGCTACTGAAACCAACAGATACAGCTAACCTGAACAAGGGTCAGCTCATGGCCCCCAGACTGATAGCTGGGAAACCAGCATTGTACTGAATCAGATCCCTGAACGTGGACCTCAGTTAGAAGGCCTGGGCAGTCTAAGGGACCTCTGACAGTTATACCAGGATGTGTCTGTGGTGCATAAAAGGACTTTGGGAGCACATTCCCCGTGGAGGAATACTCCTTTAGCCTAGAAGCAGGAGGGAAGTTCTAGATACTACTCCAAATGATTAGACAGATTTTGATGTCCCCTCTTGGATGGCATCACCCTCCCTGTAGAGTTGGGGGGGGATGGGATGTGAGGGTGTGAGCGGGCCATTATGGAAGGAGGGAGTGGGAACTAGGATCAAGTTTTATTATAGTAAGTCACTATGTTTGTTAGTAAGAGGGCCAATAACTACAACTATGGCTTGTGTTGTTTTGTTTGGTTTTTATGACAGTGTCTCATAATGTAGACCTGAAAATCACATTTTAAACCAGATTGGCCTCTAATTCACATAGATCCACCCGTGTTTGCTTCTTGAGTGCTTGAAGTAAAGGTTGTAGACCCAATATTTTTAATTGGTAGTCAAAAATAATAAGAGAGTGAGCCCAATCCCCACAGAGGGATAGTCTCTTAGCCTAGACACAAAGGGGAGGACCTAGGCTTTGCCCCAAATGATGTGACAGACTTTGATGATCCACCATTGAAGGCCTCACCCTTTCTATGCAGCAAAAGAAGGATGTGATGGGGTCTTGGGAAGATGGGACGGAGAGAGAACTGGGATTGATATCTAAAATAATATTGTTTCTAATTTAAACTTTTAAAAAGGAAAAAAAGAACAAGAGAATAAATAATCCCAGCACTAGCACTAACCCTGCACTACTTTTTTTCTTTTACTAACGAGTAACAGGTAAATTATTGAACAGTTACTGTGTGCCAGAACTGTTACGAGACATTTCTGTGGGCAATTAAACTAGTCAACAGCCATACAAAACTATTATTTCCATTGCATAAAAATGAAAACAAGGTACAGAGAAAGCAGTCAGATACCATGTAACAATAAGTCTCTGAGAAATGAAGCAACAAGGCATTTCATCACTGTGTGGACATCAGAGTATACTTAAAGAAACAAAGATGGCAAAGAATCAATGGGTGGCATTGTCCTATTTGTGGTCCATTTTGTACCACCATGTTATTATATGACACATGATTGTCACCGGGAGCAGGCTTTGGGAGCATATGGCCTCTTCCTACTTCTAGTTTTATCCGTCTTCTTCAACTTTAAGGGGGTTATGATCTCTCCTCTTCCTGCTCTAAGAACATGCTCCCATGCTCCCCTCACTATCATGGGCTCTCCCTTTGGAACTGTACACCAAAACAAGTTCTCCCATCTACTAGTTGCCTTGACCTGAATAGTTTGGTATTTAGGTGCTTTTGTTTGTTTGTTTGTTTTCTTTTCTGCCATTGTATTTTATCACAGCAACAGAAAAGTAACTAATACAGCCTAAATGTTGAAATTTAAGCTCTACTGATAGAACTTCGAAGAGAAATCACATATATAAAGCAGTATACTAAACTTCTAGATTCAAATATTTCACTTCTTCCCAATATTAAACTTAAAGAGCTGAACATAATGTATCAGTCATGAAAAAAAAAACAAGAAAATAACGTGAATGAAAAAAAGCAATATAGAAAATAAGTTAACCAAAAGTATAGCCTATAGAGGCAAGAACTTATTCTGATATTTATACAGTTTTACAAAGTTTCTATGTCCTACCCTGAAGAACAGCTTGTGGCATAATTCAGCTTGATCTGTGAGTTGATTCAGAGCAGAATATATAATACTATTCAAAATAGACATACTCATTGGGCTTTTTGTCAACTTCTCACAAACTACAGAAACTTGGCAAAAGAGAATCTCTACTGAGAAAAATAACTCCCCAGGACGTGCTTGAGGCAAGCCTGTGGGCATGTTCTCCATGACTAATTGATGTAAGAGAGACCCCAGCCAATGCAAGTGGTGCCACCCCTGGGTTATATAAGGAAGCTGATCAATCCATGGAAAGCAACGCAATAAACAGTCCTCCTCCGTGGCCTCAATTTCAGTTGTGCCTAGACTTTTCATTATGACCAGTGTGATCAGGACAGCAACAGAAAATAAAGTAATACATTAAATCACAGTGTGAACACATACAAACAGAACACAATGCATATTTTCACCACTACTTTGAAAATGGACAAAAAAAATGTGTTGCACCTTTGAATTTTTAAGCATTATTCATTAACTTCATTAACTCATTAACCATTAACTGGTAAATTAGCAAATACTGGGGCCACTGGTTCCTGGGGTAATACAGGATTACTTCTCTGTTGATCACTTTTCATGAAACATATGATGTAAAGAATACACAACTTTGAATCCTGTGTATTTTATTTAAAACTCGCCATCGGACTGGAGAGATGGCTCACACCTAAGAGTGCACAAACTGCTCTGGCAGAGGACACAAGTTCAGTAATCAGTAACCACATGGCAGCTCACAAGCATTTGTAACTCAGTTTCAAGAGATCCAACGCCTTCTTCGGGCCTTAGAGAGCACCAGGCACAGGCATTGTGCATAGACATACATACAGGAACTCTCACATACACATAAAATGAAAATAAATATCCATGGGCAGGAGCAATAGTTCAGCCATTAAGAAGAGTACATCCTGCTCTTGCAGAGGACCTGAGCTCAGTTCCCAAGACCCATATCCAGTGACTCATAACAGCATGTTATCTACAATTCCAGGGAGGGCCAACATTTCTGACTTCTACATGCACCAGCACTTATTTTTACAGGTTCACACACATCATACATAATTTAAAAGAGCAAATCACAGTTTTGTTTCTTTATTTTGCTTTGGTTGATAAGATGGGGTTTTTCTATGTAGCTTTGTAGACCAGACTCACAAAGATTCAGCAGCCTCTGCCTCCTGAGTGCTGGGATTAAACGTGTACCCCATCCATGCCCAGCATAATAAATCATTTTTTAAAACTAGATAAAATCTACAGTGGTGGAAAACATCTGTTCCAAGCACTTGGGAAGTGACAGCAGAAAGATCAGGAGTTAAAAGTCACAGCTGACTGTAATCAGGGTCAAGCCAGCATGGACTACATGAAACAGTCTCGAACAAAATAAAACACATCTTGGTTAACATAAGTTGTGTATTTCCTAAAGTAAATTCCCAACCAACAGCACTGTAAGTTAAGACAAAACAAAGTTAATCTTATACATGGCATTTTTTTCACAAAGTATATTATGGCCTTCTCACCATCAAGAACACGTGACAGCACTCAAGCACATGCTTGGGTTCTATGTGAACAGGTACCTCACCAAATAAACAATTCTAAAAAGAAGAGGTAGTCAGAGAAGACAATTGTTTACAGAATGAGAACTGAAAGAAATTGCTGTGTTAGCCCTCAACCAGGAGTTCTCACACTGGGCCTCTCAGAATCTTCATCATTCTCAGTTTACAAATGAAAGGCCAGCAAATCTCTGGGGAAAAAAAAACAGGCTTTAAGGTTACAAACAAATTTAACAATGGACTTTACATCGCACACACACATACATAAATACATGCACACTTAATGTATGAAGGAATAGGACAGACAAGGGACTTCCAAAGGGCAATAAAAGTGAAAGTGTGCTTGGTTTTATAATGAAAACTCTAAACTATAATTCTTATTAGGAAATCTGCAATTGCAAGATTGGTATCACAAGGGTATTTTCTCTGCCTTATCTGGACATGTCAGGGCAATGTCTCATATTGCCATCAATATTTAAATACACTGAGTACAATTTTATTTACTTATTTTCATTTTACATATTAATCCCAGTTCCCCCTCACTCCCTCCCTGTTTCCCTCTGTTCATACCCCCATGCCCCCCGACCACACTCCTCTCCCACCCCCCACTCCACATGTAGGGTGATGTCTTCCAGGAGGGGTCATCTAAATCTGACACATCATTTGGAGTAGGGACTAGGCCTTCTCTCCTGTCTCTAGGTTAAGGGAGTATCCCTCCATGGGGGATGTGCACCCAAAGTCCTTTTGTGCACCAGGTACATATCCTGTTTCCACTGTCAAGGTCCCTTAGACTTCCCAGGCCTTCCGGCAGAGACCTATGTTTAGGGAGTCTGAGTCAGTCCAATGCTGGAATCCCAGCTATCAGTCTGGGGGCCTAGTAGCTCCTCCTTTTTTCAGGTTGGCTGTCTCAATGTATATTTGTAGCCTGGTCTTGTCCTCTCTCTCTGCTTCTGAATTCCTGTTTTGCTCAGTGGTTACTTGTGGGTGTCTGCTTCTGTTTCCATCTGCTGCTAGATGATAGCTCTATGATGGTGGATAAGACAGTCCTCAATCTCATTATCAGGGAAGGGCATTTATGGTAGCCCTTCCACTGTTGCTCAAATTGTTACTTGCAGTGAGACTTGAAGGTCTCTGGATATTTCTCTAGGTTCATTTTTCTCTTCAAACATATAATTGCTCCCTCTATTATGTTCCCTCTCTCTTCTCATCTATTCCTCCCCTGACTCAATCTTCCTAGGCCCACATGCTTTCCCTCTCCTCCCCTTCTCTTCCTCCTAGCTCCCTCTCCACTCACTGCCCCACCACTCCCCATATGCTCAGGAGATCTTGTCCCTTTCCCCTTCTGTGAGGGAACTTATATGAATCTCTTAGAATCCTCTTTGCATCTTAATTTCTTTGGCAATGTTAATTATAGGCTGGTGATCCTTTGCTCAGTCTAAAATACATATATGATTGAGTACATACAATTTTATTCTTTTTGTGACTGGGTTACCTCATTCAGGATAGTTTCTTGAAGGTCCATTCACTTTACTGCAAATTTCAAGATTCTATTCTTTTCTTTTCCGGCAGAGTAGTATTCCATTGTGTAAATGTGCTATATCTTCTTTATCCATTCTTCAGTTGAAGGGCATGTTGGTTGCTTCCAGATTCTTGCGATTACAAACCATGCTTCCATGAACATAGTAGAACAGAAATCTGTGTTGCATGGATGTGGATCAGTTGGGTATATGCCTAAGATGGCGATTGCCGGGGCCTGTGGTAGACTGATACCCATTTTCCTGAGGAACCGCCTTAATGATCTCCAAAATAACTGTACAACTTTGCACTCTCACCAACAGTGGAGGAGTGTTCCCCTTTCTCCACATCCTGTCCAGCATAAGTTGTTCTTGGTGTTTCTAATTTTAGCCAATCTGGCAGCAGTAAGATGGTATCTCGAAGTTCCTTTATTTGCATTTCCCTGATAGCTAAGGACTGTGAGTACATTCTTTAGTGCCCTTCAGCCTTTTAAATTTCCTCTATTGAGAGTTCTCTATTAAGGTCTGGACCCCATTTTTAATAGAGTTATTTGGTGTTTTGTTGACTAGTTTCTTGAGTTCTTTGTATATTTTGGAGATCAGCCCTCTGTCAGATGTAGGATTGGTGAAGATATTTTCCCAGTCTGTGGGCTGCCGTTTGGTCTTGTCAACTGTGTCCTTTGCCTTATAGAAGCTTCTCAGTTTGGGGAGGTCCCATTTATTAATTGGACATCTCAGTTTCTGTGCTACTAGAGTTATGTTCAGGAAGCAGTCTTCTGTACAAGTTTGTTCAAGGGTACTTCCCACTTTCTCTTCTATGAGGTTCTACGAGTTTCAGTGTGGAAGGACATATGATGAGGTCTTTGATCCACTTGGACTTGAGTTTTGTGGATGGCGATAGACATGGGTCTATCTGAGTCTTTTACCCACCATCATCCAGTTGTGCCAGCACCATTTGTTGAAGATGTTTTCCTCCTCACGTTATATACTTTCAGCTGTTTTGTCCTAAATCAGGTGTCCGTAGCTGTGTGGGTTAATGGCAGAATATTTGATTTAATTTCATTGGTGACCTTGTCTATTTTTGTGCCAATACCAGGCTGTTTTCAGGACTATAGGTCAGTTGTAGAGCTTAAAGTTGAGGATGGTGATGCCTTCTGGAGTTTCTTTATTGTACAGGATTGTTTTAGCTATCCTGATTTTATTTCTTTTTCTGTATAAAGTTGATTATTATCCTTTCAAGGATATTGAAGAATTGATTGAGCACAAATATTGATTGGAAACCCACTATTTTCCTTTCAGTTTAGGCACTGGGAATATAAATAAAAGTACCATACTTCTTACAGAATTTAAATTAATGTAAAGCGGAGGACATGATGTTTAGAGAACAAAACAAGATGTGACGAGAAATAACGAAACAAAATAAGAGATATTGGTTTAGTTAGGGTACCGAGAAAGCCTTCTTTAAGATGACAGCGGGACCCCACATCTGAATGAAACAAAGATTCAAAAATGCAAGCACATAGAACACCACATAGTGAAAAAAATAAAAAGAAGGAAAGAAAAAGCTTGAAAGATGAAAGACCTTACCATACAGATGTGCTGGGCACACCAAAAATGAAGAAAGCCAATGGCAATAGATAGCAACAAAGAAAAGAGACATAGAATAGTCTATAGCTTCTCACAAGGTGGGTATGGTAAACTTGGTTCTGAGAATCTTGTTTTAAGTCTGTTTAAAACATTTGAGGGGGGTGCAGGAAAGACTGTGACAGTATGCACAATTTATGTTTTAGGAGTTATTCTGAGTTTACAGAGAAAAGACAGTGTAGGAAGATATAAAGACATTCATAGGGCTACTGTAATGAACCAACTACTGCTAATGACGGCTTTAACCAGAGTATTGGTAGATGATAAAAAGCCATCAGATTAAAGGTTAAGAAATTTGACAGTATTTGATGATAAGACAAACAAATATGGGACACAAAAAGGGCACTGAAGGATGACTAACAGCTGTCCTGTTCACAAATACAATGATACTGCCATTTAGTAACTACAACAAAGAATATTAAGCAAGACTAACTTGCGCAGAAGAAAGGAGTCAGTTTTATATACAATAGGAAGTTCCATCCAAAGACACCGCTCAGATTCCTGGACCCTGTATGTCAGCATAAGTTTAAGGCAATAATCTGATAAATGTTACCAGATACTGAGAAAGGTAGCTTGGGAATTCCAACATATTTACATTTTGTTCATGAAGAAAATCGTCCAAGACAAAATAACATTCTTAAAAATGAATGATGTAGCCAGGTGATGTAGGGCACTCCTTTAAAACTAGCAGTCAGGAAGCAAAGGTAGGTGGATCTCTCTTAGTTCAAGACCAGCCTGGTCTAAAGAGTGAATTCCAGGATAGGCTGCAAAGCTACACAGACAAATCCTGTCTTGAAAACACAAGCAAACACCAAATTAAAAAAAAAAAAAAGAAACAACATGAATGATTCTATGTAATTGATAACATCCAATAATCAATGTGTAAAGCCTCTAATACATAACATGCATTTAAAGACATTTCACTTGCCATTCACTGGAGTTACCAAACACCTCTCACCTGTGAAGCATCCTTTCATTGTCTTGGTACAGCTCCCTCATCACTGTGATTTTCCTTTGAAGCTTCTGTTTCTCGATTTCAAGTTGTGTATTACCTGACTGCAAAGACACTTGTTCAGACTTGAGACTTCGCATATGCTCTAGACAAAGGTACAAAATCATAAAGAAACTAAAGGAATTAAAGAAATTCTTCAGTTCTTAATAAAGAAATTAAAGGAATTTCATACAATTAAAACATATTAAAAATATTAACGATACACAAAGTTGGTCAGATCACTGTGACTTCAAAACCCACCTACTTTATAAAGATACACATAGAAGCCTGTCTTGAAAACAAAAATCCTTAATCACACGCCTAGGGTTTTTTAAATGTATATGGAATCACTCAGACAATATACAATTAAAAATATGTCTTAAATTTTTAGTGGCTAGAGATGGTAAGGGGAGTGTTTGTTTTTCCAAAGGTCCTGAGTTCAGATCTCAGAAACTACATGGTGGCTCACACAATCTGTAATGGGGTCTGGTGCCCTCATCTGGCTTGCAGGTGTGCATCCAGTCAGAACATTGTAAACATAATAAATAAATAAATCTTAAAGAAAAAAAGATAATTGACAAGATTGGACATGCCCAGGGACATACAGCTATAGACAATTACTATACACAACAGTTCAGTTACTAGTACCATAATAAATCAGTCTTTTTTTCAGTCTAAATTGTTCATGTGCTATCATTCAAACTAGCTGATAATAAGTGCTCATTTACAGTTTCCTGAGAGACCAAGACTCAAACAAAATGAAGACTGGAAAGAATAATGACTTTTACATTATTTCAACTGCTATACTACTGAATCACCCACAAAATTGGGGAGATAGCTCAGTCAGTAAGGTACTGGCTAAACAAACATGAGGACCAAAGTTTGGGTCATGAGCACCCATATAAGACCTGTCTGAGTGCTGAAAAGGGAAAAAACAAGATCCCTAGGGCTTACTGAGCAGGACAATCCAGGTTTAATGACAGCTTTCTCAATGAATAAGGGGGAAAGCAATTGAAAGAAAGCCTGAATATCTACCTTTGTCCTCTATATACATATGAATACAGACACACACAAAATGGATTAACAATTATAAGTGATTGTGAATTCTGTATGAACTAGCACACCATTATTTTTACATATCTCACTTTTCTTTCATTATGATTAATACAACTCTACACAGCTCTAATATTAAAATGAGAACCTCAACTCTGACCTGCTCTAAGGTATCATTCCCAAAACATATGTGAACCAATCGAATACAAGAAAAAAATGCACTATATTTCAAAAGGGCAGTTTCAAAATCATAACAAGGAAAAGTTTAGTAACTATGTGCAATGGGATGTTATTATACTAAAATGCAAGCTAAATAAACATATGGACCAAAAGAAAAGTTTGTGTCGATACAGTAATAGCAAAGGGAAATTGTACAGGAAATCATGAATAGTTGACTTCTGCAAAAATCGTAAAGCTATATCAGAAAAAAAAAATGCCCATCCATGCTGTCTGCCAGATCTAACAAGTCACTTATCAAGAAATCAATGGTCAATACAAGCTGTAATATAATTGAATCGTACTAATGCAAAGAAGCCTTAAAAAACAACACAAATTATTTTACCATTATACACTCAAGCTCTTTTTTCTAGTGTCTTACTTTATCTCATTTTAAAACTTTTAAAACTAAGTGTTTGGGAGACGTGGAGGGCAGGGGCTCAGAGGGAAGGGGACTGGGAAAAAGTATAGCTCAATTCAAAAAACGTGTGTGTGTGTGTGTGTGTGTGTGTGTGTGTGTGTGTGTGTGTGTGTGTGTGTTCACCTCAGCCTGCATGCCCAGGTGGGCAAAGGTCAGAGGACAACTAGCAGGGGTCTGTTCTCTCCTTCCACTGGAGACTGAATTCAGACCATCAGGCTCAGAAGAAGGGGCTTTTATGCACTCAACCCAGACACTATAATAGGGCACTGTACAGGCCAGGTGCAGTAATTTTAAGCCTATATAAAGCAGACATGTGAGAAGCTGAGGTAGAAATGTGAGGACTTCAAGAAGCCAGGGGTTACATAGAAACATGCATTTAAAGGAAGAACACTATAAATTACCAAAAAGGCCAGAATCTATGGGAGATGAGAGATGGTTAGAGAAAAATGCTCCCATATGTTAAAAATTAATTATTGAAAAATTTTATGACGCATTAAGGAAAGAATGTTGGGGCTGGAGACATGGCACAGCAGTTAAGAGCAATGAATGCTCTTCCAGAGAACCTTGGCTCAATTCTGATAACCCACAGGGCAGCTCAAAGCTGTCTGTAGCTCCAGTTCCAGAGGATCTGACACTCTCACACAGACATATATGTGAGCAAACTCCCAATAAAGTAAATAAATAAAAAACATTAAATAATTTTTAAAAACACCATGGAAAAAGAAAAGGTGGATTTGGAGGAACGCTCTACACACACAAGAGTTTCCAATATTATTTGGTGGGGGGATTAAGACTGGCCAAGAGAAGGAGTAAACAATGGAATAACTGGTGAACTAATTGCTTGCTACACTGGTACTTCCTACTAAGATACATGTACGTTAATGTATGCCTCGATAAAGCTGCCTTGAAAACAGAGTGCCTATTCCTCTCTGTATCTTCCACACTGTTACTACTATTCTTCTCAGATAGCAGCATTTTTTTAATTAGACTAGTGTTTTTTCAGGTCTAATAACAATACAATTACTATAATCAGTGAGTAGGGCAATTTAATCCAATGGTTCAATCTTTTTAAGCATTTTGCTCATTAAAAGTCTTAAAGGCCTTTGAGACCCTTTTGGTCTTTTTCTCATCAGATCTCAACCCTGGTCGTGAAGGTTATAAAGAAGATAAAGTACACTGAAGCTGGCCTCACAACGATGAAGTCTGGTATAGAGCATAGGTCCAGATTCAAATGGTTCTGGCTATCATTTGGAAGACAGAATAAGTTAAGAATGAAAAGGAAGAAATGTGAAGTTCTGGGCAGCCGTGGCAATGGTTGACTACATATTGACGTTTCTTGCATTCATTGAGAGGATTATTTTGTTGATGTTGATTTCTGGTATGTTTATATTCAGCTGTTTAATCAGTGAAGGGGCTTTGCCTGTGATCATAGGTGTAGAGTTAGAAACGGCAGGAAAAGCATCAGGCAGGTAAAAATGAAGCTCTACAAGCAGAAGCTTTTGTCTTATGTTGCATCATTTAAGCAAGTGTAACAGGATCAATAAAGCCTGTTTTGAAAAGAAAATATAGATGAGGAGAAATAAAAAAAAAGATGCCTGTGGTTCCATTCTGAGTTAACCAGCACAGACATTTGAATATGTCCATCCATTCTTTTCAGATATAAAAATATGAATTTATTTCATTAACACAGTGAGATGTGATATACCTTTTACAGCACAAACACAACTGGCAAAAACTATTTTTCAATGTGAACAAAATCAGCAAACTTTTTTAATGCTTTCCATAAAAAATATATTTTTACAGGTGTAAAGCCACTCTTGTGTATGCTAATAAATTATATGAATATATTAAAATAGTAGACATTACAAGCTCAAGTCCTGAAGATCACTTTCTCAATTTTAAAAAATGTAAGGAAAAAATTAAATTTAAAACTTTTTAACATCTAAACCTATATCCAACATTGTACTCCTTGTGGTGGCTTGAGTGAAAATGTCACCCTAGGCTCAGAGGATGTGACACTATTAGGAAGTATTGCTTTGTTGGAGGAAGTTGTCACTGAGGGTGATCTTTGAGGTTTCTGATGCTCAAGACTGACACAGTGGCACTCTTCCTGCTGCCTGCAGATCTAGATATAGAACTCCTGGATCTTTCCCCAGCACCATGTCTGCCTGTGTGATCTTCTGCAGTGCAATTACTATGGAATACTACTTTATGGTATACTTATAATTTGCAGGCCCTAGAACTCTAAACTATAAGCCAGATCCAATGAATGTCTTCCTTATAAGAGTTGCCATGGTCAAGGTGTCTCTACATAGCAATAGAAACCCTAACAAAGATGCACCATACTCCACATTCTTACATACTTTTAATAATTTACATAAATATAAGAGAAAATGGACTACATTTACCACTGACAGTAAAACTCAGAAGTAATTCATTCTCTTTAAGGAGATGTGCTCGTCAAGAACCCTTACCTGTAAGATCATCATTTGTTGCATCTATTTCAGATAACTGAGTATAAATTTGGTTTCTGTCTCCTTCTAGGGTTTTTAATGAAGCACTTAACTTCAAAGAAGGAAAAGAAGAAGAAAAGCAATTATCAATTACACAAAAGAAACACACATCCCCAATATACCCCATACTACTGTCCTGCAGTTATTTTCCCTGTGATGATATCATGGACAACATAAAGACATCAGTGCAGCTGCCAAAGCAGCCTTCACCGTATACAATCAGGACTTTTTACACAGATTAACTAAGAACTGACAGAGGGAATAAACCAGAAGAAAACACAGCTATTATTTATTTCTCAAAAGAGTATATAGAACCATTGGAACCAGAAGAAAAGAATGCACATGGGGAATGGTTAAATAAAACAATAATATTCTGAAGATATCTTTAATGGAAGAAATGAGTGTACAATTTGAACATTTCTAAATACTATAATTATAAAAATTTCTAAAGTTGATATAAAAAAAGAAATTTATAAGGAAATCCTAGGGGCTGGAGAGATAGTACAGTGGCTGCTCTTCCAGTGGACCTGAATTTAAGTCTCTACACGCACATGGCAGCTCACAACTGTCTGTAGCTCCAGTCCCAGGGAATCTCAAACCCTCATAAAAACAAGCATACTGGCAAACCACCAATGCACAGAAAATTAATACATCAAAAGAAAAAGAACATTCTAATCATTTATCATATAACCTTATACAAAAAATTAAAGCAATCTTTAAATTAGTTACTAAGGACACACAGATTTCATGTCTGCTGTAGGTCCTGCTCCTTCTCATCTAGATTTTTACATACTAATACAAACCTCAGTAGCATATATTAGCTTCCTCAAAGCTCCCTTAGGCTGATTACCTACAGTGAAAAATAAAACCATACTTAGTGAACACATCCAAATGAATACATTACTTCTTTATCTAGTCTTGCAACCCCTCTTCTGGCCAAAATTAAATAATTTGAGGCTGAGCTTACTTGCTCTTGACTCTAATTCCAACATTTCACAGCTAAGACAAGGGGATTCCCATGAGTATAAGGCCAGCCTGGACTCCAAGGTGAATTCCAGGCCAGCTTGACCTACAGCAAGATGTTGTCTCAGTAAAAAGAGTAATTAAAATAAAAATAATAATTTATATAAGGTAGAGTGATCTACACTCAGGAAGATAGACAGTGTACTACAGAGACCCAACAAGAACTGAATATTTACCTAAACAGTGTCCATGGACTTAACTATGCTTAGATTCTTATGGCATTACAGCATCCAGGTTAATTAGTCAACCGTGGCTTCAACACTAAAATTATTAATGAACCATGGCTCCAAGTTAAGTACTATTAAACATAAATATGTTTCTTCTATTATAAAATAAAAATGAAAAATACAAATATTTTATATTACTATACCTTACTATAGTTCCCCTTTTGTTATGGAACTTAAGAGCTGTGTTGTTATAATGGAGAAATATAGGCTATAGAGAAGAACAAAAGAGAAGAAGTCTACAACTCCGAAGAGGTAAAGAAAGATTTACACAAAAGACTAGCTAAATAAGGTGGAAAGGGAGTGTGGTATTTCATGAAGATAGACAAAATGTGCCAAGTCTAAGTATATGAGGAGCTCGATACACATGTGGAATGAAGAGGAAACAAGGAGTCAGTCGCCACAAGTCAGTGCACGTTATTCTCTAAGTCATTGTTCACTTCTACATCCAGATTACCATCATCAGTTACATCTTCCCCAAGCACAGAATTCCAGTCTTTCATCCTTAGCAGGCTCTCCATCAGAGACTGGATATTGAGTAAAAAGAGAAAACAAAAAGAGAATGTAATGACTCATGATAATAGCTTTACAATTAAAACTTAACTCATCTGAAATTCAATCCTGAGCCAATGAGATGGCTCGGCAGGTAAAAGCATCTGCCACTTAGACTGATAATCTGAGTTTAATCCCCAGAACCCACATGGTAGGAAAATTGCCTCCCAAAATTTGTCTTCTGAACTCCATACCCACATCATGGAATGCACATACCTGACACATACATACACAAGTAAATTTTTAAATATTATAATTTTTTAAATCAATCCCCATAAATAAATCCTTTTGTACCCTAAGTATCTGTCTGCAATTGAGATATGTAAACAGTTGCTTTTATCTTCTAACTCCACATTTAGGGACTATTAATCCTGAAAAACTAACTTGCTGAACATGGTACATCTTTTACCCCACCACTCAGAAGGAATAGGCAGGCAGATCTATGTGAGATGGGAGCCAGCCTGATATAATAAAGTGAGTTCTGGTAAGAAATTTACCTCTTGAAACACTGTATGCAAAAATAAATATTATGGATATTATGGTAGGGAGGGATGGAGGAAGGGGAGGTAGTGAGGGAAGGAAGGAATGAAGGAAGGATGAAGAGAAAAAGGAAAAGAAAGAAGAGAAAACAAAATCAAATACAGTGTTTTATAATGGTTCATTCTTGTTAACTACAAAGCAATAAAATATTTTCTTTTGTGTGTATCATACACACATGAGTATGCAGGTGCACATACAGCTGCAAGAGCATGAGGCAAGAAGATGCAAGTGTCTTCTTCCATCATACTCTACCTTACTGCCTGGAGACAGGACCTCTCATGGAATAAGAACTCCACTATCTCAAAAGCATGGCTGCTCAACAGGCTCTAATCTCCACTGTCTCTGTCCCCTGTGCGGGGCTCTCAGGCATGTGCAGCCATGCTCTTCTTATGTGGGTGCTTAGAATTCAAACTCAAGACCTTATGTTTGCAGACCAGGTGCACTAACCCACTAAACCATCTCCCCACTCCCTAAAATACTTTCTTTTGACATTCTTTATATTTTTTTACTAATTTACAGTTGGACTGGAGAGATGGCTGAGCAGTTTGGGACTTGTTACTCTACTAAAGCATCTAAGCTCTTTTCCCAGCACCCACATCAGATGGGTAACTTGTAACTCCAGCTCCAGGACATCCAGTGGTCTCTTCTGGCCTCTGTGGGAAGCATGCAGTGGCCAATAACATGTGGAGTGGGATAAATGTTGTGTGGTGTTTCATCTATCTCCGAGACATACAAAAGCTATAAAAAAGATTCATACAAATCTATGAAAACATCATAGACATCTTGGGCACTGCACTCAAATGCACATTCCTATACATGGGCACATACAAATACACACCAACTAAAAAATTAACATCTCTGGCTGGAGAGATGGCTCAGCTGTTAAGAGCAGATATTATCTTGACAAAGGCCCAAATTCAATCTAGCATTTCTCAACTCCCTGTAACCTCAGCTGCAGGGACTACAACCTTTCTGGTTTCTGAGGGCCAAAAAACTCACATGATTATACCCACAAAAAACTAAAATACAGATTCTTGATTTATACAAGGAAGTAACTAGCTGGAGAGTCCAACTGAGACAAACAAAGACACGTTGTAAAATATTTTGAAGGAGTACTGGAAGACCATCAACTGATTTTTCTGCTGCTGTTGATATTTCTTTCTTTCTTTTTTTTTTTTGTGAAATCCACCTATATCTGAGAGTCCACTCTGAGTTCCTGCCGCCAGCAAGATCCTTGACCCCTAAAGCAGGGCCTCTGCTAAAGAAAGAGGCCTCAGCTGGAGAGTCCCAGTTTCCAGTGAGATCAGACTATCATGCAGAAACTTGCCAAGTTTCAGCTCAGCCTCTGTCCTCCTCCCCCAGCCATTGACTAGAGCCATTGGCTAGTGGCATCTTCTACATTATCCTCAGCCCTGACCCCATCCCTGGGTCCCTGTCTGTGGAGAGACCTCCTATAGAGCTTGGACTACCCAGAGATATAGATATTGACTCACTGACCACAAAATCCCACTGGGGAAGTATCATAGAGAGAGGGGGAGACCCCATCAACACCTACTGGAAGAAGCTATGAGAAGACGGCAATACAAGAAAACACCCATACATAAACACTGAGTCAAACTAGAACCCAGAAGCAGATGGAGAGGACAAGACCATGCGGTAGAAGTACATAGAGACAGCTTACCTGAACAAGGAGGAGCTAAGGGCCACTAGACTGATAGCTGGGAAGCCAACAGGGGTCTGACTCGGAGCCCCCTGAATATGGGTCTCAGCCAGAAGGTCTGAGCAGTCTAAGAGACCTCAGACAGTGGAGCCAGGATGTATCCCTGGTGCACAAAAGGACTTTGCAAACATATCCCCCATGGAGGGATAACTGCCTTATTCTAGAGATAGGAGAGAAGCCCTAGTCCCTACTTCACAGGACCTGTCAGATCTACATGACCCCAACTGGATGGCATTCCCCTACATATTGTATTGTGGTGGGGGGTTGGGAGGGGAGGGTGGATAGATTGCATGTGAGAGGGCAGAGAGGGCAAAAGGGAGGGAAGGAGGGAGGGAGGGCTTGGGGGGAGGGAGGGAGGGAGGGAGAGGGAATTGGGATCGACATGTAAAATAATAAAAAAAAAAAAATGCTTTGACTCCAAAATTTAAGTTGAAGAACAAGTTACTGGGGAAAAGTATTTCTATTTTTGTTTCCACAGAAAATGAAAAGATGTGGATTCCTTCCAGACTAATGTGGTTTGATCACACCAGACCGCCTGAAACAGAGTACAAGCTGATCCTACATTCCAAACAGCTGGACAAAACAGCCCTACAGACTACAGCTAGGATATCTGAATCTTCTTCGAATCCCCCAAGACAGCGCCCCTTACCAGCAGGAAGTAGTTTGGAAAGAACGACGCCCAAAGTACCAAATATTGTGTATAAATGTTTGTTTTCATTTAATTGGACTTTGTTATATAAAATTAAATAAAAAATACGCTATATGCATAAAAAAAAAAGAAAAGAAAACACCTAACAACAGAAAGACAAGCATGAAACCACCAGAATCTAAGGAATCTACACCAACTAGAATGGAACACAACAACAAAGCAGAGGAAGCAGAAGGGAACGACTTAAAAATTTCTGTCATAAAAATGATAGAGGCCCTCAAAGAAGATGTGAGAAAAATCCCTTAAGGAAATGGAGGAAAAAAACAAACAAAAAGTGGAAGAAATGAACAAATTCCTTAAGGAAAGCAAAGAAAGTACTGAAAGCCACCAAAAAAAAAAATAAAAAAATAAAAAAAAATTAGCAGGTAAATGAAATGGTTCAAGACCAAAAACTAAAATAGACAAAATAAAGGCAACACAAACTGAAGGAATGCTGGAAATAGAAAAACTGGGCAAAAAAATCGGGAACTACAGGCACAAGCATAACCAATAGAATTCAAGAGATCGAAGAGAGAATCTCAGGTACAGAAGATAAACTAGAAGAAATAGATTCATCGACCAAAGAAAATCATAAATCCAACAAATCCTTAACAAAAAACATACAGGAAATATTGGACACCGTGAAAAGGCCAAACCTAAGAATAATAGGCATAGAGTAAGGTGAGGAAGCCCAGCTCAAGTTGGTGAAAGCATATTCAACAAAATCATCGAGGAAAACTTTCCAAATCTGAAGAAGGACATGCCCATGAAAGTACAAGAAGCATACCGAACCCCAAATAGGCTGGACCAAAAAAAAAAAAAAAAGACCCCTCCACATATAATAATCAAAACACCTAGCATAAAGAATAAAGAAAATTAAGCGCAGTGAAGGAAAAAGGACAGGTAACATATAAAGGCAGACCTATCAAAATTACACCTGACTTCTCCATGGAAACCCTCAAGGCCAGAAGATCCTGGAAAGATGTTCTTAAATATAAAGAGAACATGAATGCCAGTCTTGGCTACTATATCCAGCAAAACTCTCAATCACTATAGATGGAGAAAACAAGATATTTAATGACAAACCAGATTTTCCCAAAACTTATCTACAAATCCGTACAGAAATTATTGGAAGGTAAACTCCAACCCAAAGAAGGTAACTACGCCCACAAAAATGTAGACAACAGATAATCCAACTACACCAGAAACCAAGGGTAAAGAAGAACTAATATATTCAAAATACCACTGCCAACAACAAACCTAAATCGAGCAAGCATCAACAATCAATGGTCCTTACTCACGCTCAACATTAATGTCCTTAACACACCAATAAAAAGACACAGGCTAACAGAATTGATACGAAGACAGAATCCATCCTTCTGCTGCATACAAGAAACACATCTTAGCTCCAAAGATAGACATTACCTCAGGGTAAAGGGTTGGGAAAAGATATTCCAATCAAATGGAACCAAGAAGCAAGCAAGCATAGCTATCCTAATATCTAACAAGTTAGACTTCAAACAAAAATTAATCAAACAAGATGAAGATGGTCATTTCGTTTTCATCGTAGGGGAAATCCATCAACACAAAGTCTCAGTTCTGAACATCTATGCCCATAATACAAAGGAACCAACATTTGAAAAAGAAACGCTACTAAAACTCAAAGTTCATATAACACCTCACACACTTTTAGTGGGAGACTTCAATATACCACTCTCAACACTAGACAGGACCACCAATCAGAAACTCAACACAGAAACAAAAGAACTAACAGAAGTTATGTCTCAACTGGGATTAACAGACATCTATAGAACATTCCATCCAAAGAAAAAAGAATATACTTTCTTCTCTGCTCCACATAGAACCTTCTCTAAAATCGACCACATACTAGGTGACATAACAAACCTCAACAGATACAAGAGAATAGGAATAGTCTCCTGTATCTTATCAGACCACCATGCTTTAAAATTGGAATTCAACAACAACACAAATAGCAGAAAACCTGCAAACTTAAGGAAACTGAACAATGTGCAATTGTACCACTCCTAGGTCAAAGAGGAAATAAACAAAAAAATTAAGGACTTTCTGATATTCAACGAGAATGAGGACACAATATGCCCGAACTTATGGGACACCTTGAAAGCATTGCTACGAGGGATGTTCATTGCACTAAGTGCCCATATAAAGAAAACAGGATAGTCACATAAGAGAATTAACAGTGCAACTGTAAGCCTTAGAACAGAGAGAGGTGAACTCACCCGTAGAAGTAGATGCCAGGAAATAATCAACTTGATGGCTGAAATCAACAAAATAGAAACCAGGAAAACAATACAAAAAAAAAAAAAATCAATGCAACGAAGAATTGGTTTTCTGAGAAAATCAACAAGATAGAAAAACCTTTATCCAAATTAACGAAAAAGCAGAGAGAGAATATGCAAATTAACAAAATCAGAAACGAAAAGGGGAATATAACAACAGAGGAAATGCAGACCATTTTCAGGTCATACTTTGAAAATCTGCATTCCACAAAAATTGAAATTCAAAGGAAATGGACAAATTTCTGGATAATTATAACTTACCAAATTAAATTAAGAACAGAAAAACAACTTAAATAGACCTAAAACCTGCAAAGAAATAGAAGCAGTCATCGAAAGCCTTCCAACCAAAAAAGTCCAGAGCCAGATGGATTCAGTGCAGAATTCTACCAAACACTAAAGGAAGAACTAATACCACTACTCCTCAAACTATTCCACAAAATAGAAACAGAAGGTTCATTGCCAAACTCTGTTTATGAGGCCACAATAACCTTGGTACCCAAGCCTCACAAAGACACAACTAAGAAAGAAAACTATAGACCAATATCCCTGATGAATATCGATGCAAAAATACTCAATAAAATACTGGCAAACTGAATTCAAGAATACATCAGAGAAATCATACTCCATGACCAAGTAGGCTTCATCCCTGGAATGCAGGATGGTTTATCACACAAAAACTATCAAGGTGATCCACCATATAAACAAACAGAAAAAGAAAAACCATATGATTATCTCCCTAGATGCTGAAAACTCTTTCTACAAAATTCAACACCCTTTCATGATAAAGGTCTTGGAGAGGTCAGGGATAATAGGAACATACCTAAACATAATAAGAACCATATACAGCAAACCAACTGCCAACATCAAACTGAATGGAGAGAAACTTAAGCCAATTCCTATAAAATCAGGAACAAGACAAAGCTGCCCTCTCTCTCCATATCTCTTCAATATCGTACTAGATGTTCTAGCTAATGCTATAAGACAACAAAAGCAGATCAACGTGATGCAATTTGAAAAGGAAGAACTCAAACTGTCTCGATTTGCAGATGATATGATAGTTTATATAAGCAACCCAATACACTCTACCAGGGAACTCCTACAGCTGATAAACACCTTCAGAAAATTAGCAGTATACAACATAAACTCAAAAAAATAACAATAGCCCTACTTTTTTCAGACGACAAAGAGACAGAGAAAGAAATTGAGAAGCATCACCCTTTACAATAGCCTCAAGCAACATAAAGAATCTTGGTGTAATGCTTACCAAACAAATAAAAGACCTATATAACAAGAACAATGTGGCTCTAAAGAAAGAAATTAAGAAAGACACCAGAAAATTGAAAGATCTCCCATGCTCTTGAACAGGTAGGATAAACATAGTAAAAATGGCAATCTTACCAAAAGCAATCTACAGATTCAATGCAATCCCCATTAATATCCCCCCACAATTCTTCACTGACCTTGAAATGATAATAAGCAACTTTATATAGAAAAACAAAAGACCCAGGATAGCCAAAACAACCATATACAATATAAGAACTTCAGGAGGCATCACCATTCCTGATTTTTAAATCTACTACAGAGCTATAGTTCTGACAACAGCCTGGTATTGGCATAAAAATAGACAGGCAGATCAATGGAATGGAATTGAAAATCCTGATATTAACCCACACACCTAATGAACACCTGATTTTCAACAAAACAGCTAAAATTATACAATGGGGTGCAGACAGCATTTTCAACAAATGGTGCTGGCACAATTGGATGAGGGTGTGTAGAAGACTGCAGATAGACCCATGTCTGTCACAAAACTCAAGCCCAAATCGATCAAACACCTCAATCCAGCCACACTGAACCTCTTAGAAGAGAAAGTAGGAGGTACCCTTGAAAATAACTCCATTGGCACAGACCCTGAGAAAAACAATTAATAAGGGACCTCTTCAAACTTAAAAGCTTATGTAAGGCAAAGGACACAGTGGACAAGACCAAATGGCAGCCCACAGACTGGGAAGATTTTTCACCAATCCTGTATCCGACAAAGGGCAAATTTTAGAACTCATGAAACTAGTCAACATAACACCAAATAACCCTATTAAAAAATGGGTTACAGAATGAAGAAAGAATTCTCAACAGAGGAAATCAAAAAGGCTGAAAGACACTTAAGAAAATGCTCCACATCCTTAACTATCAGGGAAATGCAAATCAAAACATCATTGACATACCATCTTACTCCTGCCACAATGGATAAATTAGAAACACCAATGATGACTCATGTTGGAGAGGATGTGGAGAAATGGGAACACTCCTCCACTGCTGTTGGGAACGCAAACTCATACAGCCATTTTGGAGATCAGTATGGCGGTTCCTCAGGAAAATTGGAATTAGTTTACCACAGGACCCGGCAATCCCCCTCTTGGGCATATACCCATATGATCCACATCCACGCAAAAAAGACATCTGTTCAACTATGTTCACGGCAGCACTATTTGTAATAGCAAAAACCTGGAAGCAGCCTAGATGCCCCTCAATTGAAGAATGGTTAATGAAGATGTGGTACATCTACACAATGGAATACTACTCTGCAGAAAAAAATAATGTTATCTTGAAATTCGCAGGCAAGTGGATGGCACTTGAAGAAACCATCCTGAATGAGGTAACCCAGTCACAAAAAGAGGAACACAGTATGTACTCACCCATATGTGGATTTTAGACCTAGATCAAAGGATCACCAGCCTATAATTCACACCACCAGAGGAACTAGGATAGAAGGTGTATTCTAAGAGATTCATATAAAGTCCCTCACAGAACTGGGAAGGGACAAGTCCCCCAGAGCTCAGTTGAAGTGGGGGGGCAGCAAATGGAGAGAGAAGTAGGAGAAAATGAGGGGGAGTAAAGGAAAACATGTGCGACCAGGAAGATTGAGCCCGGTTAGGAATAGAAGATGAGAGAGAGAGAGAGAGAGAGAGAGAGAGAGAGAGAGAGAACATAAAAGATGGAGCCAATAATGGTTTGAAGTTAAATTGAACACAAAGAAAGGTCTAGAGAGCTACAAGACTGCTACCCACTAACAATCTGAGCTTCTGTGGAAAGGCTATCATAAATGCCCTTCCCGAAGAGTGAGATCAACAACAAACTTATCCATGGAGTCCTAAACTTGTGCCTGATGGAAACAGGAGCAAACACCCATACATAAACACTGAGTCAAAGTAGAACCCGGATGCAGATGGAGAGGACAAGACCAGGCTGCAGAAACACATAGAGACAGCTTACCTGAACAAGAAGGAGCTAATGGGCCAGCAGACTGATAGCTGGGAAGCCAGCATGGGACTGACTCAGGCCCTCCTGAATATGCCTCTCAGCCAGAAGAACTGAGCAGTCTAAGAGACCTCAGACAGTGGAGCCAGGATGTATCCCTGGTGCACAAAAGGACCTTGCGAACACATCCCCCATGGAGGGATAACTGCCTTAACCTAGAGACAGGAGAGAAGCCCTAGTCCCTACTTCACATGACCTGTCAGATCTACATGACCCCAACTGGATGGCATTCCCCTACATATGGAATTGGGGTGGGGGGATAGGAGGGGAGGGTGGATAGATTGCATGTGAGAGGGCAGAGAGGGTAAAGGGGAGAGAGGGAGAGGGAACTGGGATGGACATATAAAATAATAAATTAAATTAAAAAAAAATGCTTTGACTCCAAAATTTAAGCTCAAGGACAAGTTACTGGGGAAAAGGATTTCTATTTTTTTTTCCAAAGAAAATGAAAAGATGTGGATTCCTTCCAGACTAATGTGGTTTGATAAAGCCAGACTGCCTGAAACAGAGTACCAGGTGATCCTACATTCAAAACAGCTGTACAAAGCAGCCTTACAGACTACAGCCAGGATTTCTGCATCTTCTTGGAATTACCTTGTCAGAGACCCTTACCAGCAGGAAGTAGTATGGAAAGAATGATGCCCAAATTCCCAAATATTGTCTAATGTTTGTTTTCATTTAAATGGAATTGGTTATATAAAATAACAAAAAGGTAAAAATCATTATTTTATTTCTTTATTCATGAACACCAGGCTAAAATACTGGAGAACAAAGACATGGATTGTTAACATATATATTACAAATCTATATATGTTCTAGAAGCATTTGAAATGTAACAAAAAGACACAATAGCAAATAAAAGCTGTTAAAATTATTTGAATTTACAATTAACCATAAAATTGTGACCCAACAATCCATTACCTTGATCTGATTTTCCTTAACTTTTAGGAGTTGCTCTGCCTGTACATTGGATACTTCGATTGCTATTTTCTGTTTATTGAGTTGATTCATTTGTTCTTTCATGACTTTAGCTTCTTCTAAATACTGACAGGAAAACAATAACAACGATGTGAAAGATAGCACAATGTTTAGAAGAATTTTTTCAATATCATTAAAAGATACTAAATGTGTTATTAAATGATATTAAAAAAAGATAGGGTTGCTACTTAAATAGGGACTCGGATGTGGTTCCTTTTTATAAAGAACTTTCAAAGCAGAAGAGTATAAAATAAGAAATATTCTTCCATTGATTTACAAGGAAAATTTTAATCAAGTACACGATTTTGACACATACTTGTATGAAAAATCTAGTCAATTCTTTCTATCTTTGTACCCTATATACTCTGCTACATCTCATTACTTTTGTTTAATTGTTTGTTTTGTTTTCCCAATAGAGTTTCTCTGTATTGCTTTGGAGCCTGTCCTAGAACCTACTCTGTAGACCAGGCTGGCCTGGAACTCACAGCAGAGATACACCTGCCTCTGCCTCCCAGGTGTTGGAAAAAAGGTATGTGCCACCAATGCCCAGATATATATATATATATTCTGCAGATAATCTGAGCCTGAACTGCACTGTGAGTTCCAGTTTAGCCTGGTATACACGGTAGGACTTTGAAGTGAGGATGACTCAGTTTTTATTATAGTAAGGACAATCAACACAGGAGTCCTCACCACAATGTTTTCTAAAACCTGAGATGATACAACAAAGATGTGAAAGGAGAAGGCATCAACCCCAAAAGAAAATGGACAAACAGAAGGAACACATGTGAGACCAAAGAATCCACAGACAATAGAAGAAACATAAGCCAGTTAGAAAATCCTAAAATAAGATGACTTGACACAATCCAGAGAGGCTCATGATTGAAAGCAGTAGTAGTAGAGGGAGGAATGGAAACCAAAAGGGAAGAATTAGGGAACTGGAGAGACAGTAGAGTAGTTAAAAGCACATACTGCTCTTGCAGAGGACCCACACTCAATTCCCTGCACCTGCACTGAGTAGCTCACAGGTGCCTGTAATTCTATATGATCTAATGTCCTCCTCTAGTCCCTACAAATGCCTGAACATATACACACATACCAACACAGAGAAGTATACACATGCTCCTGATATCTCTCCTATTACCTCCCTGTACCTGTCTTCTCTCAAACATGCATATACACATCACATTTTCTGCCACTCATCTCGTTTTTTCTTTTATGCGTACATATAGCTGAATGTTTCATCCCTACTGGCAAGCTTCAATAGTGCTGTAAGGTGTTATGCATACAGCAGTCCAAACATATTCATCAATGTCACCTACCTGTGAAGCACACAAGCTGAAATAACAACCCAGCAGCAAGATGTGGCTTATGGTACCACAGTAGCATAAGTGTTATTAAAGTAAGCAACCACTTTCTAATTGGATTTAAGGCCAACCAGCTCAATGAGATGACATGTTGTCCAGCACAGCAATGCACACCTTTCACCTCAGTGCTCAGGAGGCAGATGCAGGGGGAATTCTGTGAGATCAAAGTCTTCCTGATCTACATAGGGAGCTCCAGGATAGACAGAATTACTTAGAGAGATTCTTTCTAAAAAATAAACTGGACCATCCCTGACACTATTAAGGCCTCTAGTCACTACACACAATTACAAATATGTACCCACGTGAACAAATGAATACACACACACACACACACACACTCAACGAATCAGGTAGTCGTCAATATCATTATATGGAAGGGCTTTAAAGTTAGTCTCTCCAATATTTCTTGGATTGCTATTTGGTCACAGAAGGCCTTACCCTCCCTGAGAAGCAGAAAGGGGATAGGGTGGGTTTTGGTGGGGGTTATAGGGGTGAATGGGAACATGAGGGAACTGGGATTGACATGTAAAACAACATTTTTTCAAATTTAAATAAAAAGGAAAAAAAACAAAATTTATATTGTCACAATAAATAGTTCTAGTAACCCACAGTTTCAAGAGTTTCCAGAATGTAAGAATCCAACATATTAATGAAACCCTATGTGACACATAATCACACAATCTCAGAGAGCCAAAGACAACAGAAAGATACTGTTCGAGAAGAAAAAAAGGGCAGCAAGCAAAGAAGGTCCCATAATCAACACATCATTCAAGTTTCAAAACCAAACATGGAAAGGGAAGACAATGCAGCAATATCAAAATTTTATTTAAAAAAAAATGCAGCACAGCAGAAAGATCTCCTGGTTTGAGACCTGCATGAGATTATAGTGAGTTCCAGAACAGCCAAGACTATTACACAGAGAAACCCTGTCACACTAACAACAACAAAAGCAGAATCAAAACACCAAGAAGTGCAAATAAGTATCAAAATATCAGAAACATGAAAGAGAACAAGGAGTTAGAGCAATTTCTCAGTGGTTAATACCATGCACTGTTCTCCAAGAGGTCCTGAGTTCAGTTCCCAGCACCTATATCGGGCTCATCACAGCCACTTATAACTCCAAGTACAGGAGATTCAACATCCTTCCCTGGCCTTTCAGAGCACCTTAATCATGAACACAAATGCACACAAATATAACATGCACAAAATTAAAAAAATAATAATTAATTTTAAAATAAAATCTTTTTTAAAAATGGAAAAATAAGACCTTTCGAGCTATGCAATTGCCTTTTAAAATTACCTACTGTACCTTATTATCTGAAAGATAAACAAGTTAATTAATCACAAATGTTCTTTTTTGAAACAGGAAACAGAACATTTAAGATAAGGAAACAAGAATCCTTGGCTGCTGAGTGAACTGTAGTATCAGGACAAAAATGCCCAGTAGATCTATAGAACACATTTTTCTTTTTCTTTCTTTGCTCTTTCTCTTTCCTTCCTTTCTTCCTTCCTTCCTTCCTTCCTTCTCCCTTCTTTCCTTCTTGGAGACATGGTTCCTCTGGCTATCCAGGATCTCATTCTGTAGACCCGGCTGGGCTCAAAGTCACAGAAATCCACCTGCTTCTGTTCACAGTGCTGGGATAAATAGGTATGTGACACCACTGCCACTCATTACACATTCTTATTGGACTAGAAGAATCTAAGATTCCAAGAAAAATGGCCCCCAGAAGAAAATGAAGAAGTCCAAGAATATCTATGGTTATTTCACAAGACCTGAATTTGGTTCCCCTTACAGACCATGTTGGGGATCTGATGCTTATGGCCTCCAAAGGTACCTGCACTTGTGTGCATATCTACAATCAAGTTACACACATGCATATAATTAAAATAAAAAATAGAAGAGGAAAAATCTGGCAGTAGGCACACACATAACTTTGAACCCAGCAATTAGGAGACTGAGTACCTCAGTAAGTTCCAGGTCACCCTGAATTTCAATACAAGACACTCTCAAAAAATAACAATAATAGAATTGTAAATGAACATATTAGCCAAGGTAGTTGAGTGATTGGCATTTCCATTGAGATAGATTACAAATATCCATTACAGGAAGCCAAGTAGTAAAATAAAACGTCGGGCAACTCAGGATATATAGTCAAGTCAGACAGACTACTATTCAGAGATCCATAATACTGTAAGAAGAAAATGTCACACTAGTAATTTGGGAAGATAGTAAAAGCGTTTCCACAAGAGGAAAAGGACAGTATGTCTGTAACAAAGTAAAGGTAAGGACAAACACCATGTCATACCTGTGCACAGTCAAACTCTCACACCACACCCCCACAAACACCCCCATCTCAATATGCACACTATAGAAAGGAAGGAAAAGAGAGACAGCAAGGGAGGGAAAGGAAGGAAGAAAAGAGACAGAGGGGAAGGGGCCTGGGACCTGGGAAGACAAACAGATTTATGACAACAGCAGCGAGAGCACGTGTGGGTTAGTGTCTAGGAGAGAGGAGGGTGAGGATAAAAGGTAAGATTTCACTTTACATTACCCCAAGAACTCCTCCCTCCTCTAGCACCCCAATTGGTAATCTGTTAACTCTTACTGCAGTCTTTATTGTGAGGAATCCTGTTAACCGATGTCTCCTGTGAGAGTAAAAATTCTGACTGCCTTCTATCAGGGGAGAAGACAGATGGAAGAACACACTTTTAAATCCTTTATGGGAGTCTGCAGGGGAGACTTCCTGCTCTCATAAGCTTACTCATTCACTACACAACTCCACACATGGTTCATTTGTGAGTACCCACAACATCAAAGGCTATATTCATATCTAAAAAAATATCTGTAGTCTACAAACCTGACGCACGCTTTCCTGACGTTGAGAATTTTCATTCAAGGTATCTGTTATTACTCCTTTAAGTCGTTCTTTATTTATTTCAAATATTCTTAGTGTGGTTTTGGCCTAAGTAAGAGAAATACACCATTTATAACAATTAAGCAGAAAGCCCCCTGATTATGTCTTTTCTGAAGAACGTAAAATGTAAGCAAAAGCCAAAACATTCCACTATTTACAGCAGAGGCAGTATCAACACTACTTTGATAGACAAAGTCATTTGCCACATGACTTTGAACAAATTATTGAACCTTCCATGTACAATGCAGACCATTTTGTTAACTACTGAAATAGAAAAGAACAATTATTAGTTACAGAATTATTGGTTTATTTAGCGGCTTACTTAAAACACTGCTTTACTGCCTATTTGCCAAACATGGCTTCACTTGCTACCAGGAAGGGAATAACCTGGAGAAATAGCTGAAAGAATGGGTTGTCACCCTTAGCAACCTGCTACTGCCATGTACACTTCAGAAAAATTTGCTTGCTTGCCTGCCCACTTTGTGATTTTAGAAAAGAAACTCTAACTAGAATTGAAGGCTTTCTGGAGGTCTCAGGAGGACAGTCCACTGGTGACCTCTCTCTTCCATGCTCACTAGTGTAGGAGTAGATATTAGAGAAAGACCCCACACTCCTTACACTTTGTCTCCTGACCTAAACTTTATACAGCAGGAAGCAAATCTATTTATTATCGATACATGTTACACAACTTCAAGAGTGCTCAGATACATTCCTAGGTTAAATATATCTAGAGGAAAATGAATTTCAATCAAAGTAACACATTAAAACAAATGCATATTTAAGATTGGCTACATTTCAAATACTAACAATATTTTATTACCTAATGTGATGGCTGTTTGGTTATCAATGATAACTGGAATTAACTAAAACCCAAGGAAGCTGTGAGTACTGTTTCTAAATTAAATAATTTCAAGTGGCAAGACCCACATTTAATCTGGATATTTTGAGGTGGGAAGATCCACCTATATTCCGGGCTATACCTTCTGGCAGCAGCCTATCTGAAGGACATGGAAGAGGAAGCTTGCTGGTCCTCACCCTCACTGGCATTACAGCCTACTTCTTTGGTATTCCATTGTATACTGAGTATCAGGTGAGATATCCAGCCTCATGGACTGAGAAAGTGCTGGATTCTTGGACTCTCTGTCGGTAGACTGACATTGCTGGTCTGAGTGGAACACAGCCTGGAAATCGCTTTAATAAATACCTGATATATAGATAGATAGATATTCAGATAGATAGATAGATGACATCTCATAAGTTCTGTTCCTCTAAAAAACTCTGACAAATATACCTAATAATGATATGAAACATAAATGGTCTTCAGAAGTGACAGACTAATTTATTTCAACTTAACTTACTTCAGCTAGCTGTGATTTGACAGACTGTGATTCATCTGCTAGAGACTGGATCATTTTTGAAAGGTCACTGATCTGAAAAGACAGTATCAGTCAGTAAGTATTTAATAAGTCCATTTTGCTCCAAGACAACATGCATTAGTTAGGTACATTGTTAATTTACTGTTAATAAAAGGGAGAGGCCAGATAAGGAGGCCTTGTCAGCTTGCATTCCAAGTGCTCACAAGGATTTTAATAATTATGTAATCACATGATGTCCTTACAAAAGCAATACATCATAGAACTTTTCAGGTTTAAGGTGAACCCACTAATTCGTATGTTAAATAATCTCACACACATCAAGATTTTGCTTAATCCAGAATTTAAAGTAATATAAATGATATATATATATATATATATATATATATTATATATGTTATATATTTTTCACTATGAATATTCAAGTTATATTCTTTATGGTTACTTCCAACGTAAACATTGAAATTTTCCATTTAAAATAACAAGCGAGCCAAGTGTGGGGGTGCACACTTGTAACCCCAGCTCTTAAGAGGCACAGGCAGGAAGGTCATGAGTTTTAGGCCAGCCTCACTTATACATACAGGACTATATTCTAATACTATGTCAATGAATATAAACAATAAGAAAACAGGAATATGCACAAGCCACTCATCATAACATCTAAAAAGTAAAAGTTTGATGGGAGGTGTTGGCACATGCCTTTAATCCCAGAAAACAGGAGGCAGAGGGAGGTGGATCTTTGTGAGTTCCAGGCCAGCCTGGTCTGCATAGTGAGTTTCAACACAGCCAGACCTATTACATGGAGAAATCCTGTCTTGAAAAAACAAAACATAACAACAAATAAATAAAAGAGGTGAAAAGATCAGATCAGATGTGAAAATTTTTGTTCTCATATTATTCTACATCATTTTTTTTCTTTTGATTTTTCAAGACAGGGTTTTTCTGTGTCACTTTGGAACCTTCCTGGAACTCATTCAGTAGAGCAGGCTGGCCTCAAACTCACAGAGATCTGCCTGCCTCTGCCTCCAGAGTGCTAAGATTAAAGGCATTTGTCAAGAATGCCCAGCCTGCATTCCATTTTTTATATACATGAGCTTCTTTACATTTCAGGGCAGGATAGCTTGGAACTGTTGTTTCTTCCTCCCAAGTGCTGGTATTATAAGTTTGTGCCACTATGGTTGGCTCACATATAATATTTTAATCAATATTTAATTTATAGTTAAGATTCATAATTCTCTTGGAATATATAAGACTCACCAATTCCTCTTCTTCATGATGTTTAGCTCTCTCTTCTTCTAGTTTCTTCTCTATAAGTAATATTTCTTCTTCAAGTTTAGATTTATCTCTTTCTAGATTTTTATAAGTTGCCTAAAATAGAAAGCTAACTTAAACAAGGCAAACATAAGAATTTTTAGTTAGGGTAAAAATCAGATGAGTGTAGGGTAAAAATCAGATGAGTATACTCAAATTTATAAACACTTTATACGTTTTTTCATTTCTCAAATATTAAAATAACAACAGGTTTACCAGTTGCCAGCAACTTCTATAAAAAAAGTGTAAGTATTTTAGGTGCCCACCAGTTAACCACGGAAAACAATGAATACCCACGGAAGGAATTAAAACAGTTGCTTTCCAAAAAAACTTTTATGTAAAAATAAAGAAAAATTAATGAGTTTATTTGGAGTCTAAACTCCCTGCAGATTCTACAAGGGCATTCTAAATCATAAGACACAGACTTGCTACTCAGGACAGAGGATGACAGAACTGACATACTGGACTGAACACATAATCTAAGGGACAAAGTTTTTTTTCTGTTTTATATTGGTAGGAGCAGGCTACTTCTATTTACTCTACAGGCTCACAACTCAGTTTTAATAACCGTTCCACTTTCAAAAAGTATTGAGGCACTTCATCACATCATACTCTGTCTGTTAAGAAAAGTCATTGTGTCCTCTGAATCAAGAGAGTTAACTGTCCATCTCTCCTAAACTCTCCATTCTGTGAAATCATGGTTATGGACTGAAAACTGGCTGTGATGGAGTGTGTAGACAAGGGTTGATGCACAGAAAGGGATTAAATATTTATCACCATGCCACTCTTTACAATGTAAACCTCAATTCTAATTTTAGTAAATATCTACTACCATGGTAAGAAAAAACAATATGGTCACAACTTACTTGTCTGCTACTATGCTTAAATTTGTGAGAGTTCTATGTCTCTTTCCTGGAGCAAACTATGTCAAAAGTAGGAATTGTCTTTCCAATCCATTCACCAGAGTACAGAATGCAGAATTTCTTTCTTTCTATAAATCTATAGCTTCTGATAAACTGATTTTGTATCCCTCAAAACAAGTTAATGACAAGAGATAAAACTGTTATGTTTTAAAATATTTTATACCACCTACAACTATTCTGTTTCCACTAACTTTTTCTGTACATTGTAAGATCCAGATACACAATTTCATATTTCTCTGACATAATTATTTTTGGGGAGACAAGATATTTCTAATAAGAATCTTTTCCCTAGCTTTTACATCATACTTTTTTTTTTTACCTTCAAACTCTGTACTTCTGTTGATGCCTTGTCAAAGTTGGCCTCCTTTAAGGATGACTCTAAGCCTTCATACTGAATAAAACAAGGGAACACATGAGGAAAAAATACAAATTTTATCTCAACTTGTATCTAAATAGACACCAAAGAAGGAAACAGAATTTATATCCACCATGTAAAGTACCCTTGGATTTTATGAGCTTAGTTTTGCAATCTAAACACTGTGCTGAGGAAAGCCAGGTCTACAAATAAGCCACAATCACCAGCCTAGGCAACATATGGCAGAACGTTTCCTTTGTGACTACCAAAGTTGCCCCACATCTGCTGGGGCTGAAAACCCTAACAGCAAGTGTGACTAAAGTGGATCTAAAGAAGTGAGTCATCTACTATCCCCTGAACAGATTAATGGCTTCTCCAGTCTGTCAGTAGAACAATATGTGGTAACTGGCTATCAGACATTTATATCATGTGATAAATAAGGCAAGTAAGGAAGATAAAATCTGTGAGTTTCAGACCACCCTGGTCTACAGAGTGAGTTTCAGGACAGCCAGTGATGCACAGAGAAACCCTGTCTCAGCACCTCAGAATTTGTGTTATTTAGAGACAAAGCCTTTAAATACAGCTAGGTTAAAATGAGGGATTTAAGATGACTGCAATGTAATATGGCTGGTATCCTATGTGGAGAGCACTAGGACAGAGAGAGACATAACAAGCAGACAGCAATATCTAAAGTCAAGGGACATGTCACAGAGGAAGCAAAGCCTGGCTATATCTTCATGGACTCATTTCAAGAACTGTAAGGAAATTCACTTCTGCTGCTAAAGGTATTTTGTCACAGTAGCCCTAGCATGCCCAAATGAAAACAGTAAATAAAGTCTCTACATGATAACAAGTAAAAGTACCTTTACATCCTTGATAAGCAAAAAAAAAATCTCATGAAACATTACACTACATTAAATTGTAATTCAAATCCTCTACCTTCTAAGACACTGAACAAAACAGAAATGTAAGCCACAGAGTAGAAGAGATTTACAATCCATATATCGGACAAAACTCTTTCTTATATACGACATAAAATAGTAAAAGCAAAGGCCCTAATCTATATGGCATAAACTGAGAAAGATTATGAGTGCATTTAAATGGATGGAAATGGGCAAGTGTGATGGCTCAGTAAGTAGTTAAGGAGCTTGCTGCCAAGACTGATAACCTGAGTTCAATCCTAGGGACCCACGTAATAAAAAGAGGAAAGTGACTCCTCCATGTCCTATGATCCTATGATCACCACACAAATGCCTTCTTGGTACATGCCTACACACATAGACACAAATAGACACACACAATAAAAATAAAGTCATCTTTTAACGTGTAAAAGACTTAAAAGGCAATTTTACAATATCTAAATGAGCAATAAGCAAATCAAGGTGATCTGACTAATTAGTCAGGGAAGGTAAACACTACACATCACCAGGGTGGCTGCAAAGAGAATGGCTAAGTGATGAAGTTGAGCAGCAACAGAGCTCTGGTCTGAAACAAAGCTCTGATGGCAGGCAATAACCCATGGAGAACAATTAAGCTCCACACTGTGATGGATTGTATTTTCAAACACATCTTACCTCCTCTTGAGCAAGGCACACTTTGTCAATTAGATCACATTTCTTTTTGATTTCCATTGCAAGTTCCACAGCCAGTCTATTCTCTCTTACTGAGCAAGCAAAGAAAAGATTATTATGACTAAAGTGTGAAAACGCTTTAAATTATATACAATCACAAGATCTAAAATCAAAAAAGACTACTTACTCAAATAAAGTCGGCTTTGAATCTGAAACAAAAATTTAACAAAATTACATTAAAACAAATATATCTTCAAGCAAATCTATCTGACTTCTACTTCCAGCTTTAAGATGCCAACTTTCTTATGGCCTTATGGTAAATAAATTACCGGAAAGCCTTCTATTTCAAATGAAAACAATGCTATATAGTAAGGTCTCCCATTGTGTGGTATCATATGTGTTATCATATTAAAGGCTCTGAAACAGTCTTATTCTAAAGAAAACTGTATAATTCCACTTAACTCCATGTTTCCCATGCATATATTGGCTCTAAAACAAAGTATTTTAAGGAGCCACCATTATTAAATCTCCTACGGTTAATAATCAAAATAAAAATATATGAAATATCATTGGACTCTAGACCTTGACTGACTAAAAAAACTCATTAGTATTTTTCTTCTTCATACTTCAGCTTTCGATAAGGAAGGGATACATCCACCCTTGAGAACAGTGGGGATAGGGTAAAGTGATCAAGGGACGCAAACAAGAACACTCATGCCACCTAGAAAACAGAGACAGAAAACTGGAAGAAAAAAAAAATGACAAAAAAAACAGTAGGATATATGTAAGCAGAAGGTAAGGAAGAAAAAAACCATGAAGATATTAGAAATGAAGTCAGTCAGAAGCACAAAGGCCAACATCTAAAAAGAAGTCTCAGAAAGAAAAGGCTATGTTATGACTCCCTCCTTAAAAAACAGTTAGCATAGGAAAAAGCAATATAGGATCCATAGGAAAAAGCAATATAGGATCCAGGAGAGCCATGAAAGTGGCGATTTTTACTCTTAGTTGGGAAGTAGATACACTTGCAAACTTTTTAATATTGTTAAAAACAAACACAGACACACCAAATTTAAAGAAGAAAAGGGAAAGAAAGAAAGTTGGGGCTTTAGTACTAGTGTGTAGTATCCCTACAATAAAATCCTTTAAAATACACTTACATAAAAATATTTCTGTTAATCTCTGTTCAGTTTTTAAAAACCACCTGTTAGCATAACGCAGAACACTAAGACCTAACTCATTTCCCTGAAATAACAAGTTTCTCCAATTAGATGTTCAATCTAAACACAAAATGAAGGTTAGAGAGAAATGGCTCAGAACATTTGTTAGTCTTGTAGAGGACCAAAATTCAAATGCCATCATCGACATTATAGCTCACAGTCATCAGTAATTCCAGCTCCAGGGCATCCAACAATGGCCCACTAATCACTTCTGTAGACCAGGAACACGTACCACACACACATGCATACAAGCAAAACAGTCATGCACATAAAAGGAAATAAACTTAAAAAACAAAAACAAAAAACTTAGAATGACCATTCACTTACTATAAGTAGTTACTTACTGATCGGTATCCTCTCCAAAGAAATAAGAAAACGGTAAGCAGTCCAATGGCAACCACACATATCAGCAATTCTAATGATGGCTCACTAGGATCAAAGCTTGTTGTCATATCTTCAGGCACTGCTGCCACAACCTTCAAGACAAAGAAAATAAACTTATAAGCATGCTTCTTCAACAGTACTGGTACAAAGACAGGCACAGGTGGCTGTGGCCAACTCTATTCATATTGAATGGGCTACCATAAAATACAAAGCAGAATGCCTCCAAACATGTTTCTAGTAAATTACAATTGTTCGTATTGAGGGGCTAAGTGTGGTGAAACAGTAGTTTTCAAACAGAAGTTATGGGGAGATTCCACAGAGCATAACTCCAGGAGAGTTAAAGGATAAGGATATAGTATCAAGAAAAGAACATTATGGAATATTTTATATGTGTTTCATTCTTTTATGTTGCATTTGTTTAACTCTGTAAAGCTGCATTACTTTGCCAGTCTAAAACACCTGATTGGCCAAATGAATAGCTGAACAGACCAATAGCTAGGCAGGAAAAATAGGCAGGGCTGGCTGGCATGCAGAGAGAATAAATAGGAGGAGAGACCTAGAGAAGATCCAGGGACAAGAGGAGGAGGACACCAAGGGCACCAGTCACAGAGTAAGAAGGAAAGCAAGGCTCAGAGGCAACACATAAAGAGAAATGGGATAATTTAATTTAGAAAAGCTGGCTAGAAACAGCTGAGATAAGGCCAGCCATTCGTAATAAGTAAGTAAGAATAAATCTCAATGTATTTATTTAGGAGATGGGTGAGGGACACCGTCCCTACCAAAGATTTTTAAAATCCAGTAAAAAAAAAAAAAAAAAAAAAGTATCAATGATCTGGGTTGGGTTCTTTTCCCTGAGTTCAAGTTCATGATTTATCCATATGCACTGGGTTTGAAAAAACATTTCCTGCAGAGGAAAAACACTGAACTGCAGCTTGTCCTCTGAGGAAGGGAGAGTGATAAGAAACTAATGACAGAGCTTCAGAGTTGGGATGTAAACCCTTCCTTCCTGTCTCTTGAGTTAAATTAATGCAGTTTGAGCCCAAAAAAGAAAATGGTTCTTTCAAAAACAACCCTAGAAATGATGGGCTTGACTCTTTCCAGGCATCAACATACACCATCTAGAAACTCCACAGCTGTCTTCTCCTTGGGGTCTGACAAAATGAACAACAAATCCTTAGATAATTACTATCTATAAAACCTGTTTTATGCTAGTACATGACAAGGACCTTTTACAAGCTGCTATCTACAGCTTATTAACTTCTACCAAAAAAAAAAATACATGCAATAGTATCCTCTTTTTTTATTCCCTGTATCGTTATTTTCCTTTTTACATCTGTGACTCCAGAAAGGATCCAAAGTGTAGGTGCACAGCCTCTGCTCTGGGTTTCATGGAGAGTTCCTTTAACCTTGTGTTTTGGATCCTTAAGGTACAGGACTGACCTTACAAGGGCTCAGAAAAGGGTTGAAAATATTTTATCCTGGTCCTCTCTCTCTTTCTCATCTGAGCCACATACAAAAAAGTGTGATATCATGTTGCAAGGCAATGATACCAACGATTTGCCTCTAGGATCACAAGAATAGATATTCAGGCACGGCAAATATTTCCATTATCTCACTCCAGAGACTATGAATGTATATCCAAGCCCTCCACATACCCTCTAAAATATTCTTCCACACCTCACAGAGTAAGGCCTGCAGTTAATTGCATATTTTACCTCTTCCTGAATCCATCTTCCCTCAGTGGGTTATTCTAGTCTTTATTACCAGACCCCAATACTAACTGATCATAAACAAGTAGACTCCTCTGATAGCAGATAAAAAAGACTAAGACTAAAACTGTTACTAGAAACAAAGATGTGATGGAAAAGGCTAGCTCAGTCTTTAAGATGTAGGATTTTATGCAAGAGAACAATAAAATGAAGTAAATCTGTTGAAGTAAGGATAAAACAAACCGTTCATCAACAGTAGTTAGTTATTTTTAGATCTCATTTTCAGTGAGTCAGCATGAAAAGAGAACATGGTAAAAACACAACAAATAAGTTAGACTATCATACTAGCAAAATACTATGCAATAATAGCAGAAAATACATTCACTCTCAAATGTACATGGAAGATTCTTCAGAAAAAATCCAGGCATTAAGCTAAAACACACCTCAATGTTTTCTTTGTTTTTTGTTTTGTTTCTTTAAATAATCAAACCACATGGCCAAGCCCAGAGAAATGGCTCAGCAGCTGAAAACATTTGCTGCTCTTGCAGAGGAGCAGACTTCAGTTCCCAGAATCCATGTCAAGAAGTCCCTAAGTGCCTGCCCATGACTCCAGCTCTGTGAGATCTGATGCCCTCTTGCTGCTTCCTTGGGCAGCTGAAGCTACAAGCACATACACACACATACACATAGTTTAAAATAGTAAAAATTCAATTAAAAAATTCCCATGTCGAGAAGCATCTTCTCTGATTACAACGGGTTAAAATTAGTTATCAAAAAACAGGAAGGGCTGGAGAGAGAGCTCAGCAGTTAAGAGCATTTGTCATTCTTGTAGATAAATGACCCATGTTTGTTTCCCAGGATCCACTTGGTGGCTCACCACTATCTATGATTCCATTTCCAGGGAAATATGTCACCCCTTAAGGCATCTTTAAGCACAGCAAACATGTGACGCATGGACATACATGCAAGAGCAAAACATCCATGAACATAAAAGGTTTTTTTTAAAAAAAATAATAAAATGCAACATAAAACTTACACAAAACAACTAATTCAGTGTGTAACAGGAAAATTTATAGTCATAAAAGACTTTGTAAAAAAAAATATGTGGGGGCAGGGGCTGGAGAGATCTCACAATGATTAAAAACATTAACTAGTTGTCAAGAGGTTCTGAGTTCAGTTCCTAGCATCCACATGGTAGCTCACAACCATCTGCAATGAGGTGCCCTCTTCTGGCCTGCAGGGATATAAGGAGACAGAACACACTATATATAATAAATAAATCTAAATAAAAATTTTAAATATTATTGGGCCAGGAAGATAGCTCAGCAGGTAAAAACTTTGCCACCAATCCTCAGGACCTGTGTTTGACCCCCATCACCAATGTGGTAGAAGGAAAAAACCGACTCTTGGGGCTTTGGATTTACACACACACACACACACACACACACACACACACACCATATATACACAGAAAGGAATGTAATGCTCAGTTAAAAAAATCAATGTCATAATCCACAGTAAAAGAAATGAAGAAAAAGAAGATCTCAACAGATAGTAATAAAACATGTAAGAAAATCGACAGTCTAATCATCAGGAGACTGCAAACTAGGACTACTTTTCTCAATCTGACAAACAGCACCAATAGAAGACTCATAGCTAACACCATCCTGAAGGGGAGAGAATTGTTCCCTTACAAAATGCAACACACATCCACACAGCCCACTTAACCACAGAAAATCCAGCCAAGTCTGCAAAATCCCTCCGTGTTCCTCACCCCAAACGTTATCAAAAAGTGTTGGTAACTGCTAGGTGCCTGTGTATTTTATGTGAAAAGCCAGAGGCTGCTGTTGTAATGTCTTCCTTCTCTACCTTAATTTTTCTAAGGCAGAGTCTCTCACTGAATCTAGAGCTCACACATTCTCTGATAAACTGATGACCAGTGAACCTGGGATTCCTCTATTCATACCTCCACCCAGCGTTTACATTGCCTTAAGGGCTCCAACTCCAGATCATGGCAAGCACTTTCCTTTCCGCACTGAGTCATCTCCCTAGGCCCTAATTGTGGATTCTGAGGGAGATGTGTGTGATCTGAAATCATCTCTCATCTACAATATGCTTCTCTCCCCATAAGGCCCATCTCAGTAACTTAGCTGACAGAGCCAGGAACTTGGGACTATTCCAGATTCTTCACACATCCCACCCCTCTCTGCAGCTAATCAAGAAAGTCACTCTCATTTTAGCTCTTATTTCTTCTTGCCCCATTTAGGACCAACTTCTCTATCCTTATCCCTATCAATTCTCCTTCCTGTGTTTTTTCCCCTGACATTTGATTCTCATACTATCAGGAATATCTATACATTTTTCTATGGGTCTCACCACTGATGAGCCTGTGCTGGATCTCACACCCCACAGCAATCCTTGAGACCCACTGGTCTACAGTAAGCATCATGTCACATCAGGCCCTTGGCTCACTTATGCTGTGAGCTCCTGTGTATGCTGTTTTCACACCTCATCTACTGAAACTTATTTGCTCAGTCTAAAGACTTTGCCAGCAACCCGAGGAAAAACAATCACTCCCTTCCCTTATTTTGCATGTGTACTTCTATAGGCAATAGACTTCAACTGTGGATTAATTTTGTGTATTTTCTCCCCAAACAGCCAACATGATGAAAATGACCAAAATCCTTATTTCATTTAGAACCTCCATAGAGCATTTTTATTCATGGGCAAATGAACCATGAGCATGGCACTACTTACTTTAAATTCACAGAACATGAAGATAATTAGAACTGGCAGCAGCTCAAAAATCCTCCATGGGCACACCATGGTGGCAGTACGAGGCACCACCATCCCTGTACCCACCATGGGGGGCCTTGCAGCTGGACAGATGGACAGCAGCAGAGCAGAGCACAGTCAGTGGGACACTGGGAAAGGGAAGGCTTCTGGGGCCGGCTGGCACCACTGCCCTCTCCACCTCCTTATCTCAGTTGACGCGTCAACGCTGGCACTCTGACCTCCAGCACCAGAGTCCTGGAGAGCTGGAGCAAAAAAACCTAAAGCACCCAGTGTGGGGCTGCAGGCCTACACTCCCAGGCCTGGGGCACAGCCCCGGAGTGAAAGCTCAGCCCCCTATCCCCAGCTACTATCGCACTCTGTCCTATCAAGTCAAAAAAACAAAAAAAAAAAAAAAAAAAAAAAAAAAAAAAAAAAAAAAAAAACACTCCCCTATGGAACACTAAAAGCTGAAGCACCAACTTTGGGGCTACAGCCCTACACTCCGAGGGCTGGCACAGCCCCAGAGTGAAAGCTCAGCCCCCAAGTTACAGCTACTATCATCCTCTGTCCTATCCTCTCCAGTCCAAAAGCCACACTGTAGTAGCTAGGGGGAAACGCTCCTACGCAGAGATGTCGTCCTCCGTCATAATCAGTGTCAGAAAACGGCCTCTGACGTAAGAGACGATGACGCATTCACACTTCGAACTCACTGTGATCAGCCCAGTTATACCACTTGACTCCTAAGAAATATACTTTCTTGACTCGGAATTAATAGCAGGTAGGTAGGTGGGTGGGTGGGTAGGTGGGTGGGTGGGTGGGTGGGTGTGTGTGTGTGTGCGTGTGTGTGTGTGTGTGTGTGTGTGTGTGTACTAATTCCTGGAGATGGAGACATTCTGCTCAGCACTGCCCTATTTAGCATCCTATTTGTAGGCCTCATGAAATAAGCTGATGCTTTTGTGTATCTCAAATGTAGGACCTGAGAGTCACTGCTCTGAAATGTCTTTTTATTTTTCAGTGTCAGGTCTCATTTCATTGCTCCATGTGCTTCCATATAATGACTGCTTTGAATTTCCTCCAAGAAAACTATGTAGGAACTTGGCAAAGTATGTTGGAAAAGAAAACAAAAAACAAACAAACAAATAAAACAGACCATCTAAAGTTTTTAAGCATCAGAAATTTGGTTTGTTTTTCCCTAAATTGGAAGTTAGAGCTGATGTGTCAGTTCATTTCCCCAGTTGTTACCTTCAGGGTGATTGAACAGAAGATCAACTGATAAGTATTAATTGCCCTCAAGGAAGTTCTGGGAGCTACCTGTGTTTGCTGTGCTCACTGAACCACACCAAGTTGCAAAACTAGGTACCACCTGTACTTGCCCAAATTTAGTTTATCACTTTGGGCCATGTGGTTTTAGGACAGAGCTGACTGGAGTTGGGTTTTGGCCCCAACTAAGCTTTCTTACATGCAGAAGAAGCCTTAAACTCCAGTGCATGTGTGCTGTAGGCCAGTAGTGACACTGTTCAAATACACTAAGCAGAAAATGTCAACATGGCATATTGGCAAGGTAGTGAAGAACAGACTGAGATCCTTTATAATTTGGATCTGGTTTCATTCTTGATGACTCATTTTCATAGTTTTCTTAGTAGAATATTTTTTTTTTGTTTCTTGGAACAGGTTTTTCAGAGGCTGCCTGGGAACCAGCTCTTATACACCAGGCAGGTCTTGGACTCATAGAGATCCGCATACCCCAGCCTCAAAGGCTGGGATTAAAAGCCTGCGACACTCCTGATTGGTTCTTAATAGATTTTCAATAGCTGTTATAATCCTTTAGTTTGGAGATGGAGCCATGATGATATATACCACAAAAAGTTATTCTTTATTAGTACTTTTTGGTATTACCCCGAGGGAGTATTCATTTACGTTAAAATACAAGCTCTGTTGACCTCCATATTTTCTGCTTTGAATTACCATCTCCAATCTGTTACTCCATCCCAAGAATTGCACTACTAACTTCTTTATTGTTTTCACTTCTCAGTGTTCACTTGAACATCTTATTTGAATCAGTTTCCACAAACATCAAGAGCTACACATTGAAGCACATATGACTTTTCAAATCCAGTTCCAATAATTCTTCAAAACTCTTCATAATTCTGTTATTTCCTTGGTGTGTGCTTCAGGATTATTGTGTAGAGGGGGCGTAATATTTGCAAATTGCTTCACAATAGTGTCTCTTATTTAACAAACACTTCTCAAATGTGACGTCAATGTAAACATAAACACAAGAAGATCCTCTTCTTTTTAGATGGTCTCCTGAGTCCTAGGAACACTCCACCTTTGGAATTCTTTCACTGATATACAAAACTTGCGAGCACAGCAAATGTTTAGATATTGTCTTGAAGAATTAAGTGAACTCGTTCTACAATTTTAATTATTTATTTGTCAGTGTCTGTGTGGGCAGGTGAACCCTTGCCATTGTAAACATATGGTCAGAGGCCAAATTAGGATTTGAATTGTTCCCTACTAATTTTGAATTGTGTAAGTCTAGAAGACTTAACTTAGGCCTTTAGCTTTGACAGCAAGCATCTTTACCCACAAGGCTATCTCAAGGCCTAATGAATCAGATCATAAGAATTTGATTTATTATTTTTATTTTATCAGTCAAATGAACAAATTTAAGTGAAATGAAGGAACAATAGAATTATTTTTCCTATTTTACTTGTCTGTTTGGCCGTGTGTGTGTGTGTGTGTGTGTGTGTGTGTGTGTGTGTGTGTGTGTGTGTGTGTGCACTACAGAAAGGATCAAGAACCATGTGTGTTTTAACATGAGCTACACTCACAGCTATGTTTTATTACTTTACTATCTAGGGATGATATTCTTTTCCTTTTTGCACTCTCTGGGATGGTAAATTCCCTACATAGACACTTAGCTATACTCAATATCTGGATTTCTTACCAACCATAATATAAATAGTAAGGGCCTGTAATGGAGGGTGGATGTCAATATAACCATATTCTAACTAGTTTGGAAAAAAAGCCTCAATGTCGGGATCAAAATATTTGAAGTTTTTTGGTTAATGTTAGTTGCATGTCTTGCATGAATAGAATGAAGTTATACTCTTTTCGTGAGTGACCACTGAGGAGGGTCATTTTGTCAGTGAGATGAAGAAATTCAGACTGCCACATGAGAGAGATTTGCTTTCCATGTGTTGTGAAAGAAAACAAATTTAAAACAACCAGAAATTAACCAAGTGGCAACTAGGGTTTTTTCCCTTAACCACTCATGTGTCTGGTGTTCACATACATGGCTGCCCTTTAATTTGTGGTCCTTCCAAGTGAGTTGAGGGACAACTAAAAAGGAGAAGTTGGATGAGAATAACATTCAGCAGATGACCCCAGGACAGGAAAGTTGCTTTCTTGTGATTAAATCCATAATGACAAACACATCTGTGTAGTTCTGTGCTGTGACTTTGCTGTGTTTACTTCCCCCACCTCCCTGTCAGGGCTAAGTCAGTGTGCTGTAATCTAACAGAGATCAGTTCTCAGCTTTTTTTTTGAAATGATCTGTCCAGTCATAAGGAGTTAGTTTTCCTACTAATTCAATAACTACATTCTTCAATAGGATTTTAATTTCAAACCATTGGAATAACTTATTTTTTCTACCTCCATGTGAATGTGGGTTATTAATGAGTTCATTAGACCAAAGATAAATGATAAACAGGTGTTTAGTGAACAACTTATACAGCTAATAGTAAAGAACCCCTGAAACGGTCCTGCTTCAGAAGATGCAGTCTCTGCCCTTCTGATGCTCTCCAAGAACCTGAGAAAATACCCACCCCTACCCCCACTTCTGTCCCTTCAGGTAAAGGTAATTATCTTTATTCATAGTAAGAGGTAAGTATAATTTTAAAAGTGAGTTATATATCAGAAGTAGACATAATCACAGGCATACGGATACACAATCTGTTTGTTCTGTTGGCACTGTAATTTAGAAAATTAAACATGGGTACAAGATAAAGTTCACATTGCTGAAGGCAATTTAACTAGAGCACTTTCTCTGTTGGCTACACTCTTGTCCATAGATCACATGCCATGTCAGGCCTCTCCACTCTTGTGATTAAAGAAAACTCTGATGTAGACTGACCAAAGACTATGTGCCTGAATTAGAACTAGAACTATATCTTAGAAGTACCATACCACTCCAGGTGAGCCATCATCTCCTGAAATACTCTTAGGTGTCAAGAAACTGTCATTCCTCCCTTAGAGCAGAATCCCAAAGACCCAACTGAGTGTTGGTTGAAAGCATGCTGAATCTAGTTCAACAGTCCATTACTCATTGGTAGGTAAGGTACACAGTAAGCAGTGGATTTCTTTCTTTGGGTATTTGTGTGACACGGGCTCTTGTAGCCTAGACTGGCCACAAACTTATTGTATAACTCAAGACTTCCTGGAACTTTGGGCCTTCCTGCCTCTACTTCGCCAATTCTGGTATTGCAGGAATGAGCCACTATTTATATCTCGTAGGCTGGTGGTGGGTGTGCATTATTCCTAGAGCTTCCTGCATGTTAGGTAAGTACTCTACTAACTGAGCTGAGTACATGTCCTTTTAGACAGCATTGTTTGTGTTGCTGTATTGTTTAACTTTTAAACTCTTCCCAGACTGTTCTCTCTGTTTACAGCTCAGTTTTAAGTATACATATATAAGTATATATTGAAACTATATCAATTACTGAAATTTCAAACATTATTAATTTCACACGATGTGGGGTCTAATGTCATTTTTCCCTCAGTGCACTGAAAAATCTAATAGTTGTTAAGGCAGTAATATTTCAGGAAACTAAATTACTACAACAGCCCAGTTCACAAATAAGAACGCTTGATGGTGAGACGAGTTTCATTTCAGAGTGTGACATTCTAAAGAGTGTGCAAGTAGTCAGGGAATGCTCCAGTGGACAGTCTCCTTAAGTTCCATGCATCTAAACAGAATCTGCTTCTGAGATGTGATATGATGAAAGGAAGGTACTGCAAAGATGGGATGGGGTTCTTCTCCTGTAGGTAGATCTGGCTGGGATCATGTTCCTCTGCCTCACTGAGCTTCTGTCCTTCCACAGTAACTTGTATTCACAGAGGTGATTTGTAAGTAGGTTTCTGTGGCTTTTTCAGTGGAATAAGGCAAGTATGTTAGTTAGGTTATGATCACACACTAAACAAGTTTCCCTTGATGCGTTACTACCTATACAGACCAGCTTTCAGTTTCTGCAAACTTTCTTTCAGAGATGCTGATGTTGGGAGATGGGAGTCCTAGAATTCAGCACTGCAGCTAATGTTGGTTAAGTACATCACTACAACTTTGGCTATGTATATGGGAACAGAATTTCTAAGTTTCCAATATCACAAGAGATGTGGAAGCAACTCCCATGTTTGGCTCTCTCAAAATAGTCAGGTCTTTACTTATATCGAGAAAGATCTTCTATCCTTGTACTCTCAGGAAACTGTCAGCTGTCAGTGGTCACTGTTGCTCAGAGATGTCTATGAATGTTTCTTGGAAATGAGCTAATTGGGAGCTACATGAGAAAACTAGCCAAGGAGACATGGAGAAGTTTTGATGTTGGGATGTCGTTTGTTTTTAATGTTACTTCAGTTATAATCTGTGGAGTTTAATATGACCTGCAAATGCTGACAGAAAACTCCAGACTCTTGAACCCTCCTCCAGACCTAATGAATCTAGAATGAGCACCAGAACATGAATTTTTGGTATGTTACCCCCGGATAATAAACCCTTATGATCCTTCTATTGCTTTGAAGTTGCCTTCTCCTACTCCAACCTCCATATATCATGCATTCCTAAAACACATCTGAGATTGGATCAATCTCGTATTAAAAACTCTTTTATTTTTCCACTCTAAGGGATTTCCCCATTCTCTTTAGTAGGCTATACATACTTTGCAACCTTCTGCTCTTTCGATATGAACCTCCTTCAATTCCAACCTTTGAACCTACCTTTGAACCTATAGCTGACTTCACAAGAATAGGCACATCTAAACAGGGAATGAAAACTGACTTCACAAGTTCACCTTTAGCATTCATATGCACATGGTGGTACACATGAGTGCATAGAGTAATCATAAATATTAGAAAGATTTCAGGCTATATTTATTTCACAAAAACACATACAGTCAGGTGTGCATAGTGTGTGCACATGCTTGGCAGTCTGTTTATATATATGGACACCTCTTCTATCTTTTTCCCTTTAGGTATTTGAGAAATTCTGCTTCCTACTTGTTTTGCAGACCAAATTGAAAGTTAATCTCCTCTGGACATTTCCATCTGATTGTGTTCATATTCTCCCCCCTCCTTTTAATTGTCATTCTATCAGATGGATGCTGTGCACTCACTTATGATTTATACCAGCAGAGTTCATTGTATTCTGTAATTACAGATGTGGGAGGTTATTACCAAATGGCTACCATTAAATCATCTAGTATGTACTGTCCATACCATTTCCACACAACACCCGTGTGGTTGTAGAGAAAGATTGAAGAAATGGTACCGTGCTCTTCTGAGGCCTGCTCTGCTACATGTAAACATAATGACTTCCACATCTCTCGTGGACTCTGGAAAGGGCAGCTGCCATTTTGATACTTGCACAGCCTCTGGAGTCACCCAGTTTTGAGAAACAGAGTCTTTCTATTAGCATGCAGATTTTTAAGCCCAATCCCAGACTCTGGTGACTAGAGATTCCAGTAGTACATAATTTTACAAAGAGTCCATCTGGCAGATGTATTCCCTAATTCTGTTATACAAACACCAGGTGAAATGATAAATAGCTATTCCTGTATGTGGAGGGTGTGTCTCATACAGTGACACTATGCAATGATGGTGTCGATACCTCAGATCACTGATATTGGCATCTGGCTTCTCCTTAGCCCCAGGAACTCATAAGCTGTCCCTAAAATGCGGTATATTTACGTGTGTGTACAGGAGTATGTACATGTGTCAGCGGAGGGCTGAAATTCACTTTAAAGATCTTCCTCAGCCACTTTATATGTTATTTTTAAGAACATTTCACCTTGATCTTGGATGTGACTGATTTCAGTTAGAACAAGGAGATATTGAGCCTCAGGAAATGTTCAGTCTGTGCCTCATGATGTATAGTGTCTCATCAGATTTTTATCAAATTCTTAAAAATTAAACTCGGGTTCTCATATGTATTATATGTATAGCTCTTAGACTAAGCCATTTCCCAAACCTCCTAATGTTCCTTTTTAATAGCAAGGAGAAATAAATATGGGTCTTGCCACTTCTGTTGCTCTCACTGTAGGTAGAAGGAGCATACCTACTCATGCTACCATGAAGCACCAGGATGTTCACACACTGGAGAGGGTGTACTATAAGTGTGTCATCATCTAACTGATATACCCAAAATTCTAGCCACTCTGCCAAAGAGACCACCTAGTTAGCCATGGCTAGACTGAAGGCCAGCTGCTCTTCAGAATGTATTGATTGATATTTAAAAGCTCATCTTTGTCCCATATCTTGTGGCACACATTCTGCTGGCCACTTTTGTTCTCCTTCCTCATTGAATGCTTCTCTCAATTGTGTGTCATGTCTATCACTTAGTTCCCCCTGTTTTGTGAGTCAGGAGATTGAGTCAAAGAAGGTAAATTTTCCAGAGTGGTTGTGAGGAACACAGGTTTTGGAATTCATCTCAGAGGACTCCCTAGCTGGTTCTCACAAGCCTCTTCAGGTGCCCCCACCCTATGACTGCATGATACAGTTCGTGCTCAGGTGGTTTTACACAGAACCAGAACACTGCCAGAACAACCACCCAGAACTTAAATGACTTTTCTATGTGTCAAAACATTTTTCTTTTTCTTTATTCTTCTGTCATACATTATATCCCAACCACAGACTCTACCTCTCCCCTTCCCCCAGTCCCCTTTTGCCTATCTCTCCCATAGATCTACTGCCTCTGTTTCCCTCAGTAAAGAGCAGATCTCCCAGTAATATCAACTGAACACATCATAACAAGATGCAATTATACTAACCATAAACACTCACATCAAGAAATAACAAGGTAACCCTGTAGCAACAAGTCGGTTTCACGAGCAGGCAAAAGAGTAATAGACACCTTACTCCAAATTTTAGTAGTTCAACAAAAACCCCAGGGTAAACAAATACAGCATATATTGCTAGGGCCTAGCACAGACCCTCGTAGGCTCTGTGGTTACTTTAGTCTCTGTTCTGAGCCCCCGTGATTCCTAATAGTTCATTCTGTATGCTGTGTTCTCTTGGTGTCCTTCATCCCTCTGGCTCCTACAATCCTTTCTCCACTCTTCTCCTTGAGGGGATGGGGGTCCTGAGCTCTGCCTCATATTTAGCTGTAGGTATCATTTCTGCTCCCATCAGATGGAGGAAGCCTGTCTGATGGTGATTAGGCTAGGCCTCAATCTATGTGTATAGCAGAATATCACTAGGAGTAATTTCACTCTTATTCCTCCTGACCTCCCTCCCTCCCACCCTCCCACCAACCACCTCCTTTAGTCCATATTTCCTTCTTCACCTTCTTCACCAGAATCTGGATCTGGCCATTCAGGCAGGATTGGGGAAGAGCTCCCTCTAGTGGCTCGGGTCTGAAGTGAGAACAGTCATCCATACTCCTACAAGCTCTGGACCACCCACCACTACCCCAGTGCATGTTACAGGCAAGACAGGTTATGGGTATTCAGGGTTTTTCTTTTTTGTTGTTCTTGTTGTTGTTAGTGTTTTGTTTTGTTTTGACTAGGTTGGTGTCTCAGACCTGCTACTGGGAGCCTAGTCTGACTACAGAACATAGCCAGTACAGGCTCCATATAATCCATTACAAGGAGTGTGCACAAGGCTCATGCTCATGAAAGTTTCAACATTGTCTCCTAATCCCCAAACACTCACCTATTCCAGTTCTGCCCCTTGTACTGTTTCCATCAGTCTCTCTCTCAACCTGCTCCCAGTCCACCCACAAAATCTATTCTAGTTCACCTTCCCAGGGATATCCTTGTGCCATCCCTGCCCTTTATCTAACTGCACTTGGTCTGTGGATTGTACATGGTTATCCTTTATTTAAAAAATAATATCCAGTATGAGTGGGTACATAACATGTTAGTCTTCTGGGTCTGGGCTGCCTTATTTAGGATTTTTTTTTTTTTTTTTTTTTTTTTTTTTTTTTTTTTTTTTTTTATGTTTCATCCCATTGCAAGAAAATTTCCTGGTGTCATTTTTTTTTCTTTTTAATAGTCGAGTAATACTCTATTGTAAAACTGACCACATATTTTTATCCACACTTGCAGTGTCAGTGTGATTTTTCATTTAGAGAAATAGGTTCAAATTGGTAAGGAAACTATTTTTCACGAGTAAATATTTCCTTAGTAGTGAGAGAAAGCTTACAGACTATAAATACAGTTACTTTGTTGTTATAATGGAGTGATTTTATTTTACAGGTGAGAAAATTAAGGCCCAGGGTTATTTAAACATTTAAAAGCTAGTGATGCCTAAATGTAATTAACTTACAAAGCAGAAAAGGAAGAAGGCAGAGGAGAAGGAAGAAAAATGGTTTCCTGGGACGATCAAATAGTTGTAGCATTTAAAGTCTTTGCTGCTTAGTCCTAAAAACCTTAGTTTGATCCCTGAGATTTACATGGTAATATGAGATGAGAAATTTGCATAAGTTACCCTCCCACTACCACATGTACACTATAATGTATACAAATATACACACACTAAATTAATTAATATATTTAGAAATCAGTGTCTTCCTTGCTGGGGAGAACTGTTCTGCCTATGAATTATTTGGCTTTTAAGCAGGAGGATGTGATTTGATCTCTGGAACCATGCTAGAGATGGTTGTGTAGGCATACTTGTGTATTCTTGTAATAAAGGCAGAAGTTTGGGGTTCACTGGTCAGTTAGCCTATCCCAATTGATGAGCTTCAAGCCAAAGAGACATTGACTCAAAAGGCATGGAAGACATTCTTAAAGATGATACCTGACATTGTACTGTACTCTCCACAGTCAAACACTCACATGCACAATAGTGCACACATTCTTGGCTTGCTGGTTCATTAAGCTGTTTATATGGATAGAGAGTTCTCCTCTGACCTTACAGGAACCCAGAAATATAGAAGTTCTGCAGGGAAAAGGAACATGGAAGGTATTAGTTCAGGCTTTGGGTACTATGGCTAACTACAACTGATGGAATGCTTCTAAGGAGTTTAATATGGTAGCAAACTCTCCCCCAATCTCTGACGCTCAGTGAAGGATATTACATTTGTCCCTGCTATCATTACTGCAGTAGCCTAGAGACTACTGAAAATCAGCATTTCCAAATGAGAAGTGGACAGCCTTTCCTGCCCAAACCAGCCTCCTCAACTGCCTGTGTATTACCTGTCAAAGTCCAAAAATTTGACATTAGACTGACACACCACTGTCTTCATTTCCTGGCTTGGGATTTTTGACTTTTGAAGATAAATCAGGAGTGTCCTCAAACTCATATCACTACACTAACTCAGGTTTTCTAGGTTATTTTTACAGGGCTACCAAATATTCAGTATGCTCAAGTCAGCTAGAGAGCTTTGAGGAAATGCCATTTAGTTCCCATGAATACCCAGAGTGTCATAGCTTCAGCAAGGTGAGTTTCTAACTCATAGTGACCTCCATCAACCACTTGAGAAGGAACTTGTCAGTTGCGATTATTTCTGCTCCCTTATATATATGCCATATATAGAAATCTTGGATTCAATTGGATTATTGCTAATTAAAGCTCCTGCCACATGTGCTTAGAATTACTAACAGTCACTATAGGAATACTGTTCTGTCCATTACAATGAGGGTAATGTGTTCATTATTATGTAGACCCTTTGTCATTTATCCACTGTGGCAAGTGCCTCTGCCAGGTACTCTGCTTCTGTTGGATGTTGTGGGATGAGTGTTTGCATAGGGTCTATTTCCTTCCTTTTGTGTTGTTTATTATTGTCCAAACTCTGGTCCTCCTGATGGTATAAGAAATACTTTATTCTGAGCTATCTTGCCAGCTCCTCCTCTAGCAATCCCAACCACAGATTTACATAATACCTGCTGTAAAGTGGGGTTGATGTTTGGATGGTTACTGTTCTCCTTTAATGCCCTCCATTCACCTGACCCAACTTTCAATTTTGTCCCTATGACCTGTGAGGTATTATGCTTTACTCTGACCAGGGTTTAATTCTATGTGGCTATGCCTTGCTATTTCCCTCCCTTGCTTTCCACACTGTTGTCCATTTTTTCTGGGTTCTGCAGTTTCTCCAGGTTATATAGTCACCAAAACATGTAGTGATGTTTAATGGCAGCTAAATGTAGTGAATAAAAAAAATGATTCTACTTATAAAAAAATGAGGTGCTAGCTTGTTGTTGTTTTGTTTTGTTTTTTTGGGGGGTTGTTTTGTTTTCATATACTTATTTTCTTCCCTGGACCTATATAATTTCCCTAATAATAATAAAGTCTTTTCAAAAGTCATCATAGAATTTACATTTAATAATTACATCACAACTAGGATTTTATGCCTGCATTGATTCAAATACATTTTTATTCCCAGAAAAAAACTTAATGTGGCAAAGTTATATGAATAAATATTTAAAGAAAATTCATTTATTTATTTAAAAAGTTTGTAAAATTGGATAATGTTTCTTTCTCAGCATGGTTTTTAATGTTTAAGCAATGAATCCACATGGCTGTTTTCCCCTTTTTCTTATTTTACCATGTCTCTCCTCTCTTTCCCCTATCCCTCCCCCTCTCTTTACCCATATTCTTCCCCCTGTATTTCCTTCTCCTCCCTCCCTCCTTCTCTACTGTAGAGAGCTGCGAAGTGCCAGGCCTTAAAGATGGCACTGGCTTCCGCCTTCCACCTTCCCAATGGTGAGCTCTCTCTGTGGTAACCAAGTCATTATTTGGCTAAGCCTGTTCAGCTTGCTTGCTTCCATATAAGAGCAGCCTATCTGCAGGATGCACATGGCATTTCCCTGGTGTTAGAAGAAGAAGCTTGTTCAAGGATCCTGATTAAACTGCTAGAAGAAGATCTCCCCTGAGTTGCGTATTCCTTGATGGTCGAGGGTGGGCACAACACTCTACTTTTTTCTTTATATTTTGTCCTGTCTAGTCTGAAGTGTCCTGAATACCCAACAAACTCTACTCTGGGCTTTATGGACTGATGAAGTGGGTTCTGACCAGACTCTTCCTGCCAACCTAGAGAGAGTAATTGTCCTAGACACTGACATCACATTTGCAACCGACATAGCAGAGCTCCTGACCATGATCTGTGTGTGTGTGTGGTGTGTGTGTGTGTGTGTGTGTGTGTGTGTGTGTGTGTGTGTGTTTGTATACATGTATATACCATAGTATGCATGCGAGCATCAGAAAAATTTTGAGGTCAATTCTCTCCTTCCACTTTCAATAGCAGGGGTTGAACTCAGATGACTAGGTTTGCAAGTCAAGCAGTTTAACTCATTGAGCCATTTTCTCAGCCAGTGTTAGTTTGCTTTTAATGTTGATGTTGGGATTGACTTTAGAGCATTCTATGTGGCAGGCAAGCACATGCCATTGAGTGATAGTCTGGATATGAGCTTAATGATAGTGTCAATAAGAAATCACAAAAATGAAAGTCAGCTCTAATTTCAAAGTAGTTAAGCAAAACTAAATATTGCTTTACTTTAGAAACTGAAGAGACCGAATGCATGTTCATAGAAAAACCAAGTTTAGGAGACTTCATAGTTAGCAAATAATTATGTATAATTTTTAAATGTAGATCACAGTTCCCTCTCCTTCCCTCCCTCCCTTCCTCCTACCTTTCCTCCCTCTTACACTCCCTGCCCCCTCATGTGCACCTTGACCAACCTCCCATCCCATTCCCCCACCCCAATTCCACAGGTAGTGCAATGCCATCCAGGTGCGGTCCTGTAGATCTGCAAAGTCGTTTGAAGTAGGGACTAGGAGTTCTCTCCTGTCTCTAGATTCAGTCAGTATCCATCCATGGGAGATGTGTCCACAAGGTCTATTTGTGCACTAGGAATACACCATGGTTCCACTGACTGAGGTCCCTTAGACTGCTCAATCCTTCTAGCTGAGACCCATATTCAGGGGGGCCTGAGTCAGTCCCATGCTAGATTCCCAGCTATCAGTCTTGGAGCCCATTAGATCCTCCTCGTTCAGGTCAGCAGTTCTATGTGTTTCTGCAACCTGTTCTTGTCCTCTCCCTCTGCATCTGGATTCTAGTACAACTCAGTGTTTAGTTATGGGTGTTTGCTTCTGTTTCTGACAGGTACTAGATGATGGGTCCATGATGGTGGATAAGTTAGTTGTTGATCTCACTATCTGGGAAGAGCATTTATGGTTGCCTTTCCACGGTTGCTCAAATTGTTAGTTGGGGTCAGTCTTATAGATCCCTAGACCTTTGTTTAGTTTCAGTTTTCTCTTCAACCAATAATGGCTCCCTCTTTTATGTTTTTTTCTCTATCTCTCTCTGTGTGGGTCTCTCTGTCTCACTCTCTCTCTTTCTTCTGTCTTCAATTCCTACCTTTACTCAATATCCCTAGTCGCACATGTTTCCTCTCCTCCCCTTCTCTTTCTCCTACATCTCTCTCCATTCACTGCCCCCCCACTTCCCATGTGCTCTGGGGAACTAGTCCCTTCCCCATTATGTGAAGGACTTTATATGAATCTCTTAGAATACTCCTTGTATCCTAGTTACTCTGTTGGTGTGAATTATAGGCTGCTGATCCTTTGCTCTAGGTCTAAAATCCATATATGAGCAAGTACATACCATGTTCTTATTTTTGTGACTGGGTTAACTCATTCAGGATGGTTTCTTTCAGTACCATCCACTAGCCTGCAAGTTTCAAGATTCCATTTTTTTTTTTTTTTTTTTTTTTTTTTTTTTTTGCAGAGTAGTATTCCATTGTGTAGATGTGCCACAACTTCTTTATCCATTCTTCAGTTGAGGGGCATCTAGGTTGCTTCCAGGTTCTTGCTATTACAAATAATGCTGCTATGATTTAGTTGAGCACATGTCTTTGTTGCATGGATGAGGATCATTTGGCTATATGCCTAAGAGAGGGATTTCTGGGTCATGTGGTTAACTAATACCCATTTTTTGAGGAACCGCCATACTGATCTGCAAAATGGCTGTACGAGTGCAGATAATCAAATGTTGATATGCTTTTTCTATGTATATTTTTAAATTTTAATTTTTCCTTGTATTGATAAATTATTATGATTTTTTTATTTTTTCACATATACTATATTCTGGTTGTGGTTTCCCCTCCTTGTGCTCTTACCAATTCCTTGCCATCTACACTTTCATCGAGATCTACCACCTTATCATCTCTCTTAGAGAGAAAACAGTCTTCTGAGGGATAATAATTAAATTAAAAATAGCACAACAAGATAGAACAGAAACTGTCATATTTGAATAGGACAATAAAATCAAACGTAAGGAAGAGAGCACAAGAAAATGCTCAGGTGACAAAGGTGCATAGACTCAATTGGTCACACACTCAGGGATTTCATACAAAAGGGAAACCACAGCAAATAGAAAAAGTATAAAAATAGAAAACAAACAAGTATCAGCCCTGGATACAGGGCTGTTATGAGAAAAGTATCATCCATTGAGTTTGTTTCCTCTTGGTCAACTAGTGCTTGGCATTAAGCGTGGTTTCTCTAGTGGGATTCCCTTGGAGAACACCAAACCTTCAGTTACAAGTGTTCATCAATTGTTGGTAGTAGCTGGATTAGTGATGGGATGGGATAGGGATGGTGTCTATTTCACTTTTCAGCTCGACTCTATCAATCAGACATTGTGCAGGCTGTGTGCATGCTGCCATAGTCTCTGTGGTTCACATATGAGTCCATTGTCTTGATTTAGAGGCCTTGTATCATTGGTGTTCTCCCTCCCTCTGCTCTGGCTTTGACATTATGTGCCCCTCTTTTTCTGCAGGGTTCCCTGAGCCCTGGGATTTGATATCATATTCAGCGCTAAGTGTTACAAGATCTCACACTCTCTGCACATTTGGGTTTGTTCCCATATGCTTCAGGAAAAAATTTCTCTGATAATAGCTGAGAAAGGCACTGATCAATTACTAGAACGAATTATCCCCAGGAGTAATTTTGTCATGTTCTTTCAGGAGAACAGTAGTGTTTGCTTTTACCCTCAGTCTCTGGGCTGTCTAGTCTCAGATTCCTGGTTACTCAGGCAGTACCACATATGGGTTCCACCTTGTGAGGAGGACCTTAAGTCAAATCAGATATAGTTTAGATTAGTTACCCCCACAAATTTTGTACCACCATTGTACTTACATTGTTTGAAGGCAGGACACCATTATTGATCAAATGGTTTGTAGCCGGGTTGATGTCTATATTTCTCATTGGGTAGTTTGCAGAATATATTCAGTACTTTCATGCACCAAAGTCATTAGCTCATTGGGGTGAAGGCTCTATGGTGGCAGTAGCTCTATGTGTAAATGTTCAGTAGGGTCCAGCTGTCATGATGGGAAGAGCAAACTATAGTCTTGACAACAGTCTGGGTTGTGTGTGGCTTCCCGTGAGGCCAACAGCACAGTTAGATGTAACACATTCATGGTAATGGAGGCTTCCTTTGTTGAGAATATATAGCCATTCTTTGGCTTCATGTATTTTAGGATGTTTCTTCTGTTTTGTGCTTCTATACTGCCCTTCATATGGTCTTTGATTTTACTGTACCCTTTTGTATCTCTCCATTGTTACTTTTTTTCATCCCCACTTGATCCCTTCCATTCCAGTTCCCAAATGTTGATATAGATATGTAGAGATATGCTGCTGCTTCCTCTTCGTCCTTCAACTCCTCCTCTTCCTCCTCTCCCTCCTTGTCTTCTTCTTTTTTGTAACAAATGATGCCTTTATTGCTGAGAACATCTGGGAGGTAGTAAAAAAGACTATGGGTTTTGGAAAGTTTGAACTATTTTCTTGGTTTTGCTGTCAGTAGTACTATGAATTAATATTTTAAGCATGTATGTAAAGCTGGATTTGTAGCTTTCTCTTCTAGTCTGGTTAGGTTTTTATTATATTTGTAAATGTGTGAAGTACATGAACACAAGTGTACAGCTAGACACAACTGTTCATACACACATGGAGTTCACAACAGGACATCAATTGATTTCTACAATATTCTACTTTATTGTCTTGAAAAAGGGATCTTTTTTGAATATGAAAACTGCCTTTTTTTAGGATATGTGGCCAGAGCTCACCGCATATGTCTCTCTGCTTCTCAATGCTGAAGTATATGCATTTATGCCTGGCTTTTTAAGTGGGTGCTGAGGATTATTAATCATCTTCGTTTTGGACCAAATACTCTTACCCATTGAGCCATTTCACAAGACCCTCTTCTTAAATGTTATTTGAGCCAGTGGTCATTACTTCACAGTATATGAAATTATCTAAGGTCAAGTCATGAGCCTGATATGTGCATTTGAGGGTGTATACATGAGAGAAATATCACATTAACACAGACTGTAGACTATTTTAATATCACTTTCCTAGAGGTCTTCTTGATCTCTGCTTTTTCAATTTCTTCCACATTCTGTCCAAATACATTGGGAGAGAAATTTGGTAGTAAGGCTCCTACTTTTAATTTAATTTTTAGTTCTATTCTTATTTGAGTAATACTTGGTCTTTCCTGTTGAAAATCTCTCTGCCTCTACTCTTTGTTGTTTGGAGGGAGAAATCGCATTCCAGGAGCTTAGACCACAGTATACTCATTAATCTTGGGATATACCTATTGGTTTCTCTTTCCTCTCATAACAGAGAGTAAACTCCTTCTCTACCCTATTCATTCCTTGGTCATTGTGGGGGCTTGATAGTTCTCTACTAATTGAACAAAATACTTAGAAAGCATGAGGATCAAATAGTAATCTCTGGGATGCTCCTTTATCAAGATGAAATCATATTTATGTGAGTCAGTAATGACAATAAGGAAGAGATCATTTGACAGAACTAAGAAAACAGAAAACATGTGTGTCTCTCCTTTTATTTCTTAGCTTGTCAGAATCCATCTTTGTACTTCTTGAATAAGCTTTCATGGGTACAGATTTTTGCTCAAAACCAAACTCTGAACAGGTATGTTCCTTGACTCCTGTCTGCTGCTCTTCTCAAATAATACTGTAACTTTTGTTTTCTCCTCCTTTCAAAGCCACTTTGAACTCATCTGGGGACAGTTTGTCTTTAAGTAAGTTTGATTTCATCTCGGCTTTTATGCTCATGTTCAGTGTTTAATTATGCATTTATTCTGCAATCATTACTGCATCCCTACTGGGTGCCAGGCTCAGGAAATAAATCAGTGAGTATTAAAGAGACAATGAGAGTTGTCATCTGTTGTGGTGGGAAGAAGAGAAGTCAAGTAAAGAGTCTTGAAGAAATGTCTGTGTGCCTCGTTAGCCTACATCTTCTCTTTTGGAAGAGAAAACTTAGGGCTTCCATGTCTTTTTCTCTGTCTATGTAGAAAGCCAGTCATCAGTTGTCCATGAGGAAGTTGAAGAGATTCCTGTTTCCTCTTGCCAGATGCCATCCCTGGGTTACGCTTCTACTGAATTAAGTGAATAAAGAGGACATTGGAGTATTCCATGAATATTGCCTCAGACATGATCTTCAGTCTTACCCTCGCCCCCCACCCTTTTACTCATTTCACTGACAAACCTATGCCGTGGTAATTCCCATATTACCCTGCAAAGAATATATCCCATCCCCACATCAGGAGTTTGGAATTTCCTTCAGAGAAGTGAATTTCGGCAAATACACTGGAACATGAGTCCTCCAACAACAGAGCAGTAAGTAGAGTTCTGATTCTCCTATGCAGAAGACCTTAACCCTGTAGATACAGCAGGCTGCACCTCACCAAGGCCTTTGCTGGAGGGTTTTAAAAAGCATTAATGCTTAGCAACAGAATCAGACACTACATTTGCATATGTGTACATAGTCTTCCACAGGCTTGTGTCTTGAAATCCACCCCAGCTGATAATACTTTTTGAGGAGATGCTGGAAATTAGAGAAGGTGAGGTTTTGCTGGGGAATTCAGTTACTGGGAACATGGCTTGGAAATATTCACGCTACCCCAGGACCTACTTGGCTCTCTCTACTTGGCCACCAGGAAGTAAGTTCTACCTTGCTCTTTCCTCTATGCCATCATTTTCTGTCTCATTGTAAACTCATAGAAAGGGCATTAAGTGACTACAAACTGAAACTTTTGAAAATGAAACAAAGTAAATCTTTCCTTCTTTAAATTTATATATGTCAAACATTTGCAATGTAAAACTAAGTAGCAAACAGATGATGGATAAAACATTGAACATCCCATTCAAAAATATTCTAATTACCAAAGAGCTTTTTGACAGCTTCAAACGTTGTGGGAATATAAGGAGGGAATTTATATGTAGGTACAGACTCAAGTAATAATTTAATAAGTCAAACATGTAATGTTTTAGATGGTGATTAGTACTGTAGAGAAAATGACAGAAAGGAAGAAGAGATTCCCATGTGAATGGGTAATAAACATGCAGACAATTGGGTAATAAGGGTTCATACAGAATAGCTGGTGCATAACAAAAAGTTGAAGAACTAGGCAGAACTAGTGAGCAAGTAGGTGTGCCTAGAGAAGACTAGGCTTCAGTCCTTCTGAGCATCAGAAACATCAGATACAACCTGCTATGTGTAGATAGGAAGAGGACAGATCTCAGAATGGATTTGAATGAGCCCAGGAGAGAACTAGAGGCTTTGCAAATTCATGTCATGGTACCTTGATAGGACAATATAATGTTTCCTTTGCTTTCAGTAGTTTGGGGCTCTGTGAGTAGACTGGCAGAGGTATGACATAATCCATTTTCTGTTTGTAGTGGATCATCCTTCATGTGCATAGGTTAATAGAATGAAACAAGAAAAACATCGAAGTAATCTTAGTGAGTAATATGTGAGTTTTAACCAGTTATAGTATGTGTAAAGTTAGAAGCTTTCATTTATGGCACGTCCAGGAGGTCAAGTCTTCTGGAAATTCTAGGGAGTCAGAAAATAAGGTGGAAGATGGTCCAAGGTGGTTATGTCAGTATGGTGACATTGTTATACTGGGTTGTGAGAAAGAGTCCAAAGAGAAGGGCAGAACTTGGTTCTGAACCCTGATCATTTTGAATGGCTAACTCAACATCGGCATGGAGAGGTAAGGAGGTGGACAGAGAGCTGATTATCTATAAAGCAAGGGGAATTTACTATTCTCTATTAAGTACTTTTCTTTGAGAAACCAAACTAGAAGCTTTATAGGTATTAAAGCTGAATTAACTGGGCCTGAAAGAGATTAAATTGCTGTTCTTGTCCAGACAGTAATTACTTTGCAAAGCTGACTGAAATATCTTTAGCTTTAGAGCCTAGGTTCTACCATTTTGTGTTACATCTATATGATTCCCATTTGGACAGAGAAAGTAGCACCTACCAATTTGAGGGTGAGGTCTATATAGTGTACTTGGGGTCCTGAAGCCTGAGGTAACTGCATATATAAGTTCTGAATGCAAAAGTTACAGGAAGATGTTTTGAGGATATAGTTGTTTATCCATGACTTGAGGTTTTTAGAAGAAAGTCTTTGTGAATAATGAAGATGGCATTCTGGTCAACAAGAAAAATGCCTCTTCTTGAAAAGGAGCTTATTTTCCTTGGGTACAAGGTGACCTTCAAACAAATGTGGCCAACCTCAAGCATATATTGTCACTGCTCAGTTTATCCTCATGTGATACTTGTTTTTCAGGTCACTTGGTGTCTTTATGGGGGCCTGACTGACTTACTGGAGTGGACCAGAGATTACTTTGGACTAAGTACTTAACTAAACACATTCCATCGGAAAACTCATTCCTCACAGCCTAGCATCAAGTGGTTACTGCTATATCCACTATTCAATTCAACCATTTTGGAGGTGATACTCACTGAGGTACAATATAAAACACAAAGTCTAGTTTCTCAATGAGAATTCCAACTCACATAGCTTACCTTAAATTGCATACCTAATATGAAGAGTAGTAAAGAATACTGCATGAAGGGAGCTACATCTGGAGATGCCAAAGGAAAGAACTCCAAGGGACATGTTAGCTGGTTTGTACTGGTCAGAGTCGTGGTGATATATTTGTCCTGATCCTGCATGTATAGGTGCAGAAAAGATACAAAGACATCTGACAGAGGGCTGATCTCCAAAATATACAAAGAACTCAAGAAACTAGTCAACAAAACACCAAATAACCCTATTAAAAATGTGATACAGAAATGAATGGAGAACTCTCAAAACAGGCAGTTCCTCAGGAAAATAGGAATCAGTCTACCACAGGATCCGACAATCCAACTCTTAGGCATATATACAAATGATACACATCCATACCACAAAGACATCTGTTCCACTATGTTCATAGCAGCCTTATTTGTAATTGTAAAAATCTGGAAGCAACCTAGATGCCCCTCAACTGAAGAATGGATAAAGACGATGTGGCACATTTACACAATGAAATCCTACTCTGAGGAAAAAACCATGGAATCTTGAAATTCACAGGCAAGTAGATGGAACTTGAAGAAAGCATCATGAATGAGGTAACCCATTCACAAATAGGGGAACATGGTATGTACTTGCTCATATACGGATTTTAGACATAGAGCAAAGGATCACCAGCCTATAATTCACACTGCCAGAGAAACTAGTATACAAGGAGGATTCTAAGAGATTCATATGAGGATCCTCACAGATGGGAAAGGGACTAGAAGTATTGATTCAGGCAAGTGGCAAGTGGATGGAACTTGAGTCACAGACAAGTGGATGGAACTTGAAAAAATCATCCTGAATGAGGTAACCTATTAATCAAAAGAGGAACATGGTATGTACTCGCTCGTACATGGATTTTAGACATAGAGCAAATGATCATCAGCCTATAATTCACACTGCCAAAGGAACTAGTATACAAGGAGGATTCTAAGAGATTCATATGAGGATCCTCACAGATGGAAAAGGGACTAGAAAGACTGAGTCAAAAGTCAATAGATAAGAGAAACGAGAGAGACAGGGAGAGAGAGAGAGAAGCAGGAGCCATTATAGTTTCAAAGAGAAAACTGAACCTGGAGAAATGTCCAGACGTCCTACAGTGACCCCAACTAACAATTTGAGCACCAGTGGAAAGGCTACCATAAATGCCTTTCCCTGATAATGAGATCGAAGTCTAACTTATCCAACATCATGGATTGTTCATATAATAGCTGATGGAAACAGAGTCAAACACCCACAACTAAACACTGAGTCAAACACGAATCCAGATGCAGAGAGGGAGGACAGGACCAGGCTACAGAAACACATAGAGAAAGTTGACCCTAAGAAGGAGGAGCTAATGGGCCCAACACTGATACTTAGAAATCCAGCATTGGACTGACTCAGACCCCCTGAACATGAGTCTCAGTTAGAAGGCCTGGGCAGTCAAAGGGAACTCGGACATTGGAACCAGGATATATCCCTTGTAAACAGAAGGACTTTGGGAGCACAATCCTCAGGGAGGGATATTGCCTTAACGTAGAGATAGGAAAGAAGGCCTAGTCTCTATGCCAAATGATTTGACAAATTTAGATGACCCCTCCTGGAAGGCATCACCCTACATGTAGATTGGGGAGGGGATGGGAGGGAAGAATGGTCATGGGGCATGGGACGGCAGGAGAGAGGGAAAGAGGGTGGGAGGGAGAGGGAACTGGGATGGATATGTAATATAAAAATAATTAAAAAATGGAAAAACATCTATGAATGAAAAAAATAAATTTAAATGTTTGAAACTTATACGTTCTTAATATGATTTACTCTAATACCTATAGTAGATACACATCTTTCCCAGTTAAATGGATAGTGAGTGATTGTTGAAGAAGTCCCGAGAGATTCAATCAACAAATGTGAAAGGCATAAATAAAGTAACTAGTTAAGAACAAGACCCAAATTATTTTATTGCTAGTAATTACATATCTATTGCCATTTTCCTGCCTAATAGCCTTCACTGCTAAACCAGATTATGTAAATGACATAACAACAATGAGAAGTTGTATATGGAGAAGAGTAAAGATTGTAATACAGCCAGACACAAGAAAACCTTACTATGGCAGCAAAGCTAACCTTCAACACATACATCAGGTCAGATGGGATACCTGGAAATATAACACAAGATACGGCTGGAGCAATGGGTTCAGTGGTTAATTGCCACACCAACTCTTGTGGAGTCTCTGTGACACGGTGAAAATCATGATTTCATTTTAATGGCATATATATATATATATATATATATATATATATATATATATCTTTAACAGCTTCGGTGGGTAGTGATAGTTGAAGAGGTCCTGACAGATTGAATCTACTGAGTGAAAACTGATCACATGAGGCAACAATTATGAACAAGAACACAAATTATTTTACTGGTAGACTTTTACATATCCATTAACATTTGCCTGCCTAATATCCTTGACTGCTAAAGAGGATATATATAAATGTCTTAAAAACAATGAGAAGTTAGACATGGAACAGAGTACAGTTTGTATTCTAGCCAGATATCAGAAACCCTTACTAAGGCACAAAAAATTAGCATGAGCACATACAATAGATGACATCCCTGATATATGAGAGATGGTTCCCATGGTTAAGCACAACTCCTATGGCTTTATTTCCATAGGACGTGTGCTTAATTCCCAACAACTACACAGCAGCTCACAGCCATCTGTAAAACCAATTCCAGGGGGTCTGATGCCATGCATTGTCCTTCTCAGTCATCATGCATGCATGTGATACACAGAAATAACATGTTAGAATTGACAAAGTCATAGGATACAAGCCAAAGAGAGTAGTTAACAGGAAGGCACACCTCCCAGGAGAGAAAAATGCCTTGCAGTGAACTGCAATGTGGATGCTGGGAACCAAGCCCAAGTCATCTGGTCTAGAGTAGCAGCCAGTCTTAACCACTGAGCCACCATCTCTCCAGCCACAGACACTTCCCTCTGGAACAGCTGAATTATCTGTATTGGTAAAATATCCTAATTTATGGAACCATGATAATGGGACACTGCCTAGTTTTATTACTGTCAATGTGAAACAAAACATTTATTCAATTAAAATTCATATGATTAAATTTACAGTTAACTTTACATTTGTCTACAACTAGAAGTTTCTACACAACACAGGTATATAGACATAGCCTTTTGAGATTAAGATATCCACAACTATAAAGTTACACATATAATAGCATAATAATTATGTATGAGGTAATAATGAAAAGCAAAGATACCATACAGAATGAAATAACATGGAAATAATTTACTCATAAGATATTTAAATCATCCTTACTTACAAAATATTATCCAGAATTTACAATTGCATTAAGATTCCATTTGAGCAACAAAAGAATCAAATAAGCAACAGCAGTTGCTAAAACTGAAAATGAGAAGAAATGACTGCCAAGGAAACAGCCAGGTCTCCTTGTGTTTCAGGAGGTTCCAGTGCAGAATGGAGGTTCAGGTGCAGTTTGTTTGGCATGGGGACTCAAGTCTACATCAAACTCATTTCTATTTTCAGGATGTGAGAGGAGTTGAAAACTCTGCTTTTGGTGAAGGGTAAAATGGAATGTCCCTTGGTTCCTACATATTTCCCCATGTTCCTAGATATGTGTAAAGGAAAATGGAAGTTGAACCCCAGTACTGCACACTTTTTAAAATACTAGCTCCAAATATCACACCACAATATTTAATCTCACAAATAAATCTTCACATTGAAAAATGGACATGGTAGCTACACAGAAATATGAGTACATCACCAATACTTTCAGGTGTGTTTGTCCTATCTTGGCAGCTACCCAGATAACAATACACTGGAGACTGAATGTAAAACAGTGCTTCCATGTAGTAAAATACTTAAAGTTAATGTTCAGATCAGTGACCCCGACCTGATATCCTACAAGAAACATTTCCTGTAATTCCACCTAGGACAACCGAGCTGCTTCTTGTCCAGTATTGCAAACATGATATACTGTGTAAAACTTATGATTTCAAAGGGGAAAGTATGCCGTAAAATCAATAAAATACTTTTATTTTAAAATATAAGCATAGGAAGGAATTTCAAGGAATTCAACAAATAACTATATATGATCTTAGATTTTAAATATTGTGGGAACTACTATATAGGAGACGTACTTAAACACTTGTCAGTAATCTTAAGACAAAAATATAAGTAATTACTTTAAATAATGACCTCTATATAATTCAACAAAATGAAATACACAAAATGTTAACCTAAAAACTGATTAAAGCTGGGCATTGGTGGCACAAGCCATTAGTCCCAGCACTTGGAACAGAGCCATGTGGATCTCTATGCATTCCAGACAAACCTTGTCTACAAAGTGAGTTCTAGGACAAGCTCCAAAGATATGGAAAAACTCAGCATTGGGGAAAAACTAAAAATAAACCTGGTAGAAAATATACTGATTTTCAGACCTATCATACTACATTTATAATTCAAATTTCCCTAAGTTGGGTCAAGATGAATGCTTGACTTCTTTTGTTGCTATGTTGTAATTTGTGAGCCATATAAACCCTTTCCTCCTCACATTGGTTCTGGCCAGTGATTCTCACAGTAACAGTAACCAAACTTGAAAAGCACAGATAAATGTTGACACATACATAGACTTTAAAACATCCTACCTGGAAATGGTTGAAATGGTGGGTTAGCTAAATTGCATGGTGGAAAACAATGTCCTGGATCTCTGTAGAGGTTTTCTGGAGGATATGGGGGTGGGAGGAAGAACCCAGCTCTTGGAGTAAGGTAAGGTAGAAAGCCCCATGGTTCATATTCATTTCTCCCTGTTTGAAGACATGGGTAAAGGATAGTGCATGCTGAAACCAAATACTGTACACTTTTTCATCCTCTAGGTCAAGACCCTATTCTGATATCCAAACACTCACACCACAGTATTTTGACTCCAAAACAAATCTTGACATTGAAAAGTACACTTCTTAACTACGTAGGATCAATGAGAACTTCACCATCAGATTCACCTGTGCTTGTCCTAACTTGACAGGTAAGCATACTGACCTCGTCTACAGATTGAGTTCAAGGACAGGCTCAAAATCCATAGAGAAAACCTAACGTGGGAAAAGCAAAACCAAAAACAAAATGCTCTGGTAAATTCACTGATTTTCTGACCTATTAAATGCAGTAAAAATTCAAAATTCCTTAAGAAGAAACAAGGTGAATCTTTGACTTCCTTTGTTGCTGAACTGTAACTTGAGCAATACAAACACCCCCCTCAAGTTGGTTGTGGCCAGAGTTTAGCACAGTAACAGGAACCACACTTGATGGAAAGCACAGGCAAACATTGACACATACAAGGACCTCTAAAATAGCCTACTTGGCATTGGAGGATATGGTGGGCCAATGAACTCTCTTGTACGAAAATATCCCCATAGATTTTCTTGAGGATTAAAGAGTGAGGGAAAGAACCCAGCTCTTGAAGGAAAATGAGATGGACAGACCCTTAGTGCATACACATTTCTCCCTGTTCAAAGAGATGGTGAAGTAAAGTGGAAGGAGATAATCCTGTACTGCACACTTAATAACCACTAACTCCAGGCCCTATTTTATAAAAAGTAAAATGACTAATTTATGGAACCAAGTTTATAGGACATTGGAAGGTTTAATTGTAATCAATGGCAAACAAGTCTTTAATTTAATTAAAATGTATTTGATTACACATACAGTTAACTTTACATTTGTCTACCACAAGATGTTTTTTACACATTTCTAGTCTAAAGACACAGCAGTTTGAGTTTAAGATATCCACAATTATAAGATTACATGAATAAAACTACAAAGATTATGGATGTGCTGATAATAAAAGTAAAAGCTACTATCCATAATAACATATATATAAATAATTTACTCATAAGATAAATATATACATCATTTATCTTTACAAACTACTATCCTGAAAATATAATCACATTAGCTTCTATTTCAACAATAACAGAATCATTAGGAACCGCAGCTGCTAAAATTTAAAATGAGAAGAAATGACTGCCGTGGAAAGTACCATATCTCCTTGTGTTTCAGGAGGTCCAAGTGCAGGCTAGAGGTTCAGGTTCAGGTTGTTGGAAAGGGGGAATCACATCTGGAGAGAGCTCTTTTCTACTTTAGCCTATGAGAGTCAGGAAAACCTGGGTTCTTGGGGGAAGGTCAGATGGAAAGTCCATTGGTTGGTACACATTACCCCCTGTTCCAAGATATGGGTAGAAGACAGTGGAAGTTGAACCCTGTACCATACACATCTTATCCCACTAGATCCAGCCCCAATTCTGTTTTCCAAACACTCATACTAGGGTCCAAAGCTATAGGGAAACCCTGCCTTGGGGAGAACAAAACAACACCACAACAACAACAACAAAAAACAAAAAAACAAAAAAAAATCTGCTTGTAAATTTACTGATCTTCTGGCCTATCACACCAAAGTACAATTTCAAAATACCCTAAGGTGTATCAAGGTGAAGCCTTGATTTCATTTGTTGCTGGACTGTAACCTGTTAGCCTCCACAACTTTTCCCTCTCAATATGGTACTAGCCAGTGTTTATCTCAGTAACAGGAAACAAACTTGAAGGAAAGCACAGATAAATATTGACACACACATGGACTTTTTAAGCAATGCCTACCTGGCATTGGAGGAAACTATGGGCCTCCAAAATCCCATGGTGGGACATACTATCCAGGACCTCCACTGATGTTTCCTGGAGGAGGAGGTGGTGTGATCTGGCCTCTCGAATTCCCTGGAAAGGCAGGTCCTTTAGGGACTCTAGGGCCTCTAACCTTTGGAACCATTGGAGGAGTCATGCCAGAGTCAGCTGCTTTGCATTCAGAATGACCAGAGGTGGGCAAAGTTGCCTTCTGAAACAAAATGACAATCAGCAGTCAGTAAAGCTGCATCATGCACAGTTCTATTCGTGGGAGTGTCAGGCAGTGAGGAAAGTGGTCCATGACATTCCAGAAAACATGGGAATAAGCTAATTTTTCCACACCAGTGTAGGAGCTGATTATTCCCTATTTTAAGTACTCCTTAGAGCTCAATAGAAATCTTTAAGCATGGTAGTAACACTCTGCCTGTTGCATGCTCAAACACAAGTACAGTTAGGGCATATCAAAACAGGCATTTTGTAAAATAAACATAAAACAGGAGGTGGGGCCACAGGCCTTTAACCCAGAACTCCAATGGCAGTGAGAGGTGGACCTCTGTCAGCTCCAAGCCAACCTGGTCAATAGAGTGAGTTCCAGGACTGGCTCCATTGCTACTACGAAATGCTATCTCTGGAAGGATAGAATTGGGCTTCAGATCCCTTGAAATTGAAGTTAAGAATGGTTGTGAGCCATCACTCAGGTGCTGTGTGAATCAAACCCAAGTTCTCTAGGAGAGCAGCCTGTGTTCTTAACCTGTAAGCCATAGACTCAGCCTATGTGCTTTTTGGAGACAAGTTCTGCTTATATAGCCCACATTGGCTTTAAATTTGCCTTTTTTACTGCCTCAGCCTGCCAAAATGCAAGGATTACATACACCACCCAAACCCACCTAGTGATTTGTACTATTTCATAAAACATTACAAGACAACAATGGAAGTCATGTGTTGCCCAGATCTTGAGAGGCTATATTCAGATCAAACAGAGAATATCTGTATATTACAAAACTGCTGCAGATTTTCCAGAATTTGAGAATTTTCATTCAAGGTATCTCTTATTACTCCCTTAAGTTATTTTTTCATTGATTTCAAATATTGGCTTAAATCATAGAAATTCACAGTTTATAACAAGTTAACAGAAAACCTCCTGTTTATGTCTCCAATAAATAACATGAAATTTAATCTAAGGCCAAAACATTCCACTATTAACAGCAGAGGAAGTATCAACCCTAATTTTATACAACACTCATTTGCAACATGACTTGAGCAAATTATTGAACCTTCCATGTAGTATGCAGACATTTTTGTTAACTACTGAAATAGAAAAGAACAATTACTAAATACCGACATATTGGTTTATTTAGTGACTTACTTAAAACACTGCCTATACTGACTATTTTCTATGCATGGCTTCATTTGCTACCAGGAAGGGAATAAGCTGGAGAAATAGCTGAAACAATGGGTCGTTGCCCTTAGCAACCTGCTACTGCCATGTACACTTCAGAAAACTCTAGCTAGCTTCCCTGCCCACTTTGTGATTTTAGAAAAGAAACCGGAACCAGAATTGAGGCTTTCTGGAAGTGTCATGCAGACAGTACACTGGTGACAACACCCTTTCATGCTCACTAGTTCAGGAGTAGATATTCCAGAACGATCCCACACTACTTATTCTGTCTCCTGCGCTAAACTACATACTTCAGGAAGTAACTATATTTACTATCATTACATGTTAACACAACTTAAAGAGTGCTCAGATACAGTCCTAGTTTAAATATATTCAGGTGAAAATGAATTTCATTCAAAGTTACTCAGTTAAAATTAAATGCATATTTAATATCTGCTATATTTCAAATCTTAATGTAATATTTTTTCACCTAATATGATGGCTATTCTTGGTTGTCAATGACATTTTGAATTAACTAAATCCCAAGGAAGCTGTTAGAAAATTTTCTAAATTAAATCATTTCAAAAGGGAAGACTCACTTTTAATCTGGACCTTTTGAGATGGGGAGATCCGCCTATATTTGGGGCTACACCTTATGGCAGCAGACTATCTAAAGGACATGGAAGTAGTAAGTTTGCTTGTCCTCACTCCCACTGGCATTGTAGCCTATTTCTTTGGGATTGCTGTGTATACTGAGTATCAGATGAGACATCTAGCCTCATACACTGAGCAAATACTGGATTCTTAGAATCTCTGTTATTAGACTTTCATTGCTGGAATAACCAGAATACAGCCTGACAATCACTCTAATAAATTCCCTTTAGAAAGATAGATTAGATAGATAGATGATAGATAGATAGATAGATAGATAGATAGATAGATAGCTGGCTGCCATCCCCTAAGTTCTATTCCTCTAGAAAACTCTCACTAATATACCTAATAATAATATAAAAACCTAAATGTTCTTCAAAAGTAACAGACCAATTTAAGTAATTCAACTTAACTTACTCCATCTAGTTGTGATTTGATAGACTTTTGATTCATTTTCTAGAGATTGTTTTGCTTTTGAAATATCACTCATCTGAAATGACAGTATCAGTCAGTAAGTATTTAATGAGGCCCTTTTGCTCCAAGAAAATATGCATTAGTTAGTACACTGTTAATTGATTATTAATGAAAGTGAGAGGCCAGCAAAGAGGCCTTGTCAGATTTCTTACCTTATGTTTACAAGGATTTTACAAATTATGTAATAATAGTATTTCTACACAAATTCAAAGTATCATAGCACTTTTCAGGTTCAACATGAACATACTAATTCATATTTTAAATAATCTTACACACATCAAGTGTTTGCTTATACAAGAATTTGGAGTAAAACATTTATAAATATTCTAAGTAAATATATGTATATAATATATATGTGTGTGTGTATTATATATGTGTATATATGAGTATATATCCTTCACTATGATAATTGAAGTCATAGTATATATGGCTACTTCTACAGTAAATATGGAAATTTTCCATGTAAAAGAGTTGGGGAATACACTTGTAATCCCAGCACTTAGGAGTCACAGGCAGGAAGGTCAGGAGTTTGAGACTCAATTATACAGTTATACAGTTATAGAGACAGGGCTATATTCTAAGACTGTCTCATCAAATGGAAATAAGAAGAAAACAGTAATATGAAACACCACTTATATTCATAACATCTAAAAAGTAAAATTTTAGGAGAAGTGGGGGAACATGCCTTTAATCCCAGCAAACACCAGGCAGAGGAGGGTGGACCTCTATGAGTTCCAGGCCAGCATGGTCTACACAGTGAGTTTCAAGACAGCCAGGGCTTTTATACAGGGCTGTTTGTCTTGAAAACAATAAGCAAAGCAACATACAAGCAAACATAGGTAATAATATCAGATGTGGAAATTTTTGTTCTCATGGTCTTCTACATACATTTTTATTTTTTGTTGGTGAGGGTTCAAGACAGGGTGTTTATGTATTGTTTTAGGAAAAGCACTACATATCACCAGGGGGACTGCAAAGAAAATGAGTAAGTGATGAAGGTGAGGAGCAATAGAGCACTTCTCCGAAACAAAGCACTTACAGCATAAAATAACCCATAAGCTCCACAAAGTGGTGGATGGTATTTTCAAACACCTCTTACCTGCTCTTGAGCAAGGCTCACTTTCTCAATTAGATCACATTTCTCTTTGATTTGCCTTGAAAGTTCAAGTGCCAGTCTTTTCTTTCTTACTGAGAAATCAAAAGAAAGATTATTGTTATTATGACACAAGTGTTATAAGGTTTTAAATTATATACAACCACAAGATATTAAATAAAAAAAATACTACCTGTTCCAATAAAGTCGGCTTTGAATCAGAAAGAAATTTTTAACAAAATTACATTAACACAAATATACCTTCAAGTAAATCTATATGACTTTTACTACCAGCTTTAATATACCAAATTTCTTATGGCTGTACTGTAAATGAATTACCCAAAAGCATGCTATTCCCAATGAAAATACTGCTACATAGTAAGATCTCCTATTCAAATTTTACACTGTGTGTTATCATATTTAAGTCTCTGAAGCAGTCTCATTCTAGAGACAACATATATTTGGCCCTAAATCTAAGTATTTTAAGGAGCCACCATTATTAATTCTCCTATGGTTAATAAACAAAATGAAAGTCTATGAAATATTGATGGGAGATGTCATTCTGTAAATATGTATCTCTTATTAGTTAGTAAATAACAAAGTCACTAACCAATAGGAAATAGGAAATCAAGATGGGTGCAGATTGGAAAGGAGGATTCTGGGAGTTGTACTTAGGTATTCAAGATATAAAGACTTGAGAGAAAAGGTCAGGACCCTCTTTCCAGTAAGATAAGTCCATGTTGAAACACTTATATTAATAGATGGCTCACTAGGATCAAAGCTTGCTGTCATATCTTCAGACACTGCTGCCACAAGCTTCAAGACAAAGAAGATAAGCAAATAAGCATGCATCCACCACAGGGCTGATACAAACACATGCACAGGTGGCTGTGGCCAACTCTATTCATATGAAACTGGCTACCATAAAATACGAAGCAGAAAGCTTCCAACAATGTTTTCTGGCAATTTATAATTGTGCTTACTGAGGGACTAAGTGTGGTGAATCATTAGTTTTCAAACAGGAGTTATGAGGAGATTCCACAGACCTTAACGCCAGGAGAGTTAGAGAATAAGGATAGTGTCTAGAAAAGAAGAGTATGGAATATTTTATATGTGTTGCACTCTTTTATATTGCATTTGTTTAACTCTGTAAAACTGTGTTACTTTGCCCGTCTAAAACACCTGATTGGTTTAATAAAGAGCTCAACAGGACAATAGCTAGGCAGGGGAAAGGATAGGAAGAGCTGGCATGCTTAGAGAACAAATAGGAGAAGAAACCTAAAGAAGATCAAGGTACTACAAGGGAATAGGAGGAGGATACCAGTGGACAGCCAAGGAGTAAGAAGGAAAGAAAGGCAATAGAATAATAAAAGGAAAAAAGCCCAGAGGGTAAGCATAGTTAAAGAGAAATGGGATAATTTAATTTAGAAAAGCTGACTAGATAAAAGCTGAGTTAAGGCCAGGTGTTCATAAGGAAGAATAAATCTCTATGTATTCATTTAGGATCTGGGTGAAGGACATAATCCCTACCACAGATTTAAAAAAAAAATCGATCTAAAAGAGAGTATCAATGACCTGGGTTGGGTGCTTTACCCTCACTTCAAGTTTATGATTTATCTATTTGCACTGGGTCTGTAGAAACATTTCCCTGCAAAGGAAAAACACAGGTCTGCAGCTTGTCCTGTGGGGGAGGAGGAGTAGTCAAAACAACTGACGGGGCTTCAGGGTTGAAATTTAAACCCTTCCTGTCTTTTATATTCAGTTACAATGAAGCAGTTTGAGCCCATGAAGAAAGCTGCTCTTTCAAAAACAACCCTAGGTATGATGGGCTTGACTCTTTCCAGGCATCAACACACACCATCTAGAACCTCCCCAGCTGTCTTCCCCTTGGAGAGTCTGACTAAATAAACAGCCAAGGTGACCTTAAACTGGGATCCTTTTGCCTTTTCCAAGTATTAAAGAACAGGTGTGCTACCATTGCCAATTTAATTGTTGTTGGGGACTAAACCCATGGCTTCCAGTATGCCAGAAATGAACACTTACCAAGGCTAAACCTCAGTCCAAAATTAATCAGTTAAAAAGGAATACCCTTGAGTACAAACAAAACAATCACCCATATAGTGAGAGAGACAGACAGACAGACAGACAGACAGACAGACACACACACACACACACACACACACACACACTATTCTGTAAGAAAAACCTGACAATCACAGATGACTGACAGTTGTGAACAGAGAAGTAATTAGCAGACCCAGAAGGGCAGACACATGTGGCCTCACAAATATGTTAGCACAGAAGATTACCTGGTAAGGGTGACAGAGAAAAAGAGAATTGGAGACAAAATGTGGTATACTACTACTGTGTATACATGTTATATATCCACCCAAAAGAACTGTGAAAAATGGTTCTTACTGGACTCACAGTTGCTCTTCACCTACAGCACCTTTGCAGGTCTAGTTGATTTCAGAATAAATCAGCTGGTCCCTAGCTATGACATTGCTCTACCTCACTGCCAAGAATGGATGAATGAACCCTGCCTGGGAGGAGCCTGGAATGGTGTCTGATAAATGTCAGGTCAAGTCCCCCAATCACCCCTTGTCTCAGGAAATAGCCATGTCAGAACCGACAGCTGCATCTACAGAAACCACTTTAAGACCTGCTGGTTTATCCCATGGAATTTTCCCCAGGCAGGGGAAGTGTGACACCCTCGTTGTCTTCAGGCAAGCCTATCTGTTGTTTCGGTTGCTGAGCAGCAAGCATAAGATCAGCTCCAAGTAGATGCACAGCACTTCCAGCCAGGGAGAAAAGAGATACATCACCTCACCTTCCACACCTCCAGTGGCATTGTCAGCGCCTCCTCCACCACTGCCATCACCCAAGATGCTGCCTCTTCTCAGGTCATTCTCCAAGGCAAACTCCACATGCAGCTCCTGCAGGAACCAACCCTACTTGCTCATGAGGAACTCCAGCCACCATGGGCAAAACACAGAGGCATATGCCGAGCTGGGTCAACAGCGGGGTAGAAAAGGCACTCTCAGCAGGGCTGAAGCCCACAGCCCATTAGGCAGCAGCAGAAAGGAGATGTGCATGGTGAATTCCTGGGTGGCGACAAAGCTCAGGCTGCCTGCCCACACAGAGGCATCCTGCCAGTCCGCACAGTCCTCGCAGTAGAACCTAGGCAGCCCTGGAAGCCAGCCTAGCTGCCTCTGCCTCTGACACCGCACCCCCGGGCTACCCCGGTTTGGGTTCTGGGCACTGATGAGAAAAGCACCAATGACAAGGAAGAAGGGGGCGAAACCATCAAGCACCTCTGTGGAAGCCAATGCAAGAAGAGTTGGCAGAGACCAGGAAAAGCTGAGGCGGGTAGGCCTGCTCGCTGCCAGTCGCTGGTCTCCCATACTGCACATGTGGTCCACTTAACAGCTTCAGAACCCTGACTCCAACTGACGCGGCCAGGAAGTGGATGTGCTGCCTCTGAGGAAACCTCAACTCTGGACTCATCTGAAGCAGGATGCCAGCAGGCTGGAGGACATGGCCGGAGGCGAGGGGGCGTGGCCATGCCCTGGGTCCCTGTAGGGATAGGTCTGCCTTTGCCACGTGCTCATAATAGCGCCCCAGCATGATAGGAAACTTCCTGACATTTTCTCTTTCCATTGGCTAAGGTCGCCAAGCCAGAGGGCCCCCTTTGAAGTCTTTCTCCATCATCCCTGTTAGGAGTAGGACAAAGTCAGCTACAGAGGAGGCAGTCTAGGTGGCATGTGGACAGGCCTTCTCTTATTTGCAAGGGCACTTTGCTCCAAAAATGAACCCTTGTTCTTAGGACATCTACTTTTAGGGAGACAACACCCCAATAAGAGATTCCTTCAGACTGGGAAAAAATCTATTAACAACAGCAGTTTGGGACTTATGAGAGAGCTCAATTTGTTAAGATCTTGTCATGAGGATCTGAGTTCAACCCACAGCACCCATATGAAAAAAGAAAAATCAAGAATGGTGACACATGTTCAGTGTTGACGAAATGAAGTCAGAAATCCCTGGGTCTTCCTGGCCAGCAGGTCTTGCCTAATGAATGCACACAGTCCTCAGTAAGAGAACCTGTCTTTAAAAAGTATGGCCTTCATACACATGCACTCGCATCTATAGACATAGTGACTAGTTTGCAAATGAAATATGGCCCAAAGTGTCACCATACAAGTTCTATCACTGTGGTTATTCAGAGTTGAGCAAACAAACTGCATTTTCAAAGATTTGGCATTTTTATCAAGTCTCTTCTCCCTTTTCAATTTATGCCTTGAAGTAAAATCCAAAGGCTAGTGTACAGAGATGTCATACAACTTAAATGTGTCTTTGACCTGTGTTTTTATAAGTGGCTTTTGCCTTCCATTCTCTGTGTCTAATGTCCCTGACTCAAACAGTCAGATGTTCATGACACATATGCCACAATATTTCCTGAGCCATATGTGTGCTTTCAAATCTGTGGTGATCACAGGTGTGAGCACAGAGACTTAACAAACTTATTAAATAATATTCCTGTATCTGAAACTAACCTTGGTCCTGTTCTCATTCAGACTGTTTGGGATCATCCTGATCATAGCTAATGCACTTGAAAAATGAAATGTTTGTGACTGACCTATGTCCTCTCAAAGACTCCATATTCTACATAAGAGAGGTACTTCCTTCATCATGTTAGAGCATTGAATAAAATGATTATGAGCCTACCTCTAAGCAGACATGGAAAAGATCAGAGTTCAAATGTAGACCTTAAAACAGAGCAGATCTCCTGGGCCACATATACCACTTGCCTACATCTTGAGTAAGAACCTACTTCAGGATTTCTGTAAAGTTAGTATAATTGATTTTGAAGATTAAACAATGTTATAAATAAAAGACAAAGGCAGAATGGGAAGGAGGAACACTTTTACCTACAAGATTTGTTGGGAAAAGGGCTGGATTGCATTTGAGAGTGGATGTTTCAGCCTTGGAACTATGGATAAAGTTGTTGCTAGTTTGAATGATGACAAGGACTTATTAGTGTGACATGGAGCTTCTGGGATAATATGATCAAAACCACATATGTATATGAATCAAAGGATGTCAGTGCTTACTATTCAGTGCACATTTCAGTAGCAGGAATTAAATAAAATTTCTCCTTTAAAGCAGTAATTTCCATGAAGAAGAATTGTAGGTAACATGATATGCTTAACAAATATGGTATATCAATGTTCCACAATGTAGATATGCAGAGTTCACCATTTCCTGGTGAGGAAATTCGGTGCTCTCAAAGAACCTTGTTCCAGGAACTCTGCTTATTAGTTGTAAATCACAAAGTCTGACACTGGCAAAACAGTTTGATAGGAATGAAGTAGGGAATGATTTCTAGAATTTTAAATTTTCTGTAGTTACATTTTAAACAGGAAAATCAACCTGGGCATATTGCCATATACCTGTAATTACTGGTTCAAGAATCACAGATGGCAACACAGACTACTATACCCAGCAAAACCCTCAATCATTATAGATGGAAAAAACAAATTGTTCAATGAAAAAGCCAGGTTTCCACAATATGTATCTAGATATCCAGCCTTACATAAAGTTCTGGAAGGAAAATTTTAACCCAACACACATAAAACATAGGCAATATATAATCCCACTTCAAAAGAACCATTGGAAAAGTAGGGCAAATAAATTCAAAATACCACTTTCAAAAACAAACCTAAATCAAACAAGAATAAACAATCAATGGTACTTACTTTCCCTCAACATTAATGGTCTTAACTCGCCTATAAAAAGACACAGGTTAACAGAATGGATATGAAGACAGAATCCGTCCTTCTGCTGCATAAAAGAAACTTTTCTAAGCTTCACAGATGAACATTGCCTCCATCGTAATGGATTGAGAAATGATCCTCCAATCAATTGGACCCAAAAAGAAAGCAGGTGTAGCTATGATAATATCTAACAAGTTAGACCTCAAACCAAAATCAGTCAATAGAGCTGAAAAAGGTCATTTTTTATTCATTAGAGGAGAATTCCATCACCAGAAAGTCTAAATTCTAAACACCAATGCTGTACATTCAAAGGCTGCCACATTCGTAAAAGAAAATGCTACAAAATTCACAGCTCACATGAAACATCACACACTAATGGTGGGAGACTTCAAAACCCCAGTATCAGCACTAGGCAGCACCACAAGACAGAAACGTAACAAGGAAACAAAACTACTTACAGAAAATATGTCTCAATTGGGCTTAACAGAAATCTATAGAACATTCCATCCAAACACTGGAGAATATACTTTCTTCTCTGCTTCATATGGAACTTTCTTTAAAATTGAACACATACTAGGGAACTTAACAAACCTCAACAGATACCACACACACACACACACACACAAAGGGAATACTGCCCAGTATGTTATCAGACCACCATACTGTAAAGTTGGAATTCAACAACAACGCAAATCACAGAAACCCTATAAATTCATGTAAACTGAACAATGTGCAATTGCACCATACCTGGGTCAAAGAAGAAAAAAAGAAAGAAATTAAAAACTTACTAAAATTCAATGAGAATGAGGACACAACATACCCTTACTTATGGGACACCTTGAAAGCAGTGCTATGAAAGAAGTTCATTGCACTAAGTGCACATATGAAGAAAACAGAGAATAGTAACATTAGAGAATTAACCACACATCTAAAAGCTTTAGAAAAAAAAAGAAGCAAACTCACCCCAAAGGAGCACATGCCACACAATAATCAATTTGAGGGCTGAAATAAATAAAGTAGAAAACCAGGAAATCAATTTAAAAATCAATACAACAATGAGTTGGTTTTTTGAGAAAATCAACAAGATAGACAAACCTTTATCCAAACTAATGAAAATGCAGAGAGAGAGAACATGCAAATTAACAAAATCAGAAAGGAAATGGGGGGGCATACTAATGGACACAGAGAAAGTCCAGAAAATTTTCAGGTCATATTTTGAAAACCTGTACCCCCCAAATTTGAAAATTCAAAGGAAATGGAGAAATTTCTAGATAACTATCACTTACCAAAATTAAATCAAGAACAGAGAAAAAACATAAATAGACCTATAACACCAAACAAAATAGAAGCAGTTATCAAAAGTCTTCCAACAACAACAACAAAAAAAAAAAAAGCCAAGGGCCAGATGGCTCCAGTGCAGAAGTCTACCAAAAATTCATTGAAGCGTCAATACCACTACTCTTCAAATTGTTCCACACAATAGAAGCATAAAGTTCATTACCAACTCTTTTTATGAGGCTGCAATGACCGTGCTAGCCGAAACACACAAAAACACAACTAAGAAAGAAAACTAGAGACACATATCCATCATGAACATTGATGCAAAAATCCTCAATTATATACTGGCAAACTGAATCCAAAAATACATCAGAGAAATCATTCAGCATGACCAAGAAGGCTTCATGCCTGAAGTGAAGGAAAATCTATCAATGTGATGCATCATATAAACAAACTGAAAAAAGAAAAAAGTAAATGATCCTCTACCTAGATGCTAAAAAAGCCTTTGAGAAAATTCAACACCATTTCATGATAAATATCTTGGAGAGATCAAGGACACCAGGAACATATCTAAACATAATAAAAGCAATATACAGTAAACCAACAATCAACATCAAACTGAATGGAGAAAAGTTTAATGTGAGTCTTCTAAAATCAGGAACAAGAAAAGGCTGACCTCTCTCTCCATATTTCTTCAATATTGTACTAGAGGTTCTAGGTAGAACAATAAGACAACAAAAGGAGATCAATGGGACACAAATTAGAAAGGAAGAGGCAAACTGTCTATATTTGCAGATGATATGATAGTTTGCATAAGCCAACCAAAAAACTCGACCAGGGCACTCCTGTAGCTGATAAACACATTCAGCAAACTAGCAGGATACAAGATAAACTCAGAAAATTCAGTAGCCCTACTTTATTCAGATGATAAAGGGGCTGAGAAAGAAATCAGAAAAACATCACCCTTTACAATAGCCAGAAACAACAGTAAGTATCTTGGGATAACGCTTACCAAACAAGTGAAAGACTTATATAATAAGAACTTTGTGTCTTTAAAGAAAGAAATTAAAGAAGATACCAGAAAATGGAAAGATCTCCCATGCTCTTGAATAGGTAGGATAAACATAGTAAAAATGGAAATCATGCCGAAAGCAATCCATAGATTCAATACAATCCCCATTAAAATTCCAGCACAATTCTTCACTGACTATGAAAGGATAATAATCTATTTTATATGAAAAAAAAAAAAGACCCGGGATAGCCAAAACAACCCTGTCCAATAAAGAAACTTCAGGAGGAATCACCACTCAGACTTTAAGCTCTACTACAGAGCTATAGTCCTGAAAACAGCCTGGTACTGGCATAAAAATAGACAAGTAGATCAACAGAATCCAATCCAAAATCCTTATAATAACCCACACACTTATGAACACCTCATTTTTGACAAAACAGCTAAAAGTATAAAATGGGAGAAGGAAACGAACTTCAATAAATGGTGCTTGCACAACTGGATGATGATGTGTAGAAGACTACAGATAGATCCAGGTCTATCACCACACACAAAACTCAAGTCTGAATGGGTCAAATGCCTCAACATCAAATCAACCACTCTGAACCTCTTAGAAGAGAAAGTGAGATGTACATTTGAACAGCTTGTTATGGGAGAATGCTTCCTGAACATAAGTCCAGTACACATACACTGAGATTGACAATTATTGAATGGTATCTCCTCAAACTAATTAGCTTCTAAGGCAAAGGATTTTCACCAATCCTACATCTGAGAGAGGGCTGATCTCTGAAATATACAAAGAACTCAAGAAATTAGTCAACAAAACACCAAATATCCCTATTAAAAATGGGGTATATAAATGAAGAGAGAATTCTCAATAGAGGAAATCAAAAAAGCTGAAAGACACTTAAGAAAGTGCTCAACATCCTTAGCTATCAGGGAAATTCAAACCAAAACCACTTTGAGATACCATCTTACTCCTGCCAGAATGGCTAAAATTAGAAACACCAATGACAGCTTATGCTGGAGGGGCTGTGGAGAAAGGGGAACACACCTATAGTGCTGGTGTACAGTGCAAACTTGTACAGCCATTTTGGATATCAGTATGGCGGTTTCTCAGGAAAATGGGAATAAGGTGACCAGAGGACCTGGCAATTCCCCTCTGAGGCATATAGGTAAATGATTTATACCTATGAAAAAAAGACATCTGTTCAACTATGTTCATTGCAGTATTATTTGTTCTAACAAGAAATTGGAAGCAAACTAGATGCTCCTAGACTAAAAATGGATAAAGAAGATGTGGCACATCTGCACAGTGGACTACTACAGTGCAGAAAAAACAATGGAATTTTGCAATTTGTTGTCAAGTGGATGGAACTTGAAGAAACCATGCTGAATGAGGTAACCCAATAATAAAAAGAGGACCACGGTATGTACTCACTCACATATGGATTTTAGACCTAGAGTAAATGATAACCAGCCTATAATTCACACTGCCAAAGGAACTAGGATACAAAGTGTATTCTAAGAGATTCCTATAAGGTTCCTCACAGAAAGGGGGAGGAGCAAGTTCTCCAGAGCACATGTGGAGTGGGGAAGGTAGTGAGTGGAGAGGATACTAGGAGAAAAAGAAAGGGAGGAGAGAAAAGCATGAGGGACTAGGAATATTGAGTCAAGGGAGAAATAGAAGAGAGAAAAGAGAGAGAGACCATAAAAGAAGGAGCCAATATCGGTCCAGAAACCTACAAGTCTCACCCCAACTAACAATTTGAGCAGTAGTGGAAAGGCTACCATGATAATGAGATCAACGACTAACTCATCAACCATCATGGAGCCTTCATCTAGTAGCTGATAGAAAGGAAGCAAACACCCACAACTAAACACTGAACAGAATTAGAATCCAGATGCAGAGAGGGAGGACAAGACCAGGCTGCAGAAAAACATAGAGACAGCTTACATGAACAAGGAAGAGCTAATGGGCCCCCAGACTTCTAATCCCATGATGGTAATCCAGCATGGGATGACTCAGATGCCCTGAATATGTGTCTCTGCTAGAAAGCCTGAGCAGTCTAATGGTCCTCATCTAGTAGAACTAGGATATATTCCTGTTGCACAAGAAATTTGGCAGGCACATCCCCCGTGGAGGGATATTGCCTTAATGTACAGACAGGAGGGTGGGCCTAGTCCCTACTACAAGTAACTTGACAGATTTAGATGACCCCTCCTGGATGGCATCACCCTACATGTGGAGTGGGGAAGGGGATGAGGGGGTAGGGTTTTGGGAATGCATATGAGATGCATATGAGGGTGGGAGTGAGGAAAAGAAGCAGGGTGAAGAGAGAGGGAACTGGAATCAATATGTAAAAAAATAAAAATAACAAAATAAGAATAAAAATAAAAAATTGACTACATACTAGGTAGCATAACAATATACAACAGATACAAAAAAAATAGAATAGTCAATACTCCCCTGTACCTTTGAGATCACCAAGCTTTAAAGTTGAAATTGAACAACACATTGCAGAAAACCTACAAGCTCATGGAAACTTAACAGTGAGCAATTGCCCAATTCCTGGATCAAAGAAGAAATAAAGGAAGAAATTAAAGACTTCCTAGAATTCAACAAGAATGAAGACACTACATACCTGAACTTATGAGACACTTTGTGAAGGCAGTACTCATGGAAAATTCATTGCACTAAGTGCTCATATGAAGAAAATATTAAGGAAAGTCATATTAGAGGATTAAAAGTACAACTGGAAACATTAGAACAAAAAGAATCAAACTCCCCCCACTCAACCATGAGGACTATATGCCAGAAAATAATCAATTTGAGGGCTGAAATCAATTTAGTAGAAACCAGGAAAACAATAAAAAAAAATCAATTTAACAAAGAGTAGGGTATTTTTTGACGAAATCAACAAGATAGAAAATCCTTTATCCAAACTATCAAGAAAAAAAAAAAAAAAAACGGAGAACATGTAAATTAACAAATTAGAAACAAAAAAGGAGGACATAACAATAGACACTGAGGGAATCCAAAAATTTGCAGGTCATACTTTGAAAAACTGTATTACATAAAATTTTAAATTTCACAGGAAATAGACAAATTTGTGGATAACTATCACTTACCAAAATTGAATCAAGAACAGACAAACAATTGAAATAGAACTATAAAACCTTAATTGAAATAGAAGCAGTCATCAAAAGCCTTCCAACCAAAAAACCCCAGGGCCAGATATCTTCAGTGCAGATTCCTGCCAGAAATTTAAAGAATAGTTAATAACAATACTCCTAAATTGTTCTACATAATAGGAGCAGAGGGTTCATTACCAAATTCTATTTATGAGGCAAAAATTACCTTCATTGCCAAGCCACACAAAGACACAACTAAGAAAGAAAACTATAGATGATTATCCCTCATGAACATTGATGCAAAAATATTCAATTATATACTGGCAAATAGAATCCAAGATCATAGGGATGACCAAGTGGGTTTCATCCCTGGGATGTAGGGATGGTTTAACATAAGAAAATCTATCAATGTTTTCGATCATATAAACAAACTGAAAAAGAAAAACCACATGACCACCTCCCTAGATAATGAAAAAGCCTTTGAAAAAATTTAGCGCCCTTTCATGATAAAGGCCTTGGAGAGATCAGGGATAACAGGAACATAACTAAACATAATAAAAGCAACATACAATAAACCAACAGCCAGCATGAAACTGAATGGAGAGAAAATTAAGGCAATTTCTCTAAAATAAATAACAAGACAAGCCTGTACTCTCTCTCTCCATATCTCTTCTATATTGTACTTGAATTTCTAGCTAAAGCAATAAGACCAAAAAAATGTAGATCAAGGCGATAAAATTTGGAATAGAAAAAAAATCAAACTTTCTCTTTTTGCAGATGATATTATTATTTACATAAGCAACCCAAAAAACTCTACCAGGTAACTCCTACAGCTGATAAACACATTCAGCAAACTAGCAGGATACAACATAAACTCAAAATAATCAGTATCCCTACTATATACAGATGACAAAGGGACTGAGAAAGAAATCAGAAAAATTACACTTTACAATAGCCAAAAACAACATAAAGTATCTTGGAGTAAAGCTTACAAACAACTGAAAGATCTATGTAGCAAGAAATTTATGTCTTTAAAGAAAGAAATCAAGCAAGATAACAGAAAATGGAAAGGTATCAGATGCTGTTACATGGGTAGGATAAACATAGTAAAAATGGCAATCTTGTTAAAAGCAATCTATAGATTCAAAACATTACCCACAATTCTTCACTGACCATGAAAAAATAATAATCAATTTTATATGGAAAAACAAAAGACCCGGGATAGCCAAAATAGTGCTGTATAATAAAGGAACTTCAGGAGGAATCACCACTCCGACTTTAAGCTCTACTACAGAGGTATACTCCTGAAAACAGACTAATATTGGCAAAAAATAGACAGGTAAACCAATGGAATCAAACAAAAACTACCGATATTAACTCACATACCTACAAACACCTGATTTTTCATAAACCAGCTAAAAGTATACAATGAAAGGTGGAAAGCAACTTCAACAAATGGTGCTGGCTCAAATGGATAATGGTGTGTCATGTACAAAACACAAGTCTAAATGGATCAAAGACCTCAACATTAACCCAGTCACAGTGAAGCTCTTAGATGACAAAGTGTGAGGTACCCTTGAATCTAACTGTACAGGGGAATGCTTCCTGAACATAACACCAGTAGCATAGACTGAGATCGACAATTAATAAATGGCACCTCCTCAAACTATGAAGTTCCTGTAAAACAAAGGACACATTTGACAAGACCAAATGGCAGCCCACAGACTGGCAAAGGATCTTCACCAACCCTATATCTGCCAGAAGGCTTATCTCAGAAATATAGAAAGAACTCAAAGAAGTAGTCAACAAAACTCCAAATAATTCTATTAAAAATGGGGTACATAATTGAGGAGAGAATTCTCAATAAAGAAAATCAAAAAGTCTGAAAGACACTTAAGAAAGTGCTCAACATTTTTAGCTATCAGGGAAATGCAAATCAAAACAACTTTGAAATACCATCTTACTCCTGCCAGAATGGCTAAAATTAGAAACACCAGTGACAGCTTATGCTGGAGAGCATGTGGAGAAAGGGGAACACTCCCACACTGCTTGTGGGAGTGCAAACTTCTATAGCCATTTTGGATATTAGTATGGCAGTTCCCCAGGAAAATGAGAATCAGTTAACCACAGGACCCCTCTTAGGCATATAACCAAATGATCCACATCCATGCAAAAAAGAAATGTGCTCAACTATGTTCATAGCACCATTAGTTGTTATAGCAAAAACCTGGAAGCAACCTAGATGTTCCTCAACTAAAGAATGGATGAAGAAGATGTGGCTCATTTACACAATGAAATAGTCCTCTGCAGAAAAAAAAAATGGAATCTTGAAATTCGCAGACAAATGGCTGGAACTTGAAGAAACCATCCTGAACGAGGTAACCCAGTCACAAAAAGAGAAACATGGTATGTACTCACTCACATAGGGATTTTAGACATAGGTCAAAGGATAATCAGGCTATAATTCATACCATCAGAGAATCTAGGATGCAAGGCAGAGTCTAAGAGATGCATGCAGGGTCCCTCACAAAAGGAGAAAGGAACATGATCTCCTGAGAATATTGGAAGTGGGAGGGGGGTCAGTGAGTGGAGAGGGAGCTAGGAGAAAGAGAAAAGGAGGACAGGAAAGCACGTGGAACTAGGTATATTGAGTTGGGGGAAGGAATAGATGAAAGAAGACATAGAGAGAGGGAGAGAGAGAGAAAGAGAGAGAGAGGGGGGAGGGAGGGAGGGAAAGAGAGATCATAAAAGAATTACAGGATCAAAGACAAAACTGACTCTACAGAAATGTCCAGAGACCTACATGCCTGACCCAAACTAACATTTTGAGCAACAATGAACAGGCTATTTAAAATCTCTTCCCTGTTAATGAGATTGACGACTAACTTATTCACCATCATAGAGCCCTCATCTAGTAACTGATGGAAATAGAAGCAGACACCCACAGATAAACACTGAGCCAAACTGGAATCCAGAAACAGAGAGGGAGGACATGACCAGTCTACAGAATTTCACAGAGACAGCTGACCTGATCAAGGGGGAGCTAATGGACCCCCAGACCTATACCTGGAAAACCAGCATTTGACTGACTTAGAACCCCTGAACATGTGTCTCAGTTAGAAGGCCTGGGAAGTCTTGAGGATCTCTGACATTGGAACCAGGATATATTCCTCCTGGAAGGCATCACCAACCTGTGTAGTTAGGGGTTCAAATGGCCTGGGAGGTTGTTCAAGCGGGCATGGGAGGGAGGGAGAGAGAGAGGGAGGGAGAAGAAGGGAAGAAGGGAGTGGCAACTGGGATCAATATGTAAAATAATAAAAAAATTAAAAACAAAATAAAACAAGGACAGAGACTCACTACGTAGCCTTGACTGGCCTTAAACTTAGAGATCTGTTTGCTTCTTCCACATAAATGCTTATATTAAAACCAGAATCATCATGCCAGGCTCCTAGGATATTTTTATATACCTGAACGTACTGTTTATGTGACTCACTTTATTTGCATTTAATTTGTGTTTAATTGATACAAACGAATGAGGTTACATGTGACTTATATGCAATGCATAAACAAGTTTAATGCACTCTTCTTTCTTATTTATGACAAAAACTGTAAAAATAATATATCTTCACAGTTTTAAGCAAATTAACAAGAGTCCAGTGATAATACCTATACATTCCCAGGATAGATGATAATAAAATATGTCCACATTCATCACCATGGGTATTTAAGAACCAGAATCTCTTAGGACCCAGGTAAATTGGGTAGATTGTAAAGGTACTGGCTGTTCAAACTAAAGCCCCACTTTCAATACCCTAGACCTCCATAATGGAAGGAGAGAAACAACTCCAAGAACTTGTCCTCTGTATTCTACTTGTACACCGTGGCATGTGTAAGATGTGTGAATAAGTTCAGGCACATTACACATATGTACACGCACTCAGGCACACACACAACATTTAAATATAAATAGTTGTAAACAGCTAGTAAAAGGAATGCAAGGCCTTGTTTTCAAGGAGCAGGCAGTGTGTACTGTGCAAGGGTGTATATAGAATGACTTCAAGAATAGTTGCCTTAAACTAAATGCAGGCCTGAGTATAAATATCAGCAAATAAGAACATCAAACATCTGATCACAGACATTAAACACTATGTGGGATATGGATTGATCATAAAGCTCCAAAATGTTAATGGCTTGTGGGAGTAACTCAACGTTCTGCAAAGGCCCAGTGCAATGAATGATGAAATGAAGATAATTAGGAATGAGCTATTTCAAATTATTGTTACAAATAAAAAAATGTTTAGCTAAGATAATAGAAAATTCTTGCTAATACAAATATTGCTGCCATGAACATAGTTGAGCACATATCTTTGTTGCATTGATGTGGGTGTATGCCTAAAAAGGGAATTGTCAGGTCCTGTGGTAAACTGATTCCCATTTTCCTGAGGAACTACCATACTGATATCCAGTATGGCTATAGAAGTTTACACTCCCACCAGCACTGGAGGAGTGTTTCCCTTTCTCCACATGCTCTCCAGCATAAGCTGTCCCTGGTGTTTCTAATTTTAGCCATTCTGGCAGGAGTAAGATGGTATCTCAAAGTTGTTTTGATTTGCATTTCCCTAATGCTAAGGATGTTGAGCACTTTCTTAAGTGTCTTTCAGCCTTTTTGATTTCCTCTATTGAGAATTCTTTCTTCAGTTCTTTACCCCAATTTATTAATAAGGTTATTGGGTGTTTTGTTGACTAGATGTCTCTGAACTGAAGAACGGATAAAGAAGATGTGGCACATCTTCCAATGGAATACTACTCTGAAAAAAAAAATAAGGGAATCTTTAAATTCCTAAGCAAGTGGATGGCACAAAAGAAACCTTCATGAATTAGATAACCCAGTCACAAAAAGAGGAGCATGGTATATACTCGCTCATACATGGATTTTTAGACCTAGAGCAAAGGATCACCAGCCTATAATTCACACCACCAGAGGATCTAGGTTACAAGTTCTATTCTAATAGATTCCTATAAAGTCCCTCACGGAAGAGGGAAGGGGCAAGTCCCACAGAACACATGGGAAGTGTGAGGAGGGGCAGTGAATGGAGAGAGATGTAGGAGAAACAGAATGGGAGGAGAGGAAAGCACATGAGCCCAGGAAGATTGAGTTGGGGTAGGAATAGAAGAGAGAGAGAGAGAGAGAGAGAGAGAGAGAGAGAGAGAGAGAGAGAGAGAGAGAGAGAGAGAATGGCCATAAAAGACGGAGTCATTATTGGTTTGAAGAGAAAACTGAAACTAAATAAAGGTCTAGAGACCTACAAGACTGCTGCCAACTAACAATTTGAGCAACCATGGAAAGGCTATCATAAATGCCCTTCCCAGATAGTAAGAGCAATCCACCATCATGGAGCCCTCAACTAGTACCTATTGGAAACAGAAGCAAACACCCATAACTAAACACTGAGTCAAACTAGAATCCAGACCCAGAGGGAGAGGACAAGACCAGGTTGCAGAAACACATAGAAATAGCTGATCTTAAGGAGGAGGAGGTAACGCCCCCCCCCAATCCAGCATGGGACTGACTCACACCCCCTGAATATGGGTCTCATCTAGAAGGACTGAAAAGTCTAAGGGACCTCAGTAGAATCAGGATGTATTCCTGGTGCACAAAAGGAGCTTGTGGACACAACCCCCATGGAAGGATACTCACTTAACCTAGAGATTGGAGAGAAGTCCTAGTCCATGCTTGAAATGAATTGACAGATTCAGATGACCCCACCTGGATGGCATGGAGCCACGTGTGGAATCGGGGTGGGGAAATGAGAGGGGAGGGTGGTTAGGGTGCATGTGAAGGAGAAGAGAGAGTAAGAGGGAGTGAGGGACAGAGACTGGGAGGGAAAGGGAACTGGGATCGACATGTAAAATAAAAATTAAATAAAAATAAATAAAAAGAAAATAGGAAATAAAATGGCAAGGGAAAACATTGGTGCCATTAAATATGCACCTGGAAATCATGGCTAAATCTTGCTCCTGTATTTAAACCTTAGCTTTTCTATCAAGTAGAAATCTTCTCGATAAAGCATATACTCCAAGAAGCACAGGATGTGTGACCGTAGTTACCTCAAACCAAAGAGAGTTTACAAAATGTAATCAGGCTCCATAGCTACCAATCTCCCTATCTACCATGAATAGGAAAAAATGGATATTTAAATATTCATGCCAAATTTACACATAAAAGCCTCATTAAATTCCAGACAAACAATATTGTTAGTACCCTGACCTGACTCCAATGTAGGAAAATGAACCACCAGGAACTTTTTTTTTTTAAGTTTTTTGAGACAGGGTTCATGTGAAGCTATGGAGCCTCTCCTGGCACTTGCTCTGTACATAGGACAGAATACATAGGTACATAGGAGAGAAGCTGTGGTTCTTCCCATTGGAGTGCTTCACTGCTTGTTAACATGCACAGGATAGGGTATGGTCTGGTGCTATAAGGCTGATACCATTCTGAGATTGCTGGTAAAACTTTGGATAGGAAAAATGCCCTGAAATTCTTGGGGTCTGTATACATCATCAGGCATGCTGTTTGCTTATGTTATGTTTGAGGTACTTTATGAGAGATGTGAAAGTGCATACTTGGAAGGTCACTAAGAATTTGCTTCTCTACCTATTGTGCATTCAAAGAGCATCAGCCCTGCATTAGCTACTACAGTGTGTGTGTGTGCATGTGTATTTGTACCTTTGTTTTCAGTCTTACCCTCAAAGAATTGAGAGTACAGCTCTGAGAGACAGCTATGTACATCCCATATTTAGGTTTAGTGTGAGAACCTTACTTATTTAGGATGCAACAATTATCAGTAATAGTCTCTATTTGTCAGCTTTCATCTCCTCTCACTAGCTTTCCTTTTAACCTTTAGCTTTCCAGTTTATAATTTTGGAGTTCAGGTTGAATAACTTGTGTGTGTGTGTGTGTATGTATGTTTGTGCATGTGTGAGTGCCTGTATGGGTGTGTGTTTTTGTAGGATTATTTCCAAACTCAAAGTGAGTAGACAGTCCTGAGAATATCCAGAAAAGCATAATGGCTTCCAAATACCTGTTGCTAACTCCAATTAAGCATCTCTGAATTCTCAACTGATATGGGGGGTATTTCCTGTCCATGCAGAGTAATCAACCAACCAGATGATAAGGATTTGCTGAGAGTATGTTGATCCCTGGGAATTCCTATTTGGAACAGCTGTTCTTTGAGAGGTTAGTGACTAATGTAACTGGAAACACTGATAGGCTGACTCCAGTAATTGGGAAACTGAGATGGCTTCACAGAAAGAGCATGACCTGAAACTGAGCTTGGTCTGGGTCTATCATGGTCCCTAGTGCCAAGAAGGGAGTAGATGGCATTTCCCATTATCAAGAATCCAAAAGATTAAGGAGAAAGTGACAAGAAACAGATTTTTTTTTCTGTTGTGTGAATGATAAACAGGTTTCTGTGGCCCATGGAAAAGACTGTTATCCAAAGTAAACTCTTGCCTGCTTCTAATCTCCAGTGCATTCTCTGAAAATAAAGACATGCAGTCCTTTATCACTTTGGTACTGTATATATTTCTGTTTCTGGTTGAGGAGACAGAAAAAGAAACTGAAAACTTTCTCCCAGATCTAGTCAAGATTTTTCTGGCTTTCAGCAAGTATATAGTCAATGTGTGTGCACTTTAAGAAGTAAGCCTGTGCTCTACCCTGAGAGTCTTTGAAAGCACTATGGTTTCAAGTTATGGTGGTGAATAAGGACCACAAATGGTCCCCTTAAGTATACCCGTGTACACAGTGAGTAACAAATTAGAGAGGAGGGTGAGAGAAGCATGATTAGAAACAGAGTGGAGTAGATAAAATTGCCCTTGTGTTTAGAAAATTGGACTTAAATTTTATAGGGTATAGAACTGATTTCAAAAGCAGTTTCCCCAAGCTATAAAGCATGTGACAGGGAGGAGCAAGAAGCTAAATGTGATGGTCTTTGCTCAGTTCTGTCCAGAATTTTAGTTTTATTACTGATCAACTTGCAACAAATGACAACTGTAGACCTTGGGGTGCTGCCACAGGTTATGGGCCATCCCATGAAGGAATGGGTCCCTAAGGCAGATGTTACAGAAGATAAACCGAAGAAGAACAGATTTTGTCCATCTTTTCTACACTTATTGTTTTGTTTTACATGGTTTCCTAAGAAAAGGTATTGAAATGCTTTGTGGAAGCCCCCTCTGTAAATGTCACATCCTTGGCAGGAGATTGATGACAGCTGCATTGACAGTGTGTGGACATATGTAGAGAGTGAACAAATCTCACTCCCTGGCTGAGAGTTCTAGTATAAGCTGGTGTATACACTGGGAGATAAATGAGAGAAATTGAGAAAGAAAATGTTTTCACAGGGACAAGGATTATACTTTTTCTAAGTTTTTACTCACAGGTATTTAGTAGTAAAAGTGACTTATATACTGCCAAATACCAACTAATGTGCTTATCCTTTATGTATTTTGTTGCCCCTGAAATATTGGTGAATACAGAATGGACAGAGACACAGTTCCTCATAGGAATGGATGAAGGAGACCTGGAGGTAGGGGTAATCAATATATTGCTTGTCTTGAGAACCTGACTTCAATTAGTATAATGCATAATTCATGTAAAAAAAAAACAGTGTAATAAACAGAGTATAGTGTCTCACCTTATAATTCAGAACTAAGGAAACAGAAATAGGAGGAACCCTGTTGAAGCCATACATGTATGCATATGCATGTGTGTACACATACATGCACTTGCACACAGAAGAATAGGGAGGTTTTCTGTGGCACCTCCTGTAGCTGGGCCTAGGCAGAGAACACTACCTGCTACTTTTCATGCAGAACAAATGTTTTGTGCTCATGACCTAGGATGGCTAAAATCTGGTACTCACAACCATCACTAGGGTAAGAGTGTTGTGGGAGCTTCTCAGTCCCATGGGGTCACATACTTGTTTTAATGAGTAATGGAGTTTGGTGTGACATTTACCTGCTGACACATACTGGGCTCAAGCAGAAAGGTGCACCCTGCCTTTTTGGTAAAGAGCCAGTGAAGGCATAGATCAGTGTCTGCAGCCAAGAGCTGCATTCCCTGAAGCAGGTAGTGGACTTTCATGCTTTACCAAACCTTAGATCCCTTCTAGCAGCCAGAAAAAAAAGCTCTTTCAGCTTCATTGGGTGCTGCAGACAGGATTCTTGCTTCCTTACCCCCTTCAATGTCTTTCCTTACCTCTGAGAATATAAAATTTCTGCTGTGTCCAAATGCTTGAATCTCCTGCCATTATCAAATGAAGACACAAACAATGTACCTAAGCCTTAACACTATTGATAGTTTGGGCTTGTAAATTATTTATCCTGAAAGATGTTCTTTCTGAGGCTTCTGGACCCTGGTATCGCCACATAGCTCCCTGTAACACACACACGCACACGCACACACACACACACACACACACACACACACACACACACACACACACACACACACACACACACACACACACACACACACACACACACACACACACTGTAAGAATTGAGAATATGTCTTAGATTTGCCAAACAGTCCTTAGTAACACACAGATTATAATCACACATTGCTGTGACCCTATGATCCACTGAATTCTGACTACTGTGACTTTAGAGCATATGGAATGACAAACTCAATACTCTGAATCCATTTTGCAGAAAGCAGATTATGCCCTTTGGTAAAACCAATTGCATGAAACACAGTGTTGCTTGCATTGGGTATATATGCATTGCATCCCATGGTGATTTCTCTTCATGCCCCTTAGCCCAACTGCACATCCCAGGGCCAGATTCCCTTTGTTTTCTAATTGCAGTGTTGAGTTCCTAACAACAGCTATGTATAGGAGACTCAAGAAACACTCCAGATTTTTCAGCCCAAGTTCCATGTCACCAGCTTGATCCTAGGAGGAGTGCCTTGGTATCAAATTGTACTTATTTGCTGAAGAACAAAAGTCAGTGCCTCAAAAGCATTTATTCCATTTTCAGGGGTAGTGGTATCAGAAAAGCTGTCTACCTTATATCAGTAATTTTATGGAAAATGAAAATGTTTTTTTCTCTAAAACCTCCTAGCTATGTAATTTGGGTCTATGGTATTTCAAATATACATTGTCCTACATGTTAGAAGGAAATGTGAATACCTTTCTTGCCCTTTGCTCATAATTATTTCAAGAGTTTCTGAAACCAAATAATGGTACATGTGTATTATGACTATTTATTACTAGTACTACTGTTACTATTTTTAGGATCATTTTTCAAAGATGGACATCTTCACAATCTGATCTGATAAATGCCATTTTATATGTAGTAATCCCTTGGATAAAAACTCATTTGAAAAATTTTCATTGGATTTAACCACTCAGCCAGGCTGCATTCAAGACACCAGTGAGGTTTAAATCTGTTCACTACTGGCTAAGTAACATGTTTGAAAAGAAAATAGCAAGCAATGATCAGCATCTTATTCTCAGGGGTAATAGGCCTGCTGAAACACCCCATTCCCATCCCCTATTATTATTAATTCAATACTATTATGTAATGTGCATTCTATTCCAGTGGGGGCTCATGGCCTTTATATTACACACACAGAGTAGCAATTATAATTAAGGGCAATAAATCACAGTAGCTAACAGAGGAGATAAGGAGCTCTCATTCTGTGCTCACATACTGTGATCAGGCCCTTTATACCATTCACAACTAATGAAATATCCTTTCTTGACATGGAATTAACTAGCAGTAGTGTGTGTGTGTGTGTATGAGTGTGTGCGTGTGTGTGTTTGTGTGTGTGTGTGTCCACACTAATTCCACTCTGCTCAGTACTGCCCCATTTATCATCCTTTTTTGTAGCTCTTGTGGGATAAGCTTGTGCTTTTGTGTATCTCAGATGCATTACCTGAGTGTCACTACTCTGAAACATCTTTTCAAATTCCAAGGTCAGGGCTCATTTCATTGCTCCACATGATTCCATATAAAGATTGCTTTGGATTTTCCCCAGGAACCTATATAGATGCTTACCAAAGGGTGTTGGAAAAGCAAACAGGAAGAAAAACAGACCATCTAAAGTTAATAAAGCAAACGGATTAATTTGCTCTTGTTTTTCCTAAATCGGAAGTTAGAGCTGATGTGTCAGTTCATTTCCCTAGTTGTTACCAATAGGGTGACAGAATAGAAGAATCAAGTGGTAAGTATTAATTGCCTTAGAGGAGGTTCTGGGAGCTACCAGTGTTTTCTTTTTTTTTTAATTGATTTTTTATAACAATGTCCACTTAAATGAAAACAAATATTTATAGACAACATTTGGGAATTTGGGCGTTGTTCTTTCCAAACTACTTCCTGCTGGTAAGGGCGCTATCATGGGGGATTAGAAAAAGATTCAGAAATCTTGGCTGTAGTCTGTAAGGCTGTTTTGTCCAGCTGTTTTGAATGTAGGATGACGTCATACTTTGTTTCAGGCAGTCTGGCTTGATCAAACATGTGGTAGTCTGGAAGGAATCCACATATTTTCATTTTCTGTGGAAACAAAAATAGAAATCCTTTTCCCCAGTAATTTGTCCTTCAATTTAAATTTTGGAGTCAAAGCATTTTTTTTAAAATTCAATTTATTTTCTTACATGTCGATCCCAGTTCCCTCTCACTCACTCACTCACTCCTTCTCTCCCTCCCTCCCTCGCTCCCTCCTTCCCTCCCTTTTACCCTCTCTGCCCTCTCACATGCACTCTAAACACCCTCCACTCACATCCCCCCAACCCAATTCCATGTGTAGGAATGCTGTCCAGTTGGGGTCATATAGATCTGACAGGTCTTGTGAAATAGGGACTAGGGCTTCTCTCCTGACTCTAGATTAAGGCAGTTATCCCTCCATGGCGATGTGTCCGCAAAGTCCTTTTGTGCACCAGGGATACATCCTGGCTCCACTGTCTGAGGTCACTTAGACTGCTCAGACCTTCTAGCCGAGACCCATATTTAGGGGGTCTAAGTCAGTCCCATGCTGGCTTCCCAGCTATCAGTCCGGTGGCCCATTAGCTCCTCCTTGTTCAGGTAAGCTGTCTCTATGTGTTTCTGCTGCCTGGTCTTATCCTCTCCATCTGCATCAGGGTTCTAGTTCGACTCAGTGTTTATGTATGGGATTTGATCCTGTTTCCAACAGGCATTTGTTCAGGGCTCCATGGATAAGTTAGTTGTTGATCTCACTATCCAGGAAGGGCATTTATGGTAGACTTTCCACAGAAGCTCAAATTGTTAGTTGGGAGCAGTCGTGTAGTTCTCTACACCTTTCTTTGTGTTCAATTTTATCTTCAAACCAATATTGGCTCCCTATTTTATGTTCTCTCTCTCCTCTCTCTCTCTCTCTCTCTCTCTTCTATCTTCTATTCCTAACCAGGCTCAATCTTCCTGATAAGACATGTTTTCCTTTCCTCCCCCACGTTTTCTCCTACTTCTCTCTACATTCGCTGCCCCCCCCCACTTCCGCTGAGCTCTGGGGGACTTGTCCCTTCCCAGTTCTGTGAGGGACTCTATATGAATCTCTTAGAATACACCTTGTATCCTAGTTCCTCTGGTGGTGTGAATTATAGGCTGGTGAACCTTTGATCTAGGTCTAAAATCCATATATGAGTGAGTAAATACTGTGTTCGTCTTTTTGTGACTGGGTTACCTCATTCAGGATGGTTTCTTCAAGTGCCATCCACTTGCCTGCGAATTTCAAGATACCATTATTTTTTGTTGCAGAGTAGTATTCCATTGTGTAGATTTGCCACATCTTCATTAACCATTCTTCAATTGAGGGGCATCTAGGTTGCTTCCAGGTTCTTGCTATTACAAATAATGCTGCTATGAACATAGTTGAACAAATGTCTTTGTTGCATGGATGTGAAACCTTTGGGTATGTGCCTAAGAGGGGGATTGCCGGTTACTGTGGTAAACTAATTCCTGTTGTCATGAGGAACAACCATACTGATTTCCAAAATGGCTGTATGAGTTTGCACTCCCACCAGCAGTGGAGGAGTGTTCCCCTTTCTCCACATCCTCTCCAACATAAGTCATCACTGGTGTTTCTAATTTTAGCCATTCTGGCAGGGGGTAAGATGGTATCTCAGAGTTGTTTTGATTTGCATTTCCCTAATAGCTAAGGATGTGGAGCATTATCTTAAGTGTCTTTCAGCCTTTTTGATTTCCTCTATTGAGAATTCTTTCTTCAGTTCTGTACCCCATTTTCAATAGGGTTATTTGGTGTTTTGTTGACTAGTTTCTTTAGTTCTTTGTATATTTTGGAGACCAGCCCTTTGTCGGATATAGGATTGGTGAAAATATTTTCCCTGTCTGTGGGCTGCCGTTTGGCCTTGACCTCTGTGTCCTTTGCCTTACAGAAGCTTCTAAGTTTGAAGAGGTCCCATTTATTAATTTTTTCTCTCAGTGTCTGTACCCCTGGAGTTATGTTCAGTAAGCGTTCTCCTATACCAAGTTGTTCAAGGGTACCTCCTACTTTCTCTTCTAAGAGGTTCAATGTGGCTGGATTGACGTTGAGGTCTTTGCTCTATTTGGACTTGCGTTTTGTGCATGGCAACAGACATGGGTCTATCTGCAGTCTTCTACATACCCTCATCCAATTGTGCCAGCACCATTTATTGATGATGCTGTCCTCACCCCATTGTATAATTTTAGCTGTTTTGTCGAAAGTCAGGTGTTCATAGGTGTGTGGGTTAATATCAGGATTTTCAATTCAAATCCATTGGTCTACCTGTCTATTTTTATGCCAATACCAGTCTGTTTTCAGAACTATAGCTCTGTAGTAGTGCTTAAAGTCAGGAATGGTGATGCCTCCTGAAGTTCTTTTATTGAATAGGGTTGTTTTGGCTATCCTGGGTCTTTTGTTTTTCCATATAAAGTTGATTATTATCCTTTCAAGGTCGGTGAAGAATTGTGGTGGGATTTTAATGGGGATTGCATTGAATCTGTAGATTGCTTTTGGCAAGATTGCCATTTTTACTATGTTTATCCTACCTATCCAAGAGCATGGGAGATCTTTCCATTTTCTGGTATCTTATTTAATTTGTTTCTTTAGAGCCAGGAAGTTCTTATTATATAGGTCTATTACTTGTTTGGTAAGCATTACACCAAGATACTTTATGTTGCTATTGTAAAGGGTGATGATTCTTTGATTTCTTTCTCTGTCTCTTTGTCATCTGAGAAAAGTAGGGCTACTGATTTTTTTTGAGTTTATCTTGTATCCTGCTAGTTTGCTGAAGGTGTTTGCCAGCTGTAGGAGTTCCCTGGTAGAGTTTATTGGGTTGCTTATGTAAACTATCATATCATCTGCAAATAGAGACAGTTTGACTTCTTCCTTTCCAATTTGGATCCCCTGGATGTCGTTTTGTTGTCTTATAGCATTAGCTAGAACTTCTAGTACGATATTGAAGAGATATGGAGATATAGGGCAGCCTTTTCTTGTTCCTGGTTTTAGAGGAATTGGCTTAAGTTTCTCTCCAATCAGTTTGATGTTGGCAGTTGATTTGCTGTATATTGCTCTTATTATGTTTAGATATGTTCCTGTTATCCCTGACCTCTCCAATACCTTTATCATGAAAGGGTGTTGAATTTTGTCAAAGGCTTTTACACATCTAGGGAGATAATCATATGGTTTTTCTTTTTCTGTTTGTTTATATGGCGAATGACATTGATAGATTTTCGTATGTTAAACCATCCTGCATTGCAGGGATGAAGCCTTACTTGGTCACAGAATATGATTTCTCTGATGTATTCTTGAATTCAGTTTGCCAGTATTTTATTGAGTATTTTTGCATCGATGTTCATCAGGGACATTGGTCTGTAGTTTTCTTTCTTAGTTGTGTCTTTGTGAGGCTTGGGTACCAAATTTATTGTGGCCTCATAAAAAGAGTTTTGCAATGAACCTTCTGTTTCTATCTTGTGGAAAAGTTTGAGGAATAGTGGTATTAGTTCTTCCTTGAATGTCTGGTAGAATTCTGCGCTGAATCCATCTGGCCCTGGACTTTCTTTGGTTGGAAGGCTTTCGATGACTGCTTCTATCTCATGGCAGGTTATAGGTCTAATTAAGTTGTTTGTCTGTTCTTGATTTAATTTTGGTAAGTGATAGTTATCCAGAAATTTGTCCATTTCCTTTGAATTTTCAATTTTTGAGGAATACAGATTTTCAAAATATGACCTGAAAATTGTCTGGATTTCCTCTGTGTCTGTTGTTATGTTCCCCTTTTCATTTCTGATTTTGTTAATTTGCATGTTCTCTCTGTGCTTTTTCGTTAACTTGGATAAAGGTTTGTCTATTTTGTTGATTTTCTCAGAAAACCAACTCTTTGTTGCATTGATTTTTTTTTTGTATTGTCTTCCTGGTTTCTATATTGTTGATTTCAGCACTCAAGTTGATTATTTCCTGGCGTCTGCTCCTGCGGGGTGAATTCACTTCTCTCTGTTCTAAGGCTTTCAGTTGCACTGTTAATTCTCTTATGTGACTATCCTCTATTTTCTTCATGTGGGCACTTAGGGCAATGAACTTCGCTCGTAGCACTGCTTTCAAGGTGTCTCATAAGTTCGGGTATGTTGTATCCTCATTCTTCTTGAATATTAGAAAGTCCTTAATTTCTTTCTTTATTTCTTCTTTGACCCAGGAGTGTTCCAATTGCACATTGTTCAGTTTCCATGAGTTTGCAGGTTTTCTGCTATTTGTGTTGTTGTTGAATTCCAATTTTAAAGCATGGTGGTCTGATAAGATACAGGGGACTATTCCTATTCTCTTGTATCTGTTGAGGTTTGTTATGTCACCTAGTATGTGGTCGATTTTAGAGAAGGTTCCATGTGGAGCAGAGAAGAAGGTATATTCTTTTGTCTTTGAATGGAATGTTCTATAGATGTCTGTTAATCCCAGTTGAGACATAACTTCTGTTAATTCTTTTGTTTCTTTGTTAAGTTTCTGATTTGTGGTCCTGTCTAGTGTTGAGAGTGGTGTATTGAAGTCTCCCACTATAAGTGTGTGAGGTTTTATTTGAGCTTTGAATTTAAGTAGTGTTTCTTTTACGAATGTGGGTGACTTTGTAGTATGTGCATAGATGTTCAGAACTGACACTTTGTATTGATGGATTTCTCCTGCGATGGATATGAAATGACTGTCTTCATCTCCTTTGAGTAATTTTGTTTTGAAGTCTAACTTGGTAGGTATTAGGATAGCTATGCCTGCTTACTTCTTATTTCCATTTGATTGGAAAATCTTTTCCCAACCCTTTACCCTCAGGTAATGTCTACCTTTGAAGCTTAGATGTGTTTCTTGTATGCAGCAGAAGGATGGATTCTGTCTTCGTATCCATTTTTTTTAGCCTGTGTCTTTTTATAGGTGAGTTAAGACCATTAATGTTGAGGGTGAGTAAGGTCCATTGATTTTTTTTTTATGCATATAGAGTATTTTTTATTTAATTTTATATAACAAAGTCCAATTAAATGAAAACAAACATTTATACACAATATTTGGGAATTTGGGCGTCGTTCTTTCCAAACTACTTCCTGCTGGTAAGGGGCGCTGTCTTGGGGGATTCGAAGAAGATTCAGATATCCTAGCTGTAGTCTGTAGGGCTGTTTTGTCCAGCTGTTTGGAATGTAGGATCAGCTTGTACTCTGTTTCAGGCGGTCTGGTGTGATCAAACCACATTAGTCTGGAAGGAATCCACATCTTTTCATTTTCTGTGGAAACAAAAATAGAAATACTTTTCCCCAGTAACTTGTTCTTCAACTTAAATTTTGGAGTCAAAGCGTTTTTTTTTTTTTTTTTTTTTTAATTATTATTATTTTACATGTCGATCCCAGTTCCCTCTCCCTCCCTCCCTCCCTCCCCCCAAGCCCTCCCTCCCTCCTTCCCTCCCTTTTACCCTCTCTACCCTCTCCCATGCACTCTAAACACCCTCCCCTCCCAACCCCCCACCACAATACCATATGTAGGGGAATGCCATCCAGTTGGGGTCATGTAGATCTGACAGGTCCTGTGAAGTAGGGACTAGGGCTTCTCTCCTATCTCTAGAATAAGGCAGTTATCCCTCCATGGGGGATATGTTTGCAAAGTCCTTTTGTGCACCAGGGATACATCCTGGCTCCACTGTCTGAGGTCTCTTAGGCTGCTCAGACCTTCTGGCTGAGACCCATATTCAGGGGGTCCGAGTCAGACCCCTGTTGGCTTCCCAGCTATCAGTCTAGTGGCCCTTAGCTCCTCCTTGTTCAGGTAAGCTGTCTCTATGTACTTCTACCGCATGGTCTTGTCCTCTCCATCTGCTTCTGGGTTCTAGTTTGACTCAGTGTTTATGTATGGGTGTTTGCTCCTGTTTTCAACAGGCATTAGTTGAGGACTCCATGGAGAAGTTAGTTGTTGATCTCACTCTCCGGGAAGGGCATTTATGATAGCCTTTCCACGGAAGCTGAGATTGTTAGTTGGGAGCAGTCTTGTAGTTCCCACGACCTTTCTTTGTGTTCAACTTTATCTTCAAACCAATATTGGCTCCCTCTTTTATGTTCTCTCTCTCTGTCTCTGTCTCTCTCTCTCTTTCCTATTTTCCATTCCTAACCAGGCTCAATCCTCCTGGTCACACATGCCTTCTTCTCCTCCCTCTCATTTTCTCCTACTTCTCTCTCCATTAGCTGTCCTCCCCCACTATACCTGATGTCTGGGGGACTTGTCCCTTCCCAGTTCTGTGAGGGACTTTATATGAATCTCTTAGAATACAACTTGTATCCTGGTTCCTCTGGTGATGTGAATTATAGGCTGGTGATCATTTGATCTAGGTCTAAAATCCATATATGAGTGAGTACATACTGTGTTCCTCTTTTTGTGACTGGGTTACCTCATTCAGGATGGTTTCTTCAAGTGCCATCCACTTGCCTGCGAATTTCAAGATACCATTATTTTTTTCTGCAGAGTAGTATTCCATTGTGTAGATGTGCCACATCTTCATTAACCATTCTTCAATTGAAGGGCATCTAGGTTGCTTCCAGGTTCTTGCTATTACAAATAGTGCTGCTATGAACATAGTTGAACAGATGTCTTTGTTGCATGGATGTGATTCCTTTGGGTATATGCCTAAGAGGGGGATTGCCTGGTCCTGTGGTAAACTAATTCCCATTATCCTGAGGAACCACCATACTGATCTCCAAAGTGGCTGTATGAGTTTGCACTCCCACCAGCAGTGGAGGAGTGTTCCACTTTCTCCACATCCTCTCCAACATAAGTCATCACTGGTGTTTCTAATTTTAGCCATTCTGGCAGGGGTAAGATAGTATCTCAAAGTTGTTTTGATTTGCATTTCCCTGATAGCTAAGGATGTGGAGCATTTTCTTAAGTGTCTTTCAGCCTTTTTGATTTCCTCCATTGAGAATTCTTTCTTCAGTTCTGTACCCCATTTTTTAATAGGGTTATTTGGTGTTTTGTTGACTAGTTTCTTGAGTTCTTTGTATATTTTGGAGATCAGCCCTTTGTCGGATATAGGATTAGTGAAAATCTTTTCCCAGTCAGTGGGCTTCCGTTTGGTCTTGTCAACTGTGTCCTTTGCCTTACAGAAGCTTCTAAGTTTGAAGAGGTCCCATTTATTAATTGTTTCTTTCAGTGTCTGTGCCCCTAGAGTTATGTTCAAGAAGCGGTCTCTTATACCAATTTGTTCAAGGGTACCTCCTACTTTCTCTTCTAAGAGGTTCAATGTGGCTGGATTGATGTTGAGGTCTTTGATCCATTTGGACTTGAGTTTTGTGCATGGCGACAGACATGGGTCTATCTGCAGTCTTCTACACACCCTCATCCAATTGTGCCAGCACCATTTGTTGAAGATGCTGTCTTTGCCCCACTGTATAATTTTAGCTGTTTTGTCGAAAATCAGGTGTTCATAGGTGCGTGGATTAATATCAGGATTTTCAATTCGATTCCATTGGTCTACCTGCCTATTTTTATGCCAATACCAGGCTGTTTTCAGAACTATAGCTCTGTAGTAGAGCTTAAAGTCAGGAATGGTGATGCCTCCTGATGTTCTTTTATTGTATAGGGTTGTTTTGGCTATCCTGGGTCTTTTGTTTTTCCATATAAAGTTGATTATTATCCTTTCAAGGTCGGTGAAGAATTGTGGTGGGATTTTAATGGGGATTGCATTGAATCTGTAGATTGCTTTTGGTAAGATTGCCATTTTTACTATGTTTATCCTACCTATCCAAGAGCATGGGAGGTCTTTCCATTTTCTGGTATCTTCTTTAATTTCTTTCTTTAGAGTCACAAAGTTCTTCTTATATAGATCTTTTACTTGTTTGGTAAGCGTTACACCAAGATACTTTATGTTGCTTGTGGCTATTGTAAAGGGTGATGTTTCCCTGATTTCTTTCTCTGCCTCTTTGTCGTCTGAAAAAAATAGGGCTACTGATTTTTTTGAGTTTATCTTGTATCCTGCTAGTTTGCTGAAGGTGTTTGCCAGCTGTAGGAGTTCCCTGGTAGAGTTTATTGGGTCGCTTATGTAAACTATCATATCATCTGCAAATAGAGACAGTTTGACTTCTTCCTTTCCAATTTGGATGCCCTTGATCTCCTTTTGTTGTCTTATTGCATTAGCTAGAACTTCTAGTACGATATTGAAGAGATATGGAGAGAGAGCACAGCCTTGTCTTGTTCCTGATTTTAGAGGAATTGGCTTAAGTTTCTCTCCATTCAGTTTGATGTTGGCAGTTGGTTTGCTGTATATTGCTCTTATTATGTTTAGGTATGTTCCTGTTATCCCTGACCTCTCTAATACCTCCATCATGAAAGGGTGTTGAATTTTATCGAAGGCTTTTTCTGCATCTAGGGAGATAATCATATGGTTTTTCTTTTTCCGTTTGTTTATATGGTGGATCATGTTGATAGATTTTCGTATGTTAAACCATCCCTCCAATCCAGGTATGAAGCCTACTTGATCATGGTGGATGATTTCTCTGATGTATTTTTGAATTCGGTTTGCCATTATTTTATTGAGTATTTTTGCATCGATGTTCATCAGGGATATTGGTCTGTAGTTTTCTTTCTTAGTTGTGTCTTTGTGAGGTTTGGGTACCAAAGTTATTGTGGCCTCATAAAAAGAGATTGGCAATAAACCTTCTGTTTCTATCTTGTGGAACAGTTTGAGGAGTAGTGGTATTAGTTCTTCCTTGAATGTCTGGTAGAATTTTGCACTGAATCCATCTGGCCCTGGACTTTTTTTCGTTGGAAGGCTTTCGATGACTGCTTCTATTTCATGGCAGGTTATAGGTCTATTTAAGTTGTTTGTCTGTTCTTGATTTAATTTTGGTAAGTGATAGTTATCCAGAAACTTGTCCATTTCCTTTGAATTTTCAATTTTTGTGGAATACAGATTTTCGAAGTATGACCTGAAAATTGTCTGGATTTCCTCTGTGTCTGTTGTTATGTTCCCCATTTCGTTTCTGATTTTGTTAATTTGCATGTTCTGTCTCTGCTTTTTCGTTAATTTGGATAAAGGTTTATCAATCTTGTTCATTTTCTCAAAAAACCAACTCTTTGTTGCATTGATTTTTTTGTGTTGTTTTCCTGGTTTCTATTTTATTGATTTCAGCCCTCAAGTTGATTATTTCCTGGCGTCTGCTCCTGCGGGGTGAATTCACTTCTCTCTGTTCTAAGGTTTTCAGTTGCGCTGTTAATTCATTTATGTGACTATCCTCTGTTTTCTTCATATGGGCACTTAGTGCAATGAACTTCCCTCGTAGCACTGCTTTCAAGGTGTCCCATAAGTTCCGGTATGTTGTATCCTCATTCTCGTTGAATATTAGAAAGTCTTTAATTTCTTTCTTTATTTCTTCTTTGACCCAGGAGTGGTGCAATTGCACATTGTTCAGTTTCCATGAGTTTGCAGGTTTTCTGCTATTTGTATTGTTGTTGAATTCCAATTTTAAAGCATGGTGGTCCGATAAGATACAGGGGACTATTTCTATTCTCTTGTATCTGTTGAGGTTTGTTATGTCTCCTAGTATGTGGTCGATTTTAGAGAAGGTTCCATGTGGAGCAGAGAAGAAGGTATATTCTTTTGTCTTTGGATGGAATGTTCTATAGATGTCTGTTAGCCCCAGTTGAGACATAACTTCTGTTAATTCTTTTGTTTCTTTGTTGAGTTTCTGATTTGTGGTCCTGTCTAGTGTTGAGAGTGGTGTATTGAAGTCTCCCACTATAAGTGTGTGAGGTTTTATATGAGCTTTGAGTTTTAGTAGTGTTTCTTTTACGAATGTGGGTGGCTTTGTATTAGGGGCATAGATGTTCAGAATTGAGACTTTGTGTTGATGGATTTCTCCTGAGATGAATATGAAATGACCGTCTTCATCTCTTTTGACTAGTTTTGGTTTGAAGTCTAGCTTGTTAGATATTAGGATAGCTACGCCTGCTTGCTTCTTATTTCCATTTGATTGGAAAATCTTTTCCCAACCCTTTACCCTGAGGTAATGTCTATCTTTGGAGCTAAGATGTGTTTCTTGTATGCAGCAGAAGGATGGATTCTGTCTTCGTATCCATTTTTTTTTAGCCTGTGTCTTTTTATAGGTGAGTTAAGACCATTAATGTTGAGGGTGAGTAAGGTCCATTGATTGTTGATGCTTGTTTGATTTAGGTTTGTTGTTGGCAGTGGTATTGTGAATATATTAGTTCTGCTTTACCTTTGGTTTCTGGTGTAGTTGGATTATCTGTTGCCTACATTTTTGTGGGCGTAGTTACCTTCTTTGGGTTGGAGTTTTCCTTCTAATACTTTCTGTAGGGCTGGATTTGTAGATACATATAGGTAAAATCTGGTTTTGTCATTAAATATCTAGTTCTCTCCATCTATAGTAATTGAGAGTTTTGCTGGATATAGTAGCCTAGGCTGGCATCCGTGTTCTCTTAATACTTTTAGAACATCTATCCAGGACCTTCTGGCCTTGAGGGTTTCCATGGAGAAGTCAGGTGTAATTTTGATAGGTCTGCCTTTATATGTTACCTGTCCTTTTTCCTTCGCTGCTCTTAATATTCTTTCTTTATTCTGTATGCTAGGTGTTTTGATTATTATATGTCCAGGGGTCTTTTTCCTTTGGTCCAGCCTATTTGGGGTTCGGTATGCTTCTTGTACTTTCATGGCCATGTCTTTCTTCAGATTTGGAAAGTTTTCCTCGATGATTTTGTTGAATATGTTTTCAGCACCTTTGAACTGTGCTTCCTCACCTTCCTCTATGCCTATTATTCTTAGGTTTAGCCTTTTCATGGTGTTCCACATTTCCTGGATGTTTTGTTTTAAGGATTTGTTGGATTTATGATTTTCTTTGGTCGAATCTATTTCTTCTAGTTTATCTTCTGCTCCTGAGATTCTTTCTTCCATCTCTTGAATTCTGTTGGTTATACTTGTGTCTGTAGTTGCTGTTTTTTAGCCCAGCTTTTCAATTTCCAGCATTCCTCCTGTTTGTGTTGCCTTTATTTTCTCTATTTCAGTTTTCAAGTCTTGAACTGTTTCCTTTACCTGCTTAATTTTTTTTTCTTGGCTTTCTGTACTTAAGGAATTTGTTCATTTCTTCTACTTTTTTGTTTGTTTTTTCCTCCATTTCTTTAAGGGATTTTTTCACATCATCTTTGAGGGCCTCTATCATTTTTATGATGGTAATTTTTAAGTCGTACCCTTCTGCTTCTTCTGCTTTGTTGTTGTGTTCCATTTTAGTTGGTGTAGATTCCCTAGATTCTGGTGGTGTCATGCTTGTCTTTCTGTTGTTAGGTGTTCTCTTATATTGCCTTCTTCCAATAGTTTCTTCCAGTATGTTTTGGTGGTTTCTCCCCCTCTCTCTATGGTACTTCCCTGATGAGCTTTTGTGGGTCTGAGATTCAATATCTGTAGCTCTGTGTGGTCCAAGCTCTCTAGGAGGTTTCTCCGAAGACAGGCACCCAGGGATGGGGTCATGGATGAGGATCCAATAGAAGATGCCAGCAGGTACTCACAGTGGTCTATCAGAGATAGGCGGATCTCTGGGAGGGTCCCTGAACTCCAGCAGAGGACTGCAGTTGGGGTCAGAGATCAAGCAGGTAGAAATTACAGGTGGTCCCACATGGATAGGCAGGTCTCCTTTGTTCAGAGTTGCTCTGAGAAGTCTCCGAAGTAGGGTGGACTGTTGGCTCCACCCTCTGTCCCAGTGCTCAACCAGAGCAGCAGGACCGTGTGTAGGGTACGGCACAGGGTAGGGGGGATTGGCTGGCAGTGGGGATGGGTGTGGGTGTATCAGAGCTCCAAGGGTGCTCTCGATGGGACCAGAGACAAGAGCATCAGGATTAGGGGCCAACCCAGGGAGTTCTGGAGGGGGAGGAGGGGAAAGAGGTTGTAGGGAACAAGCAGCCCTGATTGGGCCCAGACTCACCTCTGGCCAATAGCTGGCAGAAGAGGGCAAGGGCTGAGCTGGGACTTGGGACGGTTTTGAAGGATAGTGAGATCTCACTGGAAACTGGAACTCTCCAGCTGAGGCTTCTTTCTTTAGCAGAGGCCCAGATTTTGGGGTCAAGGATCTTGCCCGCAGGAACTCAGAGTGGTGCTATCTGTGTTTTCTTTGCCCACTGAACCAGACCAAGTTGCAAAACGGGGTACCACCTCTACTTGCCCAAGTTCAGTTTATCACTTTGGGTCATGTGGTTTCAGCACAGAGCTGGCTGGTGCTGGATTTTGGCTCAAACTAATATTCCTTTTTGCAGAAGAATCATGACACTCCAGTACACATGTGCTGTAGGCCATTAGTGACACTTGTCAAATGCATACATTGGGTAAACAGCAAGGTAAACATGGCATGTTGGATCTGGTTGCATTTTGATGATTCACTTTCTTAGTTTCCTTTATAGAATTAAATTTTTTTGTTTGTTTGCTTTTTTGAGACAGGGTTTCTCTGTATTGCTTTGGAGATTGTCTGGAAATTAGCTGTTGTTTACCAGGCTGGTCTCAAACTCACAGAGATCTGCCTGCCTCAGCCTAAAGTGCTCGGATTAATAAACGCATGCACCACCAATGGCCATGTCTCAATAGAATTTCAACAGCTGCTTATAATCCTATAGTTTGGAGATGGAGACATGATCATGTTTAGCACAAAAAAAAAAGTGATTTTTTATTAGTAGTATTTGGTATTACCTCGAGGGAGTGCTCATTTAAGCTAAAACACAACTTTGTTTTCCTTCATATTTTCTGCTTTGACTTCCCATTTCAAATCCGTTATTCCATCCCAAGAATTGAACTACTAATTTCTTTATTGTTTTCGCTTCTCGGGGTTCACTTGAACGTCTTATTTGAATCAGTTTCCACAGCATATAGAGATTCACATTAGAGCATTATGACTTTTCAAAACCAGCTCCAATAATTCTTTAATCCTGTGATTTCCTTGGTGTGTGCTTCAGGATTATTGTGTAGAATAGGAGATAATATTTGTAAATTGTCTCAAAATACTGTCTCTTATATAGTGAACATTCCTCAAATGTGACCTCATTGTTCACATAAACACAAGAACATTCTTTTCTTTGTATATGGTCTCCTCAGTCCTAGGAAAACTCCATCTTTGCAATTCTTTCATTGATATACAAAACTGTGAAGAACAATGAATTTTTAGGCAGATAATCTCTTGAAGACTAGAGTGAACTCTTTATACATTATTAATTATTTATTTGTTAGTGTCTGTGTAAGCAGGTGCATCCTTACCATTGTACATACACGGAGGTCGGGGGACAAACGGGGATTTGAATTGTTCTCTCCTAATTTTGTGAGTCTAGAAGATTTAGGCCTTTAGCTTTGGCAGCATTCATTTTTACCCACAAGGCCATCTCAAGGCCTAAAGAACCAGAACATGAGGAATTTGATTTTATTACTTTTACTTGATCAGTCAAATACTCAAATGGAAGTGAAGTGAAGGAAGAAGGGAATTAGTGGAATTATTTTATTTTCTTCTATGTAACTTATCTGTTCTCATTTTCTCATTTTTTTTCTTTTTCTTTCCTTTTTTGTCCTAAGTAGAGGACTGAGAACCATGTGTGTTCTAGCCACGTGCTGCAAGCCTGAGCTACACTCCCATCTATGTTTCATTACTGTGTTATCTAGGGATGATATTCTTCTCCTTTCTGCATTCTCTGGGATGGTAAATTCTCCACTTATACACTTAGCTGTACTTAATGTCTGGTTCCTTAACAGCCATCATATAAATGGTAAGGGCCTGTAATGGAGGGTGAATGTGAACATAAACACATAAGAATAATAGGCATAGAACAAGGCAAAGAATCTCAGCTCAAAGAGGCAGAAAACACATTCAGCAAAATAATTGAAGAAAACTCTCCTAATCTGAAAAAGGACATGCCTATTAAAGTACAAGAGTATACCAAACAACAAATAGACTAGACCAAAACAAAAAGTCCCCTCACCATATAATAATCAAAAGACCTGACATACAGAATAAAGAAAGAATATTAAAGGTAGCAAAGGAAAAAGATACGCAACATATAAATGCATACCTATCAAAATTACACCTGATTTCTCCATGGAAACTCTGAAGGCCAGAAGGTCCTGGATAGATGTTCTACAAATACTAAAAGTCCAAGAATGCCAGCCCAGGTTACTATAACCAGCAAAACTCTCAATCACTATATATGGAGAAAACAATTTATTCAAAACAAATCCAGATTTTCACAAATATATATCTATAAATCCAACACTACAGAAAGTTTTGGAAGGAAAAGTCCAACCCAAGCAAGCTAACTACACTCACAAAGACATAGGCAAATGATAATCCCAATTTACCAGAACCCAAACGAAAAAGCAGGGCAAAAATACTCACTATACCATCACCAAAAACAAATCTATAACAATCAAGAATTAATAATCAATGGTCTTTAATTTCCCTTGCCTATAAAAAGACACAGACTGACAAAAAGATATGAAGACAGAATCCATCCTTCTGCTGCATACAAGAAACACATCTAAGATTCAAACACAGATATTATCTCAGGGTTGAAAAAGATCTTCCAATCAAATGGACCCAAGGAGCAACCAGGTGTAGCTATCCTAACATCTAACAATTTAGACTTCAAACAAAAATAAGTTGAAATAGATGAAGAATGTCATTTAATGTTCATCACAGGAGAAATACATCAACGCAATGTCTCAATTCTGAACATATATGACTCAAATACAGAGATACCCACATTCTTAAAAGAAATGCTACTGAAACTCAATTCCAACATCAAAACTCACAACTCATAGTAGGAATGTTTAACACCCCACTCTCACCAGTAAACATGACCACCAGACAGACATTTAACAAAGAAGCAAAAAGAACCAACAGAAGTTAGGTCCCAATTTGGTTTAACAGACATCTATAGAGCATTCCATCCAAACACAAAAGAATATACCTTCTTCTCTGCTTGACATGGAACCTTCTCTAAAATTAACCACATACCAGGCTACATAACAAACCTCAATAGATACAAAAATATTGAAATAGTTCCATGGATCTTATCAGAACACCATGCTTTAAAGTTTAAATAGGTCCACTTGGAGTTCCTGCAGGCAAGATCCTTGACCCCCAAATCCGGGCCCCTGCAAAAGAACGAGGTCTCAGCGGGAGAGCGCCAGTTTCCAGTGAGATCCCACTACCCTGCAAAACCTTCTCAAGTTCCAGCCCAGCCCTCGTCCTCTTCTGCCGGCTATTGGCCAGAGGTGAGTCTGGGCCCAATCGGGGCTGCCTGTCCCCTTCAACCTCTTTCCCCCCTCCCCCGCCTGAACTCCCTGGATTGGCCCCTGATCCTGCTGCTCCTGTCTCCGGTCCCCTTTGAGAGCACCCTTGGAGCTCTGATACACCCCCACCCATCCCAACCTCCAGCCTACCCCCCCCCTACCCTGTGCCCTACCCCACCTACGGTCCTGCCACTCTGGTTGAGCACTGGGACTGAGGGTGGAGCCAACAGTCCACCCTACTTCGGAGACCTCTCGGAGCAACTCCGAACAAAGGAGACCTGACTATCCACGTGGGACCACCTGTAATTTCCACCGGCTTGGTCCCTGACCCCGCCTCCAGTCCTCTGCTGGAGTCCCAGGCCCCCTCCCAGAGATCCGCCTATCTCTGCGGGTCCACTTGGAGTTCCTGCAGGCAAGATCCTTGACCCCCAAATCTGGGCCCTGCCAAAGAACGAGGTCTCAGCTGGAGAGCGCCAGTTTCCAGTGAGATCCCACTACCCTGCAAAAACTTCTCAAGTTCCAGTCCAGCCCTCGTCCTCTTCTCCCGGCTATTGGCCAGAGAGAAGCCTCCTAGAGAGCTTGGACCACACAGAGATACAGACATTGAATCTTTGATCCACATAAGCCCATCTGGGAAGGACCATAGAGAGAGGGAAGAGACACCACCAACACCTACAGGAAGAAGCTATGGGAAGAAGGCAATACAAGAGAACACCTAACAACAGAAAGACAAACATGACACCACCAGAATCTAGGGAATCTACACCAACTAGAATGGAACACAACAACAAAGCAGAGGAAGCAGAAGGGTATGACTAAAAATCACCATCATAAAAATGATAGAGGCCCTCAAAGAAGATATGAGAAAATCCCTTAAAGAAATAGAGGAAAAAACAAACAAAAAAGTGGAAGAAATGAACAAATTCCTTAAGGAAAGTACAGAAAGCCAAGAAAAAACAATTAACCAGGTGAAGGAAACGGTTCAAGATTTGAAAACCGAAATTGAGAAAATAAAGGCAACACAAATGGAAGGAAAGCTGGAAATTGAAAAGCTGGGCAAAAAATCGGAAACCACGGACACAAGCATAACCAATAGAATTCAAGAGATGGAAGAGAGAATCTCAGGCGCAGAAGATAAACTAGAAGAAATAGACTCATCGACCAAAGAAAACCATAAATCCAACAAGTCCTTAACACACAATATCCAGGAAATGTGGGACACCATGAAAAGGCCAAACCTAAGAATAATAGGCATAGAGTAAGGTGAGGAAGCCCAGCTCAAAGGTGCTGAAAACATATTCAACAAAATCATCGAGGAAAACTTTCCAAATCTGAAGAAGGACATGCCCATGAAAGTACAAGAAGCATACCGAACCCCAAATAGGCTGGACCAAAGAAAAAAGACCCCTCGACATATAATAATCAAAACACCTAGCATACAGAATAAAGAAAAAATATTAAGAGCAGCGAAGGAAAAAGGACAGGTAACATATAAAGGCAGACCTATCAAAATTACACCTGACTTCTCCATGGAAACCCTCAAGGCCAGAAGGTCCTGGATAGATGTTCTAAAAGTATTAAGAGAACACGGATGCCAGCCTAGGCTACTATATCCAGCAAAACTCTCAGTCAATATAGATGGAGAGAACAAGATATTCAATGACAAAACCAGATTTTCCCAATATGTATCTACAAATCCAGCCCTACAGAAAGTATTGGAAGGAAAATTCCAACCCAAGGAAGGTAACTACACCCACAAAAATGTAGGCAACAGATAATCCAACTACACCAGAAACCTAGGGTGAAGCAGAACAAATATATTCACAATACCACTGCCAACAACAAACCTAAATCAAACAACCATCAACAATCAATGGTCCTTACTCACCCTCAACATTAATGGTCTTAACTCACCTATAAAAAGACACAGATTAACAGAATGGATACGAAGACAGAATCCATCCTTCTGCTGCATACAAGAAACACATCTTAGCTCCAAAGATAGACATTACCTCAGGGTAAAGGGTTGGGAAAAGATTTTCCAATCAAATGGAAATAAGAAGCAAGCAGGCGTAGCTATCCTAATATCTAACAAACTAGACTTCAAACCAAAACTAGTCAAAAGAGATGAAGATGGTCATTTCATATTCATCTCAGGAGAAATCCATCAACACAAAGTCTCAATTCTGAACATCTATGCCCCTAATACAAAGCCACCCACATTCGTAAAAGAAACACTACTAAAACTCAAAGCTCATATAAAACCTCACACACTTATAGTGGGAGACTTCAATACACCACTCTCAACACTAGACAGGACCACAAATCAGAAACTCAACAAAGAAACAAAAGAATTAACAGAAGTTATGTCTCAACTGGGGCTAACAGACATCTATAGAACATTCCATCCAAAGACAAAAGAATATACCTTCTTCTCTGCTCCACATGGAACCTTCTCTAAAATCGACCACATACTAGGAGACATAACAAACCTCAACAGATACAAGAGAATAGAAATAGTCCCCTGTATCTTATCGGACCACCATGCTTTAAAATTGGAATTCAACAACAATACAAATAGCAGAAAACCTGCAAACTCATGGAAACTTAACAATGTGCAATTGCACCACTCCTGGGTCAAAGAAGAAATAAAGAAAGAAATTAAAGACTTTCTAATATTCAACGAGAATGAGGATACAACATACCCGAACTTATGGGACACCTTGAAAGCAGTGCTACGAGGGAAGTTCATTGCACTAAGTGCCCATATGAAGAAAACAGAGGATAGTCACATAAATGAATTAACAGCGCAACTGAAAACCTTAGAACAGAGAGAAGCGAATTCACCCCGCAGGAGCAGACGCCAGGAAATAATCAACTTGAGGGCTGAAATCAACAAAATAGAAACCAGGAAAACAATACAAAAAATCAATGCAACAAAGAGTTGGTTTTTTGAGAAAATCAACAAGATTGATAAACCTTTATCCAAATTAACGAAAAAGCAGAGACAGAACATGCAAATTAACAAAATCAGAAATGAAATGGGGAACATAACAACAGACACAGAGGAAATCCAGACAATTTTCAGGTCATACTTCGAAAATCTGTATTCCACAAAAATTGAAAATTCAAAGGAAATGGACAAGTTTCTGGATAACTATCACTTACCAAAATTAAATCAAGAACAGACAAACAACTTAAATAGACCTATAACCCGAAATGAAATAGAAGCAGTCATCGAAAGCCTTCCAACGAAAAAAAGTCCAGGGCCAGATGGATTCAGTGCAGAATTCTACCAGACATTCAAGGAAGAACTAATACCACTACTCCTCAAACTGTTCCACAAGATAGAAACAGAAGGTTTATTGCCAATCTCTTTTTATGAGGCCACAATAACTTTGGTACCCAAACCTCACAAAGACACAACTAAGAAAGAAAACTACAGACCAATATCCCTGATGAACATCGATGCAAAAATACTCAATAAAATAATGGCAAACCGAATTCAAAAATACATCAGAGAAATCATCCACCATGATCAAGTAGGCTTCATACCTGGATTGGAGGGATGGTTTAACATACGAAAATCTATCAACGTGATCCACCATATAAACAAACTGAAAAAGAAAAACCATATGATTATCTCCCTAGATGCAGAAAAAGCCTTCGATAAAATTCAACACCCTTTCATGATAAAGGTATTAGAGAGGTCAGGGATAACAGGAACATACCTAAACATAATAAGAGCAATATACAGCAAACCAACTGCCAACATCAAACTGAATGGAGAGAAACTTAAGCCAATTCCTCTAAAATCAGGAACAAGACAAGGCTGTCCTCTCTCTCCATATCTCTTCAATATCGTACTAGAAGTTCTAGCTAATGCTATAAGACAACAAAAGGAGATCAAGGGCATCCAAATTGGAAAGGAAGAAGTCAAACTGTCTCTATTTGCAGATGATATGATAGTTTACATAAGCGACCCAATAAACTCTACCAGGGAACTCCTACAGCTGATAAACACCTTCAGCAAACTAGCAGGATACAAGATAAACTCAAAAAAATCAGTAGCCCTATTTTTTTCAGACAACAAAGAGGCAGAGAAAGAAATCAGAGAAACATCACCCTTTACAATAGCCACAAGCAACATAAAGTATCTTGGTGTAACGCTTACCAAACAAGTAAAAGATCTATATAATAAGAACTTTGTGACTCTAAAGAAAGAAATTAAAGAAGATACCAGAAAATGGAAAGACCTCCCATGCTCTTGGATAGGTAGGATAAACATAGTAAAAATGGCAATCTTACCAAAAGCAATCTACAGATTCAATGCAATCCCCATTAAAATCCCACCACAATTCTTCACCGACCTTGAAAGGATAATAATTAACTTTATATGGAAAAACAAAAGACCCAGGATAGCCAAAACAACCCTATACAATAAAAGAACATCAGGAGGCATCACCATTCCTGACTTTAAGCTCTACTACAGAGCTATAGTTCTGAAAACAGCCTGGTATTGGCATAAAAATAGACAGGTAGACCAATGGAATCGAATTGAAAATCCTGATATTAATCCATGCACCTATGAACACCTGATTTTCGACAAAACAGCTAAAATGATACAATGGGGCAAAGACAGCATCTTCAACAAATGGTGCTGGCACAATTGGATGAGGGTGTGTAGAAGACTGCAGATAGACCCATGTCTGTCGCCATGCACAAAACTCAAGTCCAAATGGATCAAAGACCTCAACATCAATCCAGCCACATTGAACCTCTTAGAAGAGAAAGTAGGAGGTACCCTTGAACAAATTGGTATAGGAGACCGCTTCTTGAACATAACTCCAGGGGCACAGACACTGAAAGAAACAATTAATAAATGGGACCTCTTCAAACTTAGAAGCTTCTGTAAGGCAAAGGACACAGTTGACAAGACCAAACGGCAGCCCACTGACTGGGAAAAGATTTTCACTAATCCTATATCCGACAAAGGGCTGATCTCCAAAATATACAAAGAACTCAAGAAACTAGTCAACAAAACACCAAATAACCCTATTAAAAAATGGGGTACACAGAACTGAAGAAAGAATTCTCAATGGAGGAAATCAAAAAGGCTGAAAGACACTTAAGAAAATGCTCCACATCCTTAGCTATCAGGGAAATGCAAATCAAAACAACTTTGAGATACCATCTTACCCCAGCCAGAATGGCTAAAATTAGAAACACCAGTGATGACTTATGTTGGAGAGGATGTGGAGAAAGTGGAACACTCCTCCACTGCTGGTGGGAGTGCAAACTCATACAGCCAATTTGGAGATCAGTATGGCGGTTCCTCAGGAAAATGGGAATTAGTTTACCACAGGACCCGGCAATCCCCCTCTTAGGCATATACCCAAAGGATTCACATCAATGCAACAAAGACATCTGTTCAACTATGTTCATAGCAGCACTATTTGTAATAGCAAGAACCTGGAAGCAACCTAGATGCCCTTCAATTGAAGAATGGTTAATGAAGATGTGGCACATCTACACAATGGAATACTACTCTGCAGAAAAAAATAATGGTATCTTGAAATTCGCAGGCAAGTGGATGGCACTTGAAGAAACCATCCTGAATGAGGTAACCCAGTCACAAAAAGAGGAACACAGTATGTACTCACTCATATATGTATTGCGGTAAATAAGGGTCAGGATAAACAAATAGGCCGAATAGATGTTTATTCAGGGAGAAATAACTTACAACCTAGACAGATGAACACCAGGAAATTCAACCCGATCCTCTCCTGTCCGACTCACGCCAGAAAGAGAGCGCCTTCCTGGCCCCCTCCGACCTCCTTCCTCAGGTCACCTCCGCCCATCGCTCCACCCCCCAATGGGCGTGGTCAGTGCTACAGAAGGACTACCTCACTACATATATGGATTTTAGACCTAGATCAAATGATCACCAGCCTATAATTCACATCACCAGAGGAACTAGGATACAAGTTGTATTCTAAGAGATTCATATAAAGTCCCTCACAGAACTGGGAAGGGACAAGTCCCCCAGACCTCAGGTATAGTGGGGGAGGACAGCTAATGGAGAGAGAAGTAGGAGAAAATGAGAGGGAGGAGAGGAAGGCATGTGTGACTAGGAGGATTGAGCCTGGTTAGGAATGGAAAATAGGAAAGAGAGAGAGAGACAGAGACAGAGAGAGAGAACATAAAAGAGGGAGCCAATATTGGTTTGAAGATAAAGTTGAACACAAAGAAATGTCGAAGGAACTACAAGACTGCTCCCAACTAACAATCTCAGCTTCCGTGGAAAGGCTATCATAAATGCCCTTCCCGGAGAGTGAGATCAACAACTAACTTCTCCATGGAGTCCTCAACTAATGCCTGTTGAAAACAGGAGCAAACACCCATACATAAACACTGAGTCAAACTAGAACCCAGAAGCAGATGGAGAGGACAAGACCATGCGGTAGAAGTACATAGAGACAGCTTACCTGAACAAGGAGGAGCTAAGGGCCACTAGACTGATAGCTGGGAAGCCAACAGGGGTCTGACTCGGACTCCCCTGAATATGGGTCTCAGCCAGAAGGTCTGAGCAGTCTAAGAGACCTCAGACAGTGGAGCCAGGATGTATCCCTGGTGCACAAAAGGACTTTGCAAACATATCCCCCATGGAGGGATAACTGCCTTATTCTAGAGATAGGAGAGAAGCCCTAGTCCCTACTTCACATGACCTGTCAGATCTACATGACCCCAACTGGATGGCATTCCCCTACATATTGTATTGTGGTGGGGGGTTGGGAGGGGAGGGTGTTTAGAGTGCATGGGAGAGGGTAGAGAGGGTAAAAGGGAGGGAAGGAGGGAGGGAGGGCTTGGGGGGAGGGAGGGAGGGAGGGAGAGGGAACTGGGATCGACATGTAAAATAATAATAAAAAAAAAAAAAAAAAAAAAAAAAACGCTTTGACTCCAAAATTTAAGTTGAAGAACAAGTTACTGGGGAAAAGTATTTCTATTTTTGTTTCCACAGAAAATGAAAAGATGTGGATTCCTTCCAGACTAATGTGGTTTGATCACACCAGACCGCCTGAAACAGAGTACAAGCTGATCCTACATTCCAAACAGCTGGACAAAACAGCCCTACAGACTACAGCTAGGATATCTGAATCTTCTTCGAATCCCCCAAGACAGCGCCCCTTACCAGCAGGAAGTAGTTTGGAAAGAACGACGCCCAAATTCCCAAATATTGTGTATAAATGTTTGTTTTCATTTAATTGGACTTTGTTATATAAAATTAAATAAAAAATACTCTATATGCAAAAAAAAAAAAAATAAAAAAAAAAAAATAAATAAAGTTTAAATACAACAACAACACAAACTGCAGAAACCCTACACACTCATGGTAACTGAACAATGTGCTATTGCAACATTCCTGAATCAAGGAAGATACAAAGAAAGAATGAAAAAATTTCCTAGAATTCAACTAGAGTGAAGACACAAAATACCCAAAATTACAAGACACTTTGAAATCAGTGCTACGAGGAAAGTTCATTGTACTAAGTGCCCATATGAAAAAATCTGAGGATAGTCACATTAGGGAATTAACAGCACAACTGAATACCCAAGAACCAAAAGAAGCAAACTCACCCCCAAGGAGAAGACATCAGGAAATAATCAATTTGAGGGCTGAAATCAATAAAATAGACACTAGGAAAACAATAAAAAGAATCAATGCAACAAAGGGTTGGTTTTTTGGGAAAATCAACAAAATAGACAAACCATTATCCACACTAACCAAAAACCACAGAGAGAACATGCAAATGCTCAAAATCAGAAATGAAAATGTGGACATCACAAGAGACACCGAGGAAATCCAGAGAATTTTCAGGTTATACTTTGAAAACCTATACTCCACAAAATTGAAAAATTCCTGGGAAATGGATGATTTTCTGGATAGCTATCACTTACCAAAATTAAATCAAGAATAGCTAAACAATTTAAATAGACCTATAACACCTAATAAAAATTAAGCAGTCATTAAAACCTTCCCAATTAAAAAAGCCCAGAGTCTGATGACTTCTGTGCAGAATCCTACCAGAAATTCAAAGAAGAGGTAATACCAATACTCCTCAAATTGCTGCACACAATAGAATCAGAAGGTTCATTACAATAGAATCAGAAGGTTCCTCACAATAGAATCAGAAGGTTCATTGGCAAACTCTTTTAACGATGCTACAATTACCTTGGTACCCAAACCACATAAGACACAACTAAGAAAGAGAACTACAGACCAATATCCTTCTTTAACCTTGATGCAGAAATGCTGGCAAAATGAATCAAAGGACACATCAGAGAAATCATCCACCATGACTAAGTAGGCTTCATCCCATGGATGCAGGGATGGTTCAACATATGAAAATCTGTCAATGTGATCCACCATATAAACAAACTGAAAACAAAAATCATATGCACATCTCACTAGATGCTGATAAAGTCTGCTTCTGTGTTGGTCAGTCAGACACTCTAGGCCTTAGCAAAACTGGTTGCCACTATGGTGCTGTGAGACTCTCTCTGGTGACTGCTGAGGTAGTCTGCTGTTTCTGTCTTTGCTGCACCTTTTAGAAGTGGCTTGCTTGTACACCCTGCCTACAATATTATTGTTAACTTCCTTCTCAGTCCTTTGCTGAGGCTGAAGATTGCACTGACACAATTTGTTATCTCTTTCTAGATAGATATATTGGGTACCAGACTTCAACTTTCCAGCTTAGAAGAACTCTATAGTAATCTCTGTTGTGCCTTTAACCTAGGACTGGATATGTAGTTCTTGCAATTTGCTCTTGTTCTTCACTGGAGATAGATCTTGTGTGTTTGTTCTTGCATTTTCATTCTCCTATAGCATACTTTATTTTTGCTATCTTTGTACATTGTTTTGTGTTAAATATGTCATTGCTACCTCTGCTTGTGCTGAAAAAGAAAAGAATGAAAATGTCCTAACTTAAAATGAGATACTGTCATCTAGTGACCACACATGGAACTTTCAATTTTCATCAGTTTGTGAGGGATATTGGTCTGTAGTTCTCTCTTGTGTCTTTGTGTTTTGGGTACCAAAGTAATGTAGCCTCATAAAAAGAGTTTGTCAATGAACCTTCTGCTTCTATTTTGTGGAACAACTTGAGTATTGGTATTAGTTCTTCTTTGAATTTTAGCAAGAATTCTGCACTGAAACTATCTGGCTCTGCGCTTTTTTTTTTTTTTTTTTTTTTCCGGTTGGGAGAATTTTGATGAGTACTACTATTTCATTTAATATTACAGGCCTATTTCAATTGCTCATCTGTTCTTGATTTAATTTTAGTAAGTGATAGCTATCCAGGAAATTGTCCATATCCTTTAAATTTTCCATTTTGATTTTTGAAGTACAGATTTTCAAATTATGACCTGAACAGTCTCAGGATTTCCTTAGGTTCTATTGTTATGTCCCCTTTTCATTTCTGATTTTGTTAATTTGCATGTTATCTCTCTATCTTTTGGTTAGTTTGGATAAAGGTATGTTTATCTTTGATTGTCTCAACGAACCCACCCATCATTACATTGATTCTGTGCATTGCTTTCCTAGTTTCTACTTTATTAATTACAACCCTCAATGTGGTTACTTCCTGGCTTCTACTCCTCCTGGGTGAGTTTGGTCCTTGTTGTTCTAGAGCTTTCATGCGTGCTGTTGATTCTCTAGTGTGACGATTATCCAGATTCGTCCTGTGGGCACTTAGTGCTATGAACTTCCCTCTTAGCACTGCTTTAAAGTATCCCATAATTATGGATGAGTATTGTCATGATTTTCACTGAATTTTAGGAAAACCTTGATTTCTTTCTTTGTTTATTCCTTGACTCAGGACTGATGAATCTGATCATTGTTCAATTTCCATGAGTTTGTAGGGTTTCTGCAATTTGTGTTGTTAATTCTGACTACAAACCATGGTGACCTAATAAAATACAGGTGACTATCCCAATTTTTTGTATCTGTTGAGGTTTGTTTTGTTGCCATGAAGGTTCCATGTGGCGCCAGGAAGAAGGTATATTCTTTTGTGATAGGGTGGAATGTTCTAAAGATGATTTTTTAATTACATTGGGTCATAACGTTTATTAGTTTCTTTCTTTGTTTGTTAATTTTCTCTCTGGAAGTCTCCATTGGTGATAGAGAGGTATTGATGTGGGGATATTATGTTCAATTTGAATTTTAGTGATGTTTCTCTTTTTAATTTACTTATTTTTATTTTACATGTCAATTGCAGTTCCTCTCCTCCCTCCCACTTCCCTTCTTCCCTCCAACATAGGAACACTGACTTCCCTTCCTCCCACCCTCCATCCAGGTACTCTGTCCAGGTGGAGTCATGTAAATCTGACAACTCATTTGAAGTAGGGACTAGGACTTTTCTCCTGTCTCTAGATTAAGGGAGTATCCCTCCATGGGGGATGTGTCTGAAAGGTCCTTTTGTGAACCAGGAAACAACCTGGTTCTACTGTTTGAGGTCCCTTAGGACTGTTCAGGCCTTCTAGCTAAGACCCATGTCCACTTGATCTGAGTCAGTCACATGTTGGATTCCCAGGTATCGGGTTGAAGGGCCCCTTAGATCCTCCTTGTTCTGGTCATCTGTCTCTATGTATTTCTGCAACCTGGTGTTGACTTTCTCTCTGCATCTGGTTTCTATTTTGACTCAGTGTTCAGTTATGGGTGTTTCCCTCTTTTTCCAACAGGTACTACGAGAGGGCTCTATGATATTGGATAAGTTAGTTGTTGATCTCATTATCAAGGAAGGACATTTATGGTAGCCTTTCCACTGTTGTTCAAATTGTTAGTTGGAATCAGACTTGTAGGTCTCTAGATATTTATTTATGTTCAGTTTTCTCTTCAAACCAATAATGGCTCCCTATTTTATGTTCTCTCACTCTCTCTTTTCTCTCTTCTATTCCTACAATGACTCAATCTTCATAGTTGCACGTGCTTTACTCTCCTTCTCACCTCTTTCTCTTAGATCCCTCTCCATTCACTGCGACCCAACTTCCCATGTGCTCATGTGGATTTGTCCCTTCCCCCTTCTGTGAAAGACCTTATATGAATCTTTTAGAATACACCTTGTTTCCTAGTTCCTCTGGCTGTGTGAATTATAGGCTGTTGATCATTTAGTCTAGGTCTAAAATCCAAATATGAATGAGTACGTACAATGTTCCTATTTTTGTGTGTGTTTTACCTCATTTAGGTTGGTTTCTTCAAGTTCCATCCACTTGCCTGTGACTTTCAAGATTCCATAATTTTTTTTCTGCAGAGAAGCATTCCATTGTGTAGATGTGCCACATTTTCTTTATCCATTCTTCAGTTGAGGGGCATTTAGCTTGCTTCAAGGTTCTTGTTATTACAAATAATTATGCTATCAAGATAGTTGAGCACATGTCTTTGCGACATGGATGTAGATAATTTGAGTACATTCCTAAAAGGGGGGATTACCAGGTCCTGTGGTAAACTAATTCCCATTTTCCTGAGGAACCACCACACTCATCTCCAAAATGGCTGTACAAATTTGCCTGCCCACCAGCAGTAGAGGAGTGCTTCCCTTTCTCCACATCCTCTCCAGCATGAGTTGTCATTGGCGTTTCTAATTTTAGCCATTCTGACAGAAATAAGATAGTATCTAAAAGTTGTTTTGATTTGCATTTCCGTGATAGCTAATAATGTTGAGCACTTTCTTCAGTGTCTTTTAGCCTGTTTGATTTCCTCTATTGAGAATTCTCTCTTCAGATCTGTACCCAATTTTTAATAGGGTTATTTGGTGTTTTGTTGACTAGTTTCTTGAGTTTTTTGTACATTTTGGAGATCAGCCTTTTGTCTGATGTAGGATTGATGAAAATCTTCTTCAAGGCTGTGGGCTGCCGTTTGGTCTTGCCCACTGTGTCCTTTGCCTTAACAGAAGCTTCTAAATTGGAGGAGGTCCCATTTATTAATTGCATATCTCAGTGTTTGTGCTACTGGAATAATGTTCAGGAAGCAGTCTCTTATACCAATTTACTCAAGGGTACCTCATACTTTCTCTTCTAAGAGGTTTAGTGTGTCTGGATTGATGTTGAGGTCTTTGATCCCTTTGAACTTGAGTTTTGTGCATGGCGATAGACATGAGTCTATTTGCAGACTTCTACAAACCATCACAAAACGGTGCCAACACCATTTGTTGACGATGCTTTCTCCTCCCACTGTACTTTTAGGTGTTTTATCAAAAATCATGTGTTCATAGGTGTGTGGGTTAACATCACGGTTTTCAATTCAAGTCCATTGGTATACCTGTCAATTTTTGTACCAATTTCAGGCTGTTATCAGGACTATAGCTCTGTAGTAGAGCTTAAAAGTCAGGGATGATGATGCCTCCCGAATTCCTTTTATTTTACAGGGTTGTTTTGGCTATCCTGGGTCTTTTGTTTGCCATATAAAGTTGAGTATTATCCTTTCAAAGTAAAGAATTGTGCTGGGATTTTCATGGGGATTACATTGAATCTGTAGATTGCTTTTTGCAAGATTGCCATTTTTACTATGTTTATTCTACCTCGCCAAGAGCATGGGAGATCTTTCCATTTTCTGGTATCATCTTTAATTTCTTTTTTTTTTAAAGACATGAAGTTCTTATTATATAGGTATTTCACTTGATTGGTAAGCTTTACCCCTAGATAATTGATGTTGTTTGTGGCTATTGTAACGGGTGATGTTTCTCTATTTTCTTTTTCAGCCCCTTTGTCTTCTGAATAAATTAGGGCTACTGATTTTTCTTTTTTAGTTTATCTTGTATCCTACTACTTTGCTGAAGGTGTTTACCAGCTGTTGGAGTTCCCTGATAGAGTTTTTGGGGGCGCTTATGTAAACTCTCATATATCTGCAAATAAACACAGTTTGACTTCTTCTTTTTCAGTTTGGATCCCCTTGGTGTCCTTTTTTTTTTTTTTTTTTTTTTTTTTTTTTTTTGTATTATAGCTTTAGCTACAACTTCAAGTATGATATTGAAGAGATACTGGGAGAGATGCAGCCTTGCCTTGTACTTGATTTTTAAGGGATCACGTTAAGCTTCTCTCCATTCAGTTTGATGTTGGCTGTGGGTTTATTGTATATTGCTCTACTTATGTTTAGGTATGTTCTTGTTATCCCTGATCTCTCCAAGACCTTTTTTATGAAAGGGTGTTGAATTATGTTGAACCCTTTTCAGAATCTAGGGAGATGATCATATGGCTTTTCTTTTTCAGTGTGTTTATATGGTAGATCTTGCTGATAGAATTTTGTGTGTTCAACCATCCCTGGAACCCAGGGATGAAGCCTACTTGGTCATGGTGGATGATTTCTCTGATGTTTTCTTGGATTTAGTTTGCCAGTATTTTATTGAGTATTTTTGTATCAATGTTCATCAGGGATAATGGTCTGTAGTTTTCCTTCTTAGTTATGTTTTGTGTGGCTTGAGTAACAAGGTGATTGTGGCCTCATGAACAGTGTTTGGTAATAAAACTTCTGTTTCTATTGTGTGGAACAATTTGAAGAGAATTGGTATTAGCTTTTCCTTGAATTACTGGTAGAATTCTGAACTGAAGCCATATGGCCCTGAGCTTTCTTTGGTTGGAAGGCTTTTGATGAGTGCTTCTATTTTGTTGGGGGTATAGATCTATTAACTTGTTCCTCTGTTCATGATTGAATTTTGGTAAGTGATAGGTATACAGAAATTTGTCCAAACCCTTTGATTTTCAAATGTTGTGGAGTACAGGTTTTCAAAGTATGACCTGAAAATTGTCTGGATTTCCTCTGTGTCTGTTGTTGTATCCCCCTTTTCGTTTCTGATGTTGTTAAATTGCCTGTTCTCTCTCTGCTTTTCTGTAAGTTGAGACAAGGGCTTGTCTATCCTGATGATTTTTTTTTTTTGAAAAAACAATTCTTTGTTGCATTAGTTTTTTAGATTTTTTTTCCCTTGTTTCTATTGTATTGATTATTTCCTGGCCTCTATGGCTCCAGGGTAAGGTTGGAAGTTTTTGTTCTAAGGCTTTAGGTTGGGCTGTTGATTCTCTAATGTGAATATCCTCTGTTTTCTTCATATGGGCACGTAGTGCAATGAAATTCCCCCAATAAAACTGCTTTCACTGTGTCCCATAAATTCGGGTATGTTGGGTCCTCATTCTATTGAATTTTAGAAAGTCCTTAATTTCTTTATTTCTTCTTTGAACCAGGTGTGGTTCTATTGGGCATTGTTCAGTTTCCATGAGTTTGTATGGCTTCTATGGTTTGTGTTGTTGTTGAATTCCAATTTTAAATCATGGTGGTCTGATAAGATACGGGGGACTATTGCAATTCTCTTGTACCTGTTGAGGCTTGTTATGCTACCGAGTATATGGTCAATTTTAGAGAAGGTTCCATGTGGAGCAGAGAAGAAGGTATATTCTTTTGTGTTTGGATGGAATGTTCTATAGATGTCTGTTAACCCATTTGAGACATAACTTCTATTAGTTCTTTTGATTCATTGTTGAGTTTCTGATTAGTGGTCCTGTCTCATGGTAAGAGTGGTATGTTGAAGTCTCCTACTATAAGTGTGTGAGGTTTTATGTGAGGTTTTTGTTATAGTAGCATTTCATTTATGAATTTGGGTCCCTTTGCATTTGGGGCATAGATGTTCAGAATTGAGACCTTGTTTGATGGATTTCTCCTATGATGAATAGGAAATGACCATCTTCGTCTCTCTTTTGATTAATTTTGGCTTCAAATCTAACTTGTTAGATATTAAGATAGCCAGACCTGCTTGCTTCTTGGGTCCATTTGATTGGAAGATCTTTTCCCAATCCTTTACCCTGAGGTAATATTTATCTTTAAAGCTTAGATGTGTTTCTTGTATGCAGAAGAAGGATGGATTCTCTCTTCATATACATACTGTTAGCCTGTGTCTTTTCATAGGTGAGTTAAGACCAGTAGTGTTGTGGGAGAGTAAGGACCATTGATTGTGTTTGTTTATTTTAGATTTTTTGTTGGTAGTGGTATTGTGAATATATTTCTCCTGCTTTACCCTTGGGTCCTGGTGAAGTGGGATTATCTATTGCCTATGTCTTTGTGATCATAGTTAACTTCCTTGGGTTGGAGGTTTCTTTCCAGCACTTTCTATAGGGCTGGATTTATACATTTTTATTCTGAAAATCTGGCATTGTCATTCAATATCTTCTTTTCTCCATATATAGTTATTTAGAGTTTTCCTGGGTATAGTAACCTGGGCTGGCATCTGTGGACTCTTAGTAGTTGTAGAACATCTATCCAGGAGATTCTGGCCTTGAGCATTTCCACGGAGAAGTCAGGTGTATTTTTTATAGTTCTGCCTTTATATGTTAATAGTCTTTTTCCTTTGCTGCTCTTAATATTCTTTCTTTATTCTGTATGTTAGGTGTGTTGATTATTATATGTTGAGGGGTCTTTTATCTTTGGTCCAGTCTATTTGGTGTTCAGTATGCTCCTTGTTCTTTCGTGGTCATGTCATTCTTCAGATTGGGAAAATTTTCCTCAATGATTTTGTTAAATATATTTTCTGCACCTTTGAGGTGGGCTTCTTTGCCTTATTCTCTGCCTATTATTCTTAGGTTTGGCCTTTTCATGGTGTCCCGCATTTACTGGATGTTTGTTGTAAGGATTTGTTGGATTTACGATTTTCTTTGGTCCATGAATCTATTTCCTCTAGTTTGCCTTTTGTGCCTAAGATTCTCTTTTCTACCTTTGAATTCTTTTGGTTATGCTTGCATCTGTAGTTCCCGATCATTTGCCCAGTTTTTCTATTTCCAGTATGACTTTGGTTTGTGTTTTCTTTATTGTCTCTATTTCAGTTTTTAAGTCATGAACTATTTCCTTTACCTGTTTCATTGCTTTTCTTGGCTTTTTGTACAGTCTTTCATAAATTTCTTAATGTCCTCCAATTTTTTGTTCATTTTTTCTTCCATTTCTCTAAGGTATTTTCTCACATCTTCTTTGAAATATTCTATGATTTTTATGATGATACATTTTAAGTCATTCCCTTCTGCTTCATCTACTTTGGGGTTTTAATGTCTAGTTGGTGTAGAGTTCCTAGATTCTGGTGGTGTTATGCTTGCCTTTCTATTGTTTGGTGTTTTCTTGTATTGCCATCTTCCCAAAGCTTCCTCAAGTATGTGTTGGAAGGGTCTCTCCCTGTAGCTATGGTACTCCCCAGGTGGGCTTAGTTGAGTCAGAGGTTCGATGTCTGTAGCTCTGGGTGGTCCAAGCTCTCCTTGAGTTATCTCCAGAGGCAGGGCCTGGCGGTGGGGGTCAAAAATCAGGCTCCAGCAGAAGACTGGTCATGGGAATTCGAGTTCTCGAAGGCTGGAACTCATGATGTCCTTAGTCAGGTAGGCAGATCTAGCCTGGGCCTGGCACTCTCCAGCTATGGCCTCTTTGGCAGAGGCCCTGTAATGGGGGTCAAGTATCCAGTCTGCAGGCACTCAGACCATGGGGATAAGCCGATCTCAAGGAGGCACCCAGACCACCAAGAGAGGACCGACAGTGGGGGTCAGAGACCAGAAAGGTGGAAAGTATTGGTGGTCTCACATGGATGTGCAGGTCTATTGTGCTCAGAGCAGCTCCAGGAAGGTCCCCAAAGCTGGCAGGATTGTTGGTTCCACCCTCTGTCCCAGTGCTCAACCAGAGTGGTGGGACAGTGGGCAGGGTAGGGGGAGAGCAGACTCTGGTGAGGATAGGTGGGTGTGTATCAGAACTCAAAGAGTGCTCTCGATGGGGACAGGACACAGGGGTAGTGAGATATGGAGGCAATCCAGGTAGTTACTGGGGAAGAGTGGGGGGGGAGATTCCACCTGAATTGGACCCAGACTCACCTCTAGCTAAGGCCTGGTGAAGGGGGTCAAAGGTGGTGGGAGTCAAAGATTGGGCTGATAGTCAGGATGTTTCCACAGAGATAGGTAGATCTAACTGGAACTTGGCACTCTCCAGATGAGGCCTCTTTAGCACAGGCCCTGCTATGGGGGAGGGGTCAAGGATCCAGCCTGCAGGAACTCAGAGTAGCCCCATGTGGATAGGCTTATCTCTGGGAGGTGCCTGGAGCTCCAGTAGAGGACCTGAGGTGGGGGTCAGAGACCAGGCAGGTGTAAATTACAGGTCATCCCACATGGATTGGCAGGTCTAGTGTGCTCAGAGAAACTTCAGGAAGTTCCCTGTAGACGGCAGCTTAGTGATGATTCTTTTACAAATGTGGATGCCTTTTTATTGGGGCCATAGATAGATGTTCAGAATTGACACTTAATCTTGATGGATTTTACCTGTGATGAATAAGAAATAATGGTAAATGATACTCAGGATTGTTTCCCATGTGAGTCCAGGACATCAAGGACAGCTTTCCCTGTGAATATTGGATATACAGAACTTTGTCTTATGTAAGTGCATGACAATAAGCACATCTACCCATGCTTGCTACTCATGTGCATGCCATCTATTAACATGATATGTAAGACTTACTACCACATAGATCCATGATATCCAGGAATGTTTATCATGACAATATATGACAGCTAGGATTTTGCCCCATGCAGGCATAGTGAAGCTCATGCATGTATATGATATGTAATAGTTCTTCACATTCAGGTACCACATATTCAGGATATCTTCCTATTCAGATAAATGATATCCAGTACTGCTTCAGATACATATAATTGATATCTAGGACTACTACTACATTAGATACAACATATCCAGGATTGGATTTTGTTAAATTTTTTTAATTTTTAATTTACATATTGTTTCCAATTCCCTCTCCTTCTCCCCAACTCTCTCTTTCCCACCCTCCCAGGCCCCAAACTATCCTCCCCTCCCTCCCCCAAATTCATGTGTAGGGTGATGCCTTCCAGAAGGGTTCATCTAAAATGTCAAATCATTTAGAGTAGAGAGTAGGCCTTCCCTCCTGCCTCTACATTACTGGAGTATCCCTCCATGGGTTATGTGCTCCAAAATTCCTTTTTGTACGTCCAGGTTCCATTGTCCAAGGTCCCTTAGACATCCCAGGCCTTCTAACTGGGACCCATATTCAAGGGGTCTGAATTAGTACAATGCTGGATTTCCAGTTATCAGTCAGGGGGTACATTAGCTCCTCCTTGTTCAGGTCAGCTGTCTCTACATGTTTCTGTAGTCTGCTTCTGTCCTCCCTCTCTGCATCTGGATCAAATTTGGCTAACTGTATAGTAGTGGGTGCTTGCTTCTGTTTCCATCAGCTACTATAGGAGGGCTCCATGATGCTAGATAAGTTAGTTCTCAATCTCATTATCAGGGAAGGGCATTTATGGTAGCCTTTCCACTGGTGCTCAAATTGTTAGTTGAGGTCAGACTTGTAGGTCTCTGGACATTTCTCTAGGTTCAGTTTTCTTGTCAAACCTATAAAGGCTCCCTCTTTTATTCTCTCTCTCTCCCCCTCTGTCTGTCTGTCTGCCTGTCTGTCTGTCTGTCTTCTCTCATCTATTCATCCCCCAACTCAATCTCCCTAGTCCCAGGTGCTTTCCTCTCCTCCCCTTCTCTTTATCTGAGCTTCTTCTCCAATCACTGCACCCCCACAACTCCCAATATGCTCAGGAGATCTTGTCCCTTTCCCCTTCTTTGGAGGACCTTATGTGAATCTCTTAGAGTCCTCCTTGAATCTTAGTTTCTCTGCTGGTGTGAACTATAGTGTGGTGATACTTTGTTCTATGTCTAAAATCCATATATGCGTGAGTACATACCATGTTCCACTTTCTGTGGTGAGTTATCTCATTTAGTTTGAATTAAGCAAGTTCCATCCATTGCCCTGAAAATTTCAAGATTCCATTGATTTTCCCCCCCTGCGGAGTAGTATTCCATTGAGTAGATGTGCCACATCTTCTTTATCCATTCTTCAGTTAAGGGGCATCTCAGTTGCTTCCAGGTACTTTATTTTACAAATAATGCTTCTAGGAACATAGTTGAACATATGTCTTTGTGACATGAATGTGGATCATTTGGTTATATGCCTAAGAGGGGGATTACAAGGTCCTGTAGTAGACTGGTCCCCAGTTTCATGAGAAAACAACATACTGAACTCCAAATGGCTGTACGAGTTTGCACTCCCACCATCTGAAGTGGAGGAGGGTTCCCCTTTCCCCACATCCTCTCCAGCATAAGCTGTTCTTGTTGTTTCTAACTTTAGCCATTTTGGCAAGAGTATGCTAGTATCTCAGAGCTTTCTTGATTTCCATTCCTCTGATAGCTAAGGATTTTAAGAACTTTCTTTAATGTCTTTCAGCCTCATTGATTTCCTCTATTGAGAATTTTCTATTCAGTTCTCCACCCAATGTTTCATAAGATTATTTGGAATTTTGGTGACTAGTTTCTTGAGTTCTTTGTATATTTCAGAGATCAGCCTTCTGTCAGATGTAGGATTGGTGAATATCTTTTCCCAGTCTGTGGGCTACCATTTGGTTATGTCAACTGTGTCCTATGCCTTACAGAAGCTTCTCAGTTTCAAAAGGTCCCATTTATTAATTGTATATCTCAATGTCTCTGCTACTGGAATTATGTTCAGGTAGAAGTCTCCTGTAACAATTTGTTCAAGGGTACCTCCCACATTCTTTTCTAAGAGGTTCAGTGTGATTGGATTAATGTTGATATCTTTGATCCATTTGGCCTTGAGTGTTGTGCATGGCGATAGACATGGGTCTATCTGTAGTCTAATAAACACCATCATCCAGATGTGCCAGTACAAATTGTTGAACATGCTTTCCTCCTCCCATTGTTGACAGCTTTTAGTGCTGTCAACAAAAAAAAAATCAGATGTTCATCACAGTGTGGGCTGATGTCAGGATTTCAGTTTTGATTCCAATTGTCTACCTATTTTTGTGGCAATACCAGGCTGCTTTCAAAATGTGGCTCTGTAGTACAGTTTAAAGTCGGGGATGGTGATGCCTCCTGGAGTTCCTTTATTGTACAAGGTTGTTTTGGATATTTTGAGGCTTTTGCTTTTCCATATAAAGTAGAGTATTATCCTTTCAAGGTCACCGAACAATTGTGCTGGGATTTTAATGGGGATTGCATTGAATATGTAGATTGCTTTTGGCAAGATTGCCATTTTTACTATGCTGATCCTACCTATCCTAGAGCATGGGAAATCTTTTCATTTTCTGGTATCTTCTCTAATTTCTTTCTTTAAAGACACAAACTTCTTGCTATATAGGTCTTCCACTTGTTTGGTAAGCTTTACCCTAAGATACTTTGTTGTTTGTGGCTATTTTAAAGTTTGATGTTTCTCTGAATTCTTTCTCAGCCTCTTTGTCATCTGTATATATAGGGCTACTGATTTTTTTTTTAGTTATCTTGTATCCTGCTAGTTTTTCTGAAGGAGTTTTTTAGCAGTAGAAATTCTCTGGTAGAATTTTTTGGGTTGCATATGTAAACTATCATTTCATCTGCAAATAGTGTGAGTTTGAGTTCTTCCTTTCCAATTTGGATCCCCTTGATCTCATTTTGTTGTCTTATTTCTTTAGCTAGAACTTCAAGTACAATATTGAAGAGATATGGAGAGAGAGGGCAGCCTTGTCCTATCGGGCCTTAGGCCTTAGGCTTTTTTTTTTTTTTTTTTTTTTTTTGTGAGGCTTTTGATTACTGCTATCTCATTTATGGTTATAGGTCAATTTAAGTTGCTTATCTGTCTTTGGTTTAATTTTAGTAAGTGATAGTTACCCATTTGAATTTTCAAAATGTGGGGAGCACAGGTTTTCAAAGTATGACCTGAAATTCATCTGTATTTCTTCAGTGTCCATTGTTATGTCCCCCTTTCCCCTTCTGATTTTGTTAATTGGCTTGTTCTCTCTCTGCTCCTTTGTTAGTTTTAAATAACGTTTTGTATATCTGGTTAATTTTCTTGAAACACAAACTGTTTTTTGCATTGACTTTTTTTTTTTTTTGTATTGTTTTCCTGGTTTCTAGTTTATTGATTTCAGCCCTCGAATTGATTTTTTTTCCTGGTGTCTACTCTTCTGGGGTGAGTGGTGTGGGTTTGCTTATTTTTGTTCTAAGGATTTCACTTGTGCTGTTAATTCTCTAATGTGAGTGTCCTCCATGTTCTTCATATGGGCACTCAATGCAATGAACTTCCTTCATAGCACTACTGTCAAAGTGTCCCATAAGTTTGGGTATGATGTGTCCTCATTCTCATTGAATTTATTAAGTCCTCAATTTCTTTCTTTATATCTTCTTGAACCAGGTATGGTGCAATTGCTCATTGTTCATGTTCGAAGAGTTTGTACAGTTTCTGCAATTTCTGTTGTTGTTGAATTTCAACTTTAATCATGTTTGATAATATACAGGGGACTATTCCAATTTCTTTTGTATCTGTTGAGGTTTGTTATGTTGCCAAATATGTGGTTGATTTTAGAGAAGGTTCCATGTGGAGCAGAAATGAATGCATATTCTTTTGTGTCTGGATGGAATGTTCTGTAGATGTCTGTTAAACCCAATTGAGACATAACTTCTGTTAGATCTTTTGTTTCTTTGTTATGTTTCTCACTGGTGGTCCTGTCTAGTGGTCAGAGTTGGGTGTTAAAGTCTTCCACTGTGAGTGTGTTAGGTTTTATATGAGCTTTGAGTTTTGGTATCATTTCTTTCATGAATGTGAGTGCCTTCATATTTGGTGCATAGATTTCAGAATTGAGACTTTGTACTTAGTTTTTGAAGATGGGTGTTTCTGTCCTCCCACATAATGCCTCCAGGTCCCACCACCCTTCAGCCCCTAATAAGCACACAGAAACTGTATTAGCTATAAAAATGATGGCTGAAGACTAGGGATTCTTACTGGCTGGTTCTCTCTTAATTTTAATCAATAACTACTTACCTAAGTATTCCTACAAGATCTTATCTTACACGAGAATGCCAGGTGCATCCTATCTTCTCCATCATTATATGGTATCACTTTCCATGGCACCTCAATCTGTCTCCCTAACCCAGCCTTCTCATGGCCTGGCAGTTCTTCTGCCTATGCTTTCTGCCTGGCTATCGACCAAACAGTGTTTTATTTACCAATCAATAAGACAAGCATATATATCATATATATATATATATATATATATATATATATGATACTCCCATCATTTCCTCTTTTCTGTATAAATAAAAACTAATGTTTTAACTTTAACATAGTAAAATTATATATAAAAAACACTTATCCAGGAAGAAGTATAACTAATAATGTTTAGTAGATTAATTTTGGCAAATTTTGGCAAAATTTAAAGAAAAAATTCTATATCTTATCTTTTTGAGTCTAAAGATTCACATGTAGCTTATCACTTATCATAACTAAAGAAATCCATAAACATAACTATCTGCCTTCAAATGAATCAAAGACCTCAAAGATTAACATATAATGTCCATAATTGAGAGAGACATCTAGATGCCTGGACAGTCACCAAAGTTCTTTTATAATGTTGGGGCATCTATGTTCAGCCCACAGGCCATTGTGTGTTGGCACACTTCTCAGTGAAGCAGGAAATTTTAAACTGTCCACCTGTATTGGCAGTTTGTCAGTCACTTTACTTGAGTTCTGCAGAATGTCTAGCAGACTCTTACATGAAGAATCCTGAAGGACTGTCCCATTATGTTTTGCCAAATTCAGCAGTCACTTTCCTGTGGGTTTTGCATGTCCAGGTTATACAGCATTCAGTCAAACAGTCCAGGAAAGAGTAATTTCTTGCCAAATGACTATTATCTGCCATGTTGAAGGAAAGCTCTATAATGAGTTTCCTCAATGCATATCTAACTCTCTGACAAAATTGGTGTTTCCTGGAGAAGTTGTGCAATAAAAACTCTAATAAATTATTTTAAATGTCATATTCTGTAGGTCTTTGAAAGGTTTAAAGTATATTTGGCACTTGAAATATATCTCTACATATCTAGAAAACCTAACATGATTATAAGTTTTTATTATCATAGGTGACTATCTATAGTCTACATATAATTATACATATATTCTTATTTTACATATCTATCCCAGTTCACACTTCCTCCCATGTCCCCCGACGCCTGCTCCTGTCCCATTCCCCTTCCACTCCACAGGGAGTGTGATGCATTCCAGGAGGGATCATCAAAATCTCTAAGTCATGTGGAGTAGAATCTATGACCTCCCTCTGGCCTTTAGGCTAAGGGAGTATTCCCCCATGCAGAATGTGCTCCGAAAGTCCTTTTGCACACCAGAGATACATCCAGGTTTAATTGTCAGAGGTCGCTTAGACTGCCTAGGCCTTCTAACTGAGTTCTGAGTTGATCTGATGCTTGTTTCCCACCTATCAGTCTGGGAGTCTATGAGCTGTCCCTTCTTCAGGTCAGCTGTCTCTATGGGTTTCTGTACCCTGGTCTTGACCCCTCACTCTTGACCCCTCACTCTCTGAAATTGGATTCCAGGATATCAGCTCAGTGTTTAGCTCTGGATGTCTGATTCTGTTTCCATTGGCTACTATATGAGGGTTCTATGATGGCATATTAGTTAGTTATTAATGTCATTATCAGGGAAGGGCATTTAAGGTAGCCCCTTCACCGTTGCTCAAATTGTTAGTTGGGGTCATCCTTGTAGGTCTCTGGACATTTCTCTAGAGTCAATTTTCTCTTCAAATCTATAAGCACTACTTCTATTATGGTATATCCTTTTTGCTCTCTGTTTTCGACCCCCAGACTCAACATTCCTGGTCCCACAGGTTCTCCTCTTCTCCACTTCTCTTTATCCTAATGCCCTCTCCACTCACTGTCCCCCCACTTGCAATATTCTCAGAAAAACTTGTTCCTTTACCCTTCTGTGAGGCACCTTGTATAAAATACTTAGAACCCTCCTTGTATCCTTGTTTCTCTGGCGGTGTGAATTATAGGCTGGTGATCCTTTGTTCTATGTTTAAAATCCATGTACGAGTGAATACATACAATGTTACTCTTTTTGTGACAGGGTTATCTCACTCAAGATGGTTTCTTAAAGTTCTATTCCTTTGCCTGATTATTTCAAAATTCCATTGTGTTTGTCTACTGAGTAGTATTCCATTGTGTAAATGTACCCAATCTTCTTTATCTTAGTTGCTTCCAGGTACTTGTTATTACAAACAATGCTGCTATGAACATAGTTGAACATATGTCTTTGTTGCATGGATGTGGATCTTTTGGGTATATGTCTAAGAGTGGAATTGCCAGGTCCTGAGGGTAGACTGATTCCCATTTTCCTGAGGACCAGCCATACTGATCTCCAAAATGGCTGTACAAGTTTGCACTCCCACCAGCAGTGGACGGGTGTTCACCTTTCTCCACTTCCTCTCCAGGATAAGCTGTAATTGATATTTCTAAATTTAGCCATTCTGGCAGGAGTAAGATGGTATCTCAGAGTTGTTTTGATTTCCATTTACCTGATGGTGTGGATGTTGAACAGTTTCTTAAGTGTCTTTCAGCAATTTTGGATTCCTTTTTTTGAGAATTCTCTATTCATTATTGTATTCCACTTTTTAATAGGGTTATTTGGTGTCTTGTTTTCTTTCTATATTTTGAAGATCAGCCCTTTGTCAGATGTAGGATTTGTGAATATCTTTTCCCAGTCTGTGGGATGTCATTTGGTGTTGTCAACTGTGTCCTTTTCCTTAAGCAAGCTTCTCAGTTTCAGGAGGTCCCATTTATTTATTGTCCATCTCAGTGTCTGTGCATGGAGCCTGAGGAGGAGCCGAGTGTGGCCGCGGTCCGTGAAGTCTGTGAGGAGGCTGGAGTAAAAGGGACCTTAGGAAGGTTGGTTGGAATTTTTGAGAACCAGGAGAACAGGACGTACATGTACGTGCTTATTGTCACAGAAGTGCTGGAAGACTGGGAAGACTCCATGAACATTGGAAGAGAGAGTGGTTTAAAATAGAAGATGCCATCAAAGTGCTACAATGTCACAAGCCCGTGCAGGCAGGCATCCTACTTTGAGGCGCTGAGGCAAGGCTACTCTGCCAACAACTGCACCCCTGTCGTGGCCACCTCATACTCCACTTCCGTGTCAGGCATCAGATGACTGCAGACTTGCTGTAAGAGCCAGAGAGTGGAAACCAGACTGAAGTGTGGCTCTCGTCACCACTCCCTCACCCTCCTCACAGCCTCCTCTTTGACCCAGACATGGTGGGCAACAGAGAGGGGTACACTGAGGCGCTGCTGGGTTGTGGAGTGATGTGGGTGGTGTGTGGGGTGATGGGAACTTCTTTCTCTTTTTCCTGAGGGTGGGACTGGGATGTAACTCACGAGTAATTTCCTGCTTGCTCCATTCCTCCCTCACTCACCCTGCCCTCTGAGAGAGGAACCCTGTTCTCTCTCCCATTTTGGGTTCTGAAGCGTTCCCATTTGCCTCATCCCAGCCTAGCCAGGTATTTTCTCTAAATTTTTATTTTTCATTAAAAGACACCCATGTGAGATGAAAAAAAAGAACAAATACACATAAATACACAAACATACAATAAAAACAACTAAGATTCAAAGATAGACATTACCATAGGGTAAAGGGCTGGGAAAAGATCTTCCAATCAAATGGACCCAAGAAGCATGTATCTATCCTAATATCTAACACGTTAGAGTTCAAACCAAAATTAATCAAAAGAGAATAAGACGGTCATTTCATATTCATCATAGGAGAAATCCATCAGCAAAATGTGTCCATTCTGAACATCTATGTCCCAAATACAAAGGCACCCACATTTGTAAAAGAAACGCTATTATAACTCAAACCTCATATAAAACATGAAACACTTATAGTGGGAGACATTGATACACTACTCTCACCGCTAGACAGCAACACCAGTCAGAAACTGAACAAAGAAACAAAAAATCTAATAGAAGTTATGTCTAAAGGACACATAACAAAGGACACAGAGGACATCCTGACAATTTTCAGGTCATACTTTGAAAACCTGTACTCCACAAAATTTGAATTCAAAGGAAATGGAAAATTTTCTGGATAACTGTTACTTACCAAAATTAAATCAAAAACAGACAAACAACTTAAATAGATCTATAACCTCTAATGAAATAGAAGCAGTCTTCTAAAGCCTTCCAACCAAACAAAGGTCAGGGCCAGTCGGCTTCTGTGATGAATACAACTAGAAATTCAAGGCAGAGCTAATACCAATACTACTCAATTTGTTCCACACAAAAGAAAGTGAAGGTTCAATACCAAACTCTTTTTATGAGGCCACAATCACCTTGATACCCAAACCTCACAAAGACAAAACTAAGAGAGAAAACCACAGACCAATATCTTTCATGAACATCGATGCAAAAATACCCAATAAAATACTGGCTAACTGAATCCTAGAATACATCAGAGAAATCATCCACTACAACCAAGTAGGCTTCATCCCTGGAATGCAGGATGGTTTATCATACAAAAATCTATCAAGGTGATCCACCATATAACAAAACTGGAAAAAAAAAACAAAAAACAAAAAAAAAACCACAGGGTCATATCCCTAGATGCTGAAAAAGCCTTTGACAAATTTCAACACCCTTTCATGATAAAAGTCTTGGAGAGATCAGGGATAACAGGAACATACCTAAACATAATAAGAACAATAAACAGCAAACCAACTGCCAACATCAAACTGAACGGAGAGAAACTTAAGGCGATTCCACTAAAATGAGGAACAGGACAAGGCTGCACACTCTCTCTCTATCTCTTCAATATTGTACTTGAAGTTCTACCTAATGCTATAAGACAACAAAAGGAGACCAAGGCAGTGCAAATTGGAAAGGAAGTACTCACACTTTCTCTGTTTGCAAATGATATGATAGTTTACATAACCGACCCAAAAACCTCTACCAGGTAACTCCTACAGCTGATAAACACCTTCAGCATACTAGCAGGAAACAAGATAAACTAAAAAAAAAATCAATAGCCCTACTTTTTTCAGATGACAAATGGGCTGAGAAAGACATCAGAAAAATATCATACTTTACATTAGCCACAAAGAACATAAAGTAACTTGAGGTAATGCTTACCAAAAAAGTGAAAGACCTATATAATAAGAACTTTGTGTCTTTAAAGAAATTAAAGCAGATACCAGAAAATGGAAATATACCCCATGCTCTTAGATAGGTAACATAAATATAGTGGCAATTTTGCCAAAAGCAATCTATAGATTCAATGCAATCCCCATTAAAATCCCAGCTCAAGTCTTCACTGACCTTGAAAGGATAATAATCAACTTTATATGGAAAACAAAAGACTCAGCATAGCCAAAATGACCCTGTACAATAAAAAAAAATCTCAGGAGGTGTCACTATCCCCAACTTTAAGCTCTAGTACAGAGCTATATATAATTCTGAAAACATCCAGGTATTGGCACAAAAATGGACAAGTAGACCAATGGAATCAAATCCAAAATCCTGATATTAACCCATACTTACTAACTCCTGATTTTTGACAAAACCACTAAAAGTATACAATGAGAGTAGGAAAGCATCTTCAACAAATGGTGCTGCCACAACTGGATGATGGTGTGTAGATAGACCCATGTCTGTCACCATGCACAGAAATCAAGTCCAAATGGATCAAAGACCTCAATGGAAATCCAGCCACACTGAACAGCTTAGAAGAGAAAATGGGCAGTATCCTTGAACAAACTGATATGGGAGGCCACTTCCTGAACATAACTCCAGTAGCATAGACACTGAGATCAACAGTTAATACAGTGGCCCTCCTCAAACATAGAAGTTTCTAGAAGACAAAGGACTCATTTGACAAACAGCAGCCGGCAGACTGAGAAAATATTTTCACCAATTCTACATCTGAGAGAGGGCTGATGTTCAAAATATACAAAAATATACAAAGAACTCAAGAAACTAGTCAACAAAACACCACATAACCCTATTGTACTCCACAGCTAGTTTTCTAATGAGACTGAAACACAGAACTGTAACACAATTCACACCAGATTTCAAAACTGAAGTTCATCTCTTTGAAATACTTAATCATCTTCTGACCAAAGCAGAAACTCTACGTGAAAGTGCAGACACTGAGTCCCTTTGGTCCACTGTCCTATTCTGTGACCTGAGATTGCCTGTTATAGGGCAGCAGTAGTTCATTCACTAACATAGGTTACCTAGAAGCCAAATTGTCTGATGTCAGAGAGGGCACTCTGGAAGTTGAGAACTTTTCCACCACTTCTATCAAATGGAACACAAACTCCACTGCTGCTTCCTATTATGCCAAGAGGTTGCTGATATGTGATGTGATTTCTGCAGGGCCACATACAGAGTTACTCCATGGCCTCAAGTGTTGCCCCTGTTGCTGTTTCTGCTTTCTGCATTTACACGTCATTAGTCTACACATCAACCTGTAGCATCTAGCAGCAAAGGCCTGGCCTACTGTTCTTTCCATTCTGCTTGTTCCACCTGCCCTCATTCTGGCAAGTACTTGACAGGGTCCCAAGGCTCTTCAGCTACGTCCTGTTTTCTTTTCATTTCCCAATGCAGGCTGTAGTTTAGTTCCCATAGCCTACTGGCTCAGGGCTCACTGCTCACTGCTCAATGACTTCCGCAACTAACACCTGAGGCTTAGCTCTTTTCCTAGCTCAGGTCCACCTTACAGACTGGGGAGGCTTTGAAAATTTGTGCCCTGGCTCAGCTGCCTCTCCTGATGAGGAGGTTCTACTTGGGAACAAAGTTGGGCATCTCAGGAAAGCTCCAGGTCACTGGGTCAGAAGTAGCATAGAGCCCAGTGACCTCCCTGTAGTACACAGGACCAGTTTCTATGTGTGATCAAAAGTGCTTTCATTCTACTAGAAAATCAGAGTGTCTGTGTATGAAAATGGTGAGCAAGAAGAACAGGGTATGGGGGCAGGAGAGAGAGAGAGAGAGAATGAATATGTGTATTCAAAAGTGCACATGACCAGCAAGGTGGAGAAAGATAAATTTATGAAAACATGTCAAGGTAAATATTTAAGAAAACTGAAAAAAAATGATAATACTCAACATTCTTAAATGTTTAAACAATGGAATATTCAAACCAAAATAACAGTTATTTGATGTTTTAACATGATACACTCCCATGTTTATTTCAAGCCAGATGCCATGCCACTGCCACATTATTCATTTTCTATTTATACTGTTTTATGAAAGTAGCCACCTCTTTCCTGCAAAGGAAGGCAGTGACATTGTTTATGTGCATCACTGAGGTGTTAGTGTATAAAGCTAAAAGGCCAGAGCTGTTATGTAGCTATTGCCTCAGAATCATAATTTTCCTCCTTAACTTAGAAAGCAAAAGCAACTTAGGAGACTCAGAGGGCTTAGAACCTGGGATTCAGAAGGTGCTTCCCCAGGGTTATGAATAACTGTGGAGAGGAGATTCTTCAGTGGAGCTGCCTGTCAACTGAGTAGGGAGAGCTGAAGATGCAGGTCTGGTGAGTCATCTGTTGCCTGTGCTCAGTTAGGCTTTTACTCATGGTCCCCAGAAGTAACCCTAATAAACTTGCTGATTCACTGAGAAGGGCTTGAGTCAATCTGTATCTAGATGTTTTCTGGAGTGGACAGATACATTTGTGTTCCCCAGAAAAGGATACATGATGTTTGCCCAGGGGAAATACCAGACAATGTATATTACAGACAACATGATGTAATAAATATTAGTGGTCACAGCTGTAACCTAACCTGCTTAGCACAACAACTTAATGATCTAAGAATAGGCATTTGTTAGGTTGGTAAGAAGCCTGAGGGGCATAGAGGACACATGACTTGGCTAAGGTCACAAATCTACTGGCAGAACTGTGAGAAGTTGGGCTCAGGGCCCTGTGACTGCATATTTATTATTAATGCATGCAATTTAACTAATTCTCAATAAATGGCTACTCTGATGTTACAGTCAACAAAGACCAAAAGGTTTGGAGAGCTGACAGCACTTTAACATCCCACATGGAGATGCTTGGAGTTTGCCCTGCTGGTTTTAGGTCTTGCTTCTTGTGAGGAAACACTATACCCCTTTTCCTCTCTTTGGAAAAGCTAATGTGTACCCAATATGTTAGAGGTATGTGATTGCCTTTTTGCTTTTGCTTTTACATGGGCTTACAATTAAGAGGTTGCATTGCATCTCAGAAGAGGCTTTGAACTTGCAAACAATGTTGAGACTGTAAGACTATGTGGATTTTTGAAGTTGAATTAAATATATTCTGCATTTTTGTATGGATATAATCTTATAGGATCCAGGGAGTGGAATGTGCTGGTTTAAATAAGAATGGCCCCCATAGGTCCATATATATGAATGAATAGTCATCAGGAAGTAGGACCCTTTGGTGAAGATTAGAGGGATTAGGAGGTGTGGACTTGTTGGAGGGAGTTTATCACTGGCTTAGAGCTTTCAGAAGTTGCTTTCTCAGCCAGCAGATCAAAATGTAGCTCACAGCCATTGTTCAACACCATGTATGCTAGTTAACATGCTCTCCACTACAATGATAGTAGACTAAACTTCTAAATCTACAAGCCACCCTCCAATGTGCCCCGACCAGCGGGGAATAGTTATTTGTGGGTCAAGGTGGGCTACAACCTGAAAATAATGGGAGAGAAAGAAGGAATGAGACCAAGCAATGCTTGTCAAGGTCTAACTTTATTAGGCACAAAGAGGAGTTTTTAAAGCAAAGCAGGGAGGAAATGGGGAGGGGTAGCTGTGCTGACTCTGGGGCTCTGGTATTTTCCCAGGCCAAAAATATCAGACCCTAAATGTCTGCTTATCTCAGTTCCTGGCGTCTTGGTTCATCTCAGTTCCTGGGTTGAATGGAACAGACTGCTTTTTCAGCAGTTTTCTGTTTTACCAAGATAAGGCTCAATTAGAGTTTTAAGGTATAAGTAATTCTGCAAGAGGATGTGACTCAAGGCCGGCTCCCAACATATCTCCCTATTTAATTATTTTTTATGGAGGGTCTGTCTTAGGCTATGAGGTGAGCTCCCACAATCAGGACCCTGGGGATGGGCTTGTCACTATGTGACTAATCGGTAGGACCTCTGTCTTAGGATACATAGGGTGCATTCACCCTCAGCACTCAAGGACATAATGAAAAATCAGGTGAGAAACTTGGGCAAGATGAGTGGGCTCCTGAGAGAAGGCCCTAAGCTAATCCCATCGTTGAGGGACCTACAGCCGAAGAGGAGGGTCTACATCTGCTTTGCGGCACCGCTATACTCCCATCATTGATGTCTCCATATTTGAGAGAACCAGGTCCTCTGTTGTTCGAGTCCTGTGAAATCAAGTCCTTGTCTAGGGGGATCAGAATTGGCATTGTCACCATCCTCAACAGGTTCCTCAGAGGAGTCCTGTTCCTTTTCCAAAAGCTGATGGTAGTGTACAGACATAAGTTTTTTGAGTATGGAATCAATTTGAGTTTTGACTAATTGAGTATTCTCTGGAATGTCCAAGGCCCAAAAGTCAGCAGCAGCAGCAACAATACCACAAATGGTCCCAGGAAAGATGGAAGCAAGGTAGAAAGCCAAGGGGAGGTGGAAAACCAAATTTTATACCAGGACTCTGCTTGTTCCCGCTGTTGTTTACATTCCTCAAGACTTTTCTGTACTCTATCCAAGCTGTCTTCCACTAAGCCAGTCTTATCAGCATAAAAGCAACATTTCTCTTTTAAGGCTGCACAAAAGCCACCCTGTTGCAAGAATAATAGATCAAGCCCTCTTCTATTCTGTAACACAACTTCTGCTAAAGAAGTATGTGAATCCTTTAGATTTTTTAGTCCATATTGTAATTCTTTAATATCTTTGTCTACTGCCACTGTGAGTCAATTGAAATGGGAGTTAATCTATACCAGAGAGGCTATTCCTGTCTCTGCCCCAACAGCTCCAAGACCTAGAATAACAGCCAAGGTAATGGCAGTTACTGGTTCTCTTTTTACATGGCTGGAAGTATCTCGTATCATTAAACTGAACAACATCAATGAAAGATCAGCTTTGGACTACAAACTGCTCAGAATAATTTTGAGGTGTCCTGCTGAGATGATCCAGCCTCACAGACAGACTCCTCTAGCCAGGACTTGAGTCAAGCCCCGCACTTTCCCATTATGCTTAGACTGAACAAAAATGAAACAGCTCAACAGTTAACCAAAATTTTTTATTTTCAGGATCCTCTAAAGATGCTGTCACCCCCAGAGAGCAGGAAGTAACTTTAAGAACATAATACCCACATTCCTAAGAGGTATGGTGGGTGGTTTTTTGGTCACTCATTGGGTTAGGGATATTTGTCATTGCTTAGGGGTATTGGTTACAAAATGTTGAACAAAGGGGATTAGATTCATTGTTTAGGGGGATTGGTTACAAAATGTTTAACAAAGGGGATTAGATTCATGGTTTTTTCTTGGAAAAAAATACTGATATGATAGAATAAAGAAGATTATTGACTCTATTCTGAAAGGAAAAAAGGGAGGATATAGATAAGGTAAGATGAAAAGGTAGATTATTGAATCTACTTTTAAAAAGCAACTGCTAGTTTTAAATATTTTACATTGATTGGATTTTGTATATTGTTTCCAATTCTGTATATTGATACAAATTTGGGATTAGGTTAAAACATACTGTACATATGTATCTAATCTTGTTCAAGGTATTATACCAATACCACCCATTTAACAATGTAATGAAAATTTCTGGTTCTTGAAAGTTATTATTACCAACTATATGGGATAATAAGGAAATGTAGGTTAGTAATTAGTCAACTATTACAATCCAACTTGTACTCATATTATGCATTTTATCAAGGACAAACAGAGATATATTTTAGATAGACAGGTCATCTACAGAATATGGGATTTAAGGTGTCTTAATAACATAGTTTTTTTTCTTTTTTTTTTTTTTTTTTTTTTTTTTTTTTGGACACTGAGACATAACTACTCCTGGCAGCACCAATCTACTACAGGGAAGATGATGGGCACTGAAAAAGCTCCATGTGGAGTTTACTTTCTTTGTGATAAAAATAAGTCACTAGATAAGACAGTGCCCTTGCCTCAATTGCTGACAGTGTGCTGTCCTTGGACAAACAGGACATCAAGAAGAGTGACTGCAAACCTTGCCAAGACAAGGTGGGACAGTCCTTCAGAATATCCTGCTTCACAGAAATATCTGTCAGATATGCTAGACCTGTAGGCGAAAGATGGATGCCCCAATGTTGCAAAAGAACCTTGAGTGAACTGTCAAGGCAGCCAGATGTTTTTGTCATTTCTCACATTATTTGGAAGTTGCTTGTTTGCACTTCCTGCTTAGTTAATAATATTTTTGTCTCAGGTCTCTGAGGTACTTGAAAACTAGATAGTAGAGTATAGCTTTCCTTGTTTATCAGACTCAGAAAAGAAACTCACTAAAGAAATGTAAAGTGTATAAGTTTGAGAGACAAAACAGATATTTTTAAGTTGGAAATGCAAATTAGGATAGAAAAAGTAATTTAAGTACAAGACTTTCAACTCACCAGGGTAGAATAGATAATGAAGTATTTTCTCTCAATTTGTCAAATGCAAATGGACTAGATATTGTTGATAAACTTATTGCCTGTATATATTGTTTACACTTACTGTATTTAGTTTTTCTTATGTTAGTTGTAGCCTTTTTATATTAGACAAAAGGGGGAATTGTGATATATTATTTGTGATTTGTTAAAGCTTGCCTGAGTGTACAGAAAGCACTAGTTGGCTATAGAAGCCAGGTGGTGGTACACACCTTTAATCTTACCACTTGACAGCCAGAGGTAGACAGATGCCTATTAGTTCAAGGCTACACTGAGCTACTCAAAACTAATCCAGCCCTAGAGAGAAACAGCTCACACAAAGATGATCTTAGTAGTTGGGATCACATGCATTTAATCCCAGCACTATCGAGGTATAAAAAGCAAAGGGTCTCATGTGGAGATTCATTCTCCAGTCATGCTGAGGATAGGCAGTAGTCGGAGGCTTGGTGGAGAGCTTGTGAGACACAATCAGCCCTTTTAGCCTGAGGTAGAGGTAAGAGCTAGTGTCTTGGTTGCTTTGCTTTTCTGATATTTGGCTTCAAGCTTGAACCCCAGTATCTGTCTCTGGGTTTTTACTTTTTGTGTTACACACAGTGACACACCTTCCCCAAACAGTCCCCACACCTAGGGCCCTAGCATTCAAACCTGAGCCTATGGCAGCCATTCTCATCCAAACTACCACACTAAGTAAAATAGTCAAGAGTTGCCTATAAAAGAGCCCACCTGGTGCAGTGCAAAGTGGGCTGATGAGGTTGGATACCAGAAAGAAGGTCTCTATAGTCTTAGATTCTATACCTTGAAGAAATGATTCTTTAAAGGAGGGATTATTTACTGAGTTTTGATATAGGATCACGGATTATCCATGACTACATGAAAGCACTATAGAAACAATGCTGTCCCCAGACAAATACCTAACACCTTCATGAGTCTAGATTTTGGTCACTCTCTTCCCCATAAATGAGGGACAGAACAGGTCCAAGAATCTGCTGCTCGGAAGGAGGTCCTGATGCTGACTGTGTAGGTCCTACTAGTTCGAATGAGAATGTCCCCCACAGGCTCAGATGTTTGAACATTTGTTTCCTAGTTGGTAGCACTGTTTGGGGGAGGTTTAGGGGGTGTGGCCATGCTGGAGGAAGTATATCATTGGGGGTGGGCTTTTGAGAGTAAAAATGCTTTGCTTATTTCCAGTTTTCTCTCTTTGCTTCATGCTTGTGGTTCAAGATATGAGCTCTTAGCTTCCCAGCTAAAGACTTTAGCACCAATCCCATTTTCACTCCCCATTCCCTGTGTGTAGAATTGATACCAGACAGGATAGTTTTGATTGACTGTGCTCTCTACATACAGGGCCTCATACTACAAACGTCCTACTCCAACTGATTTTCTTCCTTCAACAATAGGAATGTTTTTGTTTTAGTCATGAATGTTTTGTTCATTTCACTGTAATATTAGAGAAAAAAACCCATAACAGTCAAGACCATGACTTCATGAGTATTATCTATAAGATTACATCCTTTTAGTAAGATTCAAGCAATTAATGCAGGTGGCAAAGGCATACGGCTCCCTCCCTCTAAAAATTTCCAGTGAAGTTGTAATATGAGTGGTTGAAGCTCAAGATATACTATTTTAAAAACAGATATGCCTAAAAACTGTTCTGGGTTTGGAACGGAGCTGCACTGGTGTGGTCTTTTACAGCCCCAAGCACTCTGTCATAGTTCTTTCTTGGCACAAGGAAAAGGGGCTGGAACCCTGCTTCTTGCCGCTTGCCCCAGGCCACTTCCAGACAGCCAGCTTGGTGGCTCCTGGCCTCTCTGGTCTCTGGTTCTTGTTGAAGCCTGCTTGCCTAGGTCTGGCTCCTCTCCCAGAATTCCTATGCAGCCCGGATTTGTCCTTGCAGCACAGCTTGGATAAAGCTGTCCAGTAGTCTCTGCCCTCACCTCTGCTTATCCTTGGGAGGTTGACTGCCTTCCTGGCCCATTCAGTAGCATTCTTTGTATCAATGCTGTTTGACACAGACCTCTAACTCTGATACTATGGGCTGCTGCCGTGAGACAGAAGTTGAAGTAACAACGTGCTCATTTCAGAGACTTGTGTATCTGCTTGTGATTACTGTCTTCAAGAGAAGAATAACCCGGCTGGATCTAGGGAGGGGATGAGACCTGTGGAGCTGCCCCAGGCAAACTGTCTACACCAGGACTTTAAATTTATGAAGAATGGTTCATTAATGTTCTTTGACATCACTGAGCTTTGGGTGTTTGGTTGCATAGCAATAGCTGACTGATACATGGACACAAAGCATCACCCAGATCCCACCCTGTATTTGACCTAAACCTAGAATGGAATTACTGTGTCTGAATTTTCATTAGCATGCTCATTGTCAGGCCAGTAATATCACGGGGGGGGGGGTTAGGGGGGCAAATGGACTTTAGGGAGCAATCTACAGCTCTCTTCCACAACTCCATGATCTCCCTCCTACTTTGCAGAGCTGGGGGTGGACGAGTCAGGATGAGATTTAGAGATTTCCGCCATCCTAGGGACAGTGGGCGGTGCCAGGCCACATGCCCCGGCTAATGGCACAGCATTGGAATTTTCACGTCTCTGGAACTCTAGGCCCCTCTGTGTGTCACAGACACCAGTGCTTCCCACATTCCTTCCAACTGCCCTGACGCTTTCTGCCAGCCATTTGGAACTCTTCTTCTTTCAAGCTCGCCTAACTTTCTTTCCAGGAAGTGATGGTCTGGAGGGGGCTCCAGTATGTGCCTTGGTGAGCTGACACTTGGCACTGCTAGTGCTTCTCATATGTATGAGGTGAGGTTTCTAACTTTAGCCACCGAATAAGATTCTCTGGAAAATAATGGGACAGATGGGTCCTATACAGACACAAGGAAATGGATACAGAACCAGGGGTACACAATGGGAACTGGCTCAGGCAGTTGAGGTTACAGTTTTTTTTAGAAATGTCTCCCACAGGTTCATGTCTTCATAGTTTGGACCCCAGTTGGTAGCTGTATTTTGAAGGCCCTGAATTTTTTGGAGGTGGAGTCTGGTTGGTGGAACATGTCACTAGGAGTTGAAGGTGATACCTACCCTACCCCCAACCCTGACTGGAGCCTCAGCTTCTTTTTCTATCAGGATGGAGTAGACTCATGCATCCACACTGTGAATTGCCTCTGTGTAGTCCTCGTAAGGATGGACTGAGAAACCCCTGAAACTGGGAGCCCAAATCAACCCTTTCTTCCTAAGGCTGCAAGGTAACTTATAAAGTCATGGAGGCTGAAAAGTCTCCAAATGTGACACCTCAGCCTGAGAACCAGGAAGGTGATTCAGCATGAGTCAGGAGCTCCACTGTCCAAGGGCAAGAGAAGGCAGTGTCTGGGCCTCAGAAGAGACTAAACTGATCCTTCTTCTACTTGTGCTGTGTCAGCTAGACTGCATTTGGGGTCCTCATTTTTAAAATGAGTGCTAGGAACTGAATTTGGGTCCCCTGGTATTACTCTGAACCACTGAGCCATCTCCTCAGCCCCATTTTTATTTTTAATTATGTGCACATTTATGAAATGTATGTGTGTTCTCTATGGGGGTTATGTGCATATGAGTGTAGGTATCCTAGAGGCCAGAAGAGCTGGAGGATCCAGAGTGTGTACTAGAAGCTGAGATCCAGTCATCAGAAAGAACAGCAAGTGTGCTTAACCTTGGAAACATCTCCTTAGCCTCCAGGGATTCCTGTTATGGAATGAATGTTTGAGGAAGTTTCCAGAGAGGCATAACGTGACATCTGTTCAAGTGTGGTTGGTGGGGCTGAGGAGATGGTTCAGTGGTTCAGAGCACTGGCCATTCTTCCAGAGGACCCAGGTTCAATCCCCACCACCCACATGACAGCTCACAACAGTCTGTAACTCCAGTTTCAGGGGATTTGACACCCTCACACAGATAGATATACATGCAGGCAAAACCACAATGCCCATGAAAATAAAAATAAATACGTGTAGTTGACGCATTCTCTGGATTGGGGTTCTAGACCGACTGAAAAGGAGAAGCTGTGAAGCAGGTCCAGAGGCAGAATTCCTTTTGTCTGTTTCCTGGCCTGTGGGGATGATGCTGCTGTCCCATGCTCCTTCCGCTATGAACTCTGTCATGCCTTCCACACCAAGAAGAGCTGTCTAAAACACAGCTAATGCCTTCTACCTCTGGGCCAGTGGTTGGATTCCTTATGGAAGCATTGGGAGAACAAGGGAGAACTTTCTTGGAAGAGAGCTGTATTTGTGTAGTGTGGCACGCCCTCTCTAGAGCCAACCACTTCAGATACCAGTCCATTGCCTTTAGACTGGAGCTAGGGCTGAGTCAGCCTGCTGTAATTCAAGCTCTGTGTGATCTGGGGCTGACCGCATCCAAGAGGAGAGGGCAGTGGGCAACTGCCCACAGCCATTTCAGGGCGGAGTTGAACCAGTGACACTGTGACTGACATGGCAAAAACAACTTAAGGAAGGGAGCATTTGTTTTGCCACACCATCTTTAATTTAAGTGGCCTTGGTAAGCTGTTTGCACATGTTGAGGCTGACTCTAAGAGAAAGACAGACTCCCCTTACCTCAGATTCAAACAGGTTTACCCCACTTGTCCTAGGAGACACTTTCCCAGGGCAGGCCGGTCTCATGCTTTAGTGACAGGGAGAAAGGAGAACACACAGCTATATTGCACCCTTGAGAACAGCTAGAAGGTTATTCTAAGTGTTATTACTTTTATTTCTCCTGTGATATAAAATGCCTGCGGTGGGAATGAGGAGTTGGGAGGCTCATCAGTGGAGAAAAAGATCCAATGCCCTCTTCTGGCTGCCTCAGGCTACTGCACACACATGATGCACATAAACTCAGGCAAACATATACACAGAAATAAAATGAATAAATGAAATACAATTTTAAAAAGAAAGGTGTCAATTCTTTTAAGGAGTACGGTCAGAAACATTTCTAAGACATTCTATTGGTCAAAGGCAGTTTAAATTGGGGCAGGGCATTACACCTCTTCATGGGAGGGACTCCATGCACAGGCTGCTGTTGTTGGAACCATTGGAGACACCTGCCACACTCTACAAGAGTGTTACTTCATGGCAGTATGAGTTTTCTTTCTTTTTTCCTTTGTTCACTGACGTAGCCACAAAATGATTCTGAAACTGTTCCTAGTGCAATAGATAGTCAATGAATACATGGGGGTAAGAATAATGTTTCCAACATTCAGTCCATATTCGGACCTTCTCGTGGACCCCCTAGGATGAGCAGCGTTTGTAGGGGAAGGTGGGATGTGATGGCTCTGCTTCCCGGCCTGTGGTATAAGTCTATCTCACCTCTCCTCACATGCAAGGAACACAAGGAGATCACAGTGAAGAAGGAAAAGACAGACTTCACGGGTTCTCAGCCAGACTCTAGCCAGTGGGAATCGCTGTTTCTCCACCTGTAAATTATGTGTGTCTCATGAGGTACCTGGGCTTCTCAGTTGTGCATTTTTACAGATGTGCTAATTGCACTTTTGTTCCTTCATTTCTGCAGGGCACTCTGTTGTTAGACTCTCCTAGGTTCTGGGCTGCAGAGGAAAGAAAGTCTGGTTAGTTCTTTGAGAGACACACAAATAAGCAGGCCCTCTTAATCCATTTTCTGTTGCTGTAACCTGATTCTTGACACTTTTTCAGAAAAGAGCTTTCCATGGCTCATAGCCTCGGTGTCTGGGAAATCCAAGTTTGGTCGCACCTGGTTGCTTCTGCTGAGGGCTTTGCTTCAGGCAGGGCTAGTGGGTCTGTGTGGAACCTAATGCCAGTCTAACGGATGCAGTACCGCTAGAGGGCGCTCTCCTTCCTAGTGAGCCTCCGTGACCCACCCGCCTTCCTTCTGTTAGGGCCTATTTCCCAACTAAGCTGTGCTAAGTTTTTAAGCCTCCACATCAGGTGTGATGAAGATGAACCAAATACAAGCCACAGCAACAGGTGCATTCCCCAGCATATTAGAAGAGGGCAGATCGCACCATCTTTTGCACCAGATGCGTTCAATAGACTTCCCTGACAGTTCTGGCCCTGACTGAAGAAGAATTCACCTGCATAAGGTTAGAATCCTGCTAGGTTTCAACCTTAGAACAAAAGGCTGAGGTACCTCCTTAACATATCAAAGCGGACCTGGCTGCCAGGTTCTCCCAGCATCCCTCTGTCCCTACCTGTTTCAGGGCCCTTCTGGCTGGAATATGGCCCCCTATCCTGAACTCTCCAGACCAGGGAGCTACACTGCCCTTCCTTACATAGTCCAGCCATTGGTTGCCCACTCTCTTTGTACCTTTGGCCTCCAGGCTGCTGCACCTGGTTCCTGTCTCTCCCCTCCCTTCTCCCCAACATGGCTTAGGGGCATGACCCAGATGTCCCTGTCCCTGCCTCTGGCTATGCTCTCCCATGTATCTACAATAAACCTCCTCCATCACATCAGCCATGTTCCCTTCCTTTCCTTTGTTATTCCTTTTTTTCATCCATTTGTTGTGTTAAATAGGCACCTCAGTCATTTGTCCCCAGGTTGAAACCCAACAACACCAAAGTCCCCACCGCTATGATCCTGGTTTAATTGGGATGGAATACAGCATATGTTGACCTATTTTAGAAGCTTTCAGGCAATTTCATGTGCTTCATAAGTCCCTGGTTTGGATTTCCAGTCACTGCTAGAACTCCTGGTCTCCCCTTGACTCCATTCCATCATGCAAACGAATGTTTGATTTCTGCTTCAAAAGGCTCTTCTCCTACAAAGTCTAGGGAAGTCCCTTGCTTGAGAAGGAGACAGCCTTCATGTCTTCCCAGCATGTGAGGACTTTTCTCTACCTTGCCCCTTACTGGAAAATAGGACTAAGCAGACTGTGCAGCCTGGGAGGACACTGCCAGCCCTGGGCAGAAGACAACAACTCCCAGTTTGCTCATCGCCAGCCTTGTGAGTGCTAGACCACCCAAGACTGTGGTGTAGATTTGTCGTTACCACCACCCCTCCTGCAGCTGCCCCCCCCAAAGCAATACCTGACCCAAAGGGCGGGGACGTGGGAGGAAGTACAAACTCAAAGCTCAAACGAGAGCTCATCACCGAGTAAGGAAGAGAATGGTGTCCAGAAATGGGGAATTCTATGGGGATTCCTGGTGGTCCCTGCAGAGGGACAGTGAGTACTTTTGTTGTTTTTATTGTCAATATAGCCAAGAGTGGCCAGAGGAGTGTCAGATTGGCCTGTGGCTATGTCTGTGGGGAACTGTCTTGGTTGTCTCATGATGGGGGAAGACCTAGCTCTCTGTGGGTTTACCACCACCTCTGGGTAGGTTATCCTGGCTTGTGACAGTAGGGCTGAGCAATAGGAAGAGAGACAGAGACAGACAGAGATACAGAGAGGCAGAGTCAGACAGACAGACACACACAGACACACACACACAGAGCATCATTCTTCCAGGTTCCCTCCCTGAGTTCCTGCCCTGACTTCCCTCAGTGACTGATATCACCTGAAAGTGTAAATTGAAATAGACCCTTTCCTCCCAAAGTTACTTTTGGTCCTGATGTTTTATCACAGTAACAGAGAAGGAAGCTGAGATGGTAAACTGAAAACAGGAAGCCTTCTCTCCATTTGAAATGCAGCCAAGCCCAGCCTGGAGGTAACCCTGGAGGCAAATGGAGAGGAAGGGAACCAGTGACAGCCCCACCTTGAAGTGGATGGGAGGAGTCAAGAGTAACACACCTTGAGGGCCCAACCTTCATTTCTTCAAGTCCCACAGTCCCTCTCCCAACCCAAACTGCACCAGCAACAGGGGACAAAGTGCTCAGCCTGTGGGGGGGACCATTCTAGATTCAAACCACAGCACAGCACAAACAAAAAAGTAATACGAGATGAAATGAATGAAAATGAATACAAACACAGTCAGTGAATTCAGAGAAGGAAATGTGCTGAGATGTGCAGGTGTCCTGGAGGTTCACGTGGAACAAAGCCTCACCAGAGAACAAGAGAGATACAGAGGGCAAATCCTAACACCCAAAGCAGAGGGGCATTAGAGAAAGAGAAAGGGGGAAATATCTATAAAGGGAAAACAAGAGTTGAACAATTAATTAAAGAGCATTTTCTGAGCTTCAGAAAGACTTGATTAAAGGGGCTGATAAAGTTCCAGGAAAGATTAATTAAAGAAAGGCATATACTTAGACAGACCCTGGTGTAATTCCAGAATTATAAACTCCCAGGTAAAAGGGGCTACTTACAAAGGAGAGGAAAATTGGTTACTGGTCTAATGTGGTGGCACACATCTGTAATCCTAGTAGTCAGGGAGCTGAGGCAGGGGAATTGTGAATTTGAAGCCAGTGTGGGAAGTTAGTGGGATCTTGTTTAGAGAAGAAAAGGGAAAGAAAGAGGAGAAAAGGAAAAAAACAAGACAAGGCAGAGAGAAAAACATCAGGTTAGTTATTGAGTTTTTCATCTGCTTCTCTGAAAGGTGGAATAACAGGATGGAGAACAGAAACCTGGGTGACAAGGACAGCGGCCCAAGATTCCTTACATATCAGGGAAATGGATTGTGAGATGTGCTGGCCAGTTTTACATCACCTTGACACAAGCCAGGACCATTGGGGAAGAGGGACCCTGAACTGAGAAAATGCAGCCTATGCTGCATTTCCTTATTGATGATTGATGTGTGAGAGATCAGCCCATTGATGGTGGTGTCATCCCTGACCAGGTGTCTAGGGTGCTATAAGAAGACGTGATGGCTACGAAAACCCCATTTTATGCCAGGCACTCATTCTACATTTCTAGAAGATAAGTGCTAGGCAATTCTGACTCCTTGCCCCCCTTGTCCCCTCCCTGGAATGATGTAACTGCTGTGAGATAATTAACTGCCTGCTCTGGGTTTTATAAATGCATTTATCGCTGTGTACCAGGGAGAGAGACAGTTACTCGCTAGCTGGGGGGGGGGGGAGTAAAGCAGTTTTTCATACAGCTGCAAATTCCACAGAGATGAGGTAATCGTGGTCTCCACCTTAAAAAACCCTTCTCTTAGCCCCTTCCGGGTGGCACACCTTTGATTCAACTGCAAGACTGTTGTCCTGTTAGCAGTATTAGTAGATTCATCTAGTTATAATTTGGAGTGAGTTTGTGGTATATTCCCAGTGGTTTCGAACTCTGTTTCCTAGACTGTGATGTGGAAGTAGAAGATGAAATAAATGCTTTCCTCCCCAAGTTGCTTTTGGCCATGATGGGTTTTTTGTTGTTGTTGTTTTGTTTTGTTTTGTTTGTTAGTTTTGATTTTTCCCCACAGCAAAAGTAACCGAACTGACACAAGAGAATTCAAAGCTGTCTGAAGACAAAGCTGGAGATGTGCTCATCCCCAAAGAGGTGAACTGGCACTCAGTGAGAGAGAGCAGACCCTGACCTGGGATGGAGGGAGCATCAGGAAGGGAAAGGAAGAAAGCAAGAGAGATAATGGCTTCGAAAGGTAAGAGAAGCAGCCTGAAAACAGCACACTGTGGGTGGAGATCGATACGTCTTTGTCCGGTTTGACAAATAGCTCCTCAGACACTTAGATGATCTCTTCAAGAAGTGGATCTTGGGACCAGAGAGCTGGCTCAGCAATTAAGGGTACTTACTGTCCTTGCAGAGAACCTGAGTTTGATTCCCAGCCACCACATGGCAGCTCATAACTGTAATTCCAGTTCCAGGGGATCTGGTGCCCTCTTCTGGCCTTCATGGACAGTGCACACACATGGTGTGTATACATACATGGAGCCAAAGTGCTCATACATGAAACATAATGTTTTAAATTAAACTATTATGTTGGGTTAAAAACATTTCCCACAATATTTGGTTTCATTTCTCACCGTGCAGTGCTAATAAATCTTTTATTTACATTATGTATGAAACTCTGTAAGTGGATTCACTTCAAGGAATCTTAGCTTAGTCTCCCTGTACAACCTAGGATAAAGGCAGTGTCCTTTACCTCTAGACCCTGCTGGATAAAGATGTAGGAGATTTGAATAATGCAGTTAGGACCTTAATTTAGGAGTTGAGTTTAATTGAGGGTAAGTGATTAACATTAATTATGATTGTAAATTTTATTCTATACTAGAGAACTGGCATTTCCACTGTATCTCTTTCTGTCTCCCTGCACATCTGTAAACATCAAAGAGGTTATTGTCTGCAAGCACAGTCCTAGGCAGTGAGAATGAAAGCCACACTCTCTGATCATTTTCCAGTTAAACCAGAAAGAGATGATTTAAAAATGACTCCTCATGTACAGTCACTGTGGAAAACAATATGGTAGTTCCTCAGAAAACAGGGAAATTATTTATCTCAAGATCCCTCTATACCACTATTGGGCATATACCAAAAAGATTCCCCATCCTACCAGAAGGACATTTGTTCAATATGTTCATGGCAGCTTTATTCATAATAGCCAGAACCTGGAAACAACCTAGCTGTCCCTCAACTGAAGAATGGATAAATAAAATACGGTGCATTTACACAATGGAGTACTACTTAGCTATTTTTAAAAATGCCATCAGGACATTTGCAGGCAAATGAATGGAATTAGGGGAAAAAAAACATCCTGAGTGAGGTAACCCAGACCCAAAAAGGCAAACATGCTATGTATTCACTCATAAGTGGATATTAGCTGTAAAGGATAACCATGCTACAATCCACAGACCCAGACAGGCCAGATAATAAGGAGGGCCCAAGGGGGGAGACACATGGTTCTCCTTGGGAAGGGGAAATAGATTTTGTGGGTGGACTGGGGACAGGTAGGGATAGGAACAGGAAGGGTTAGGTGGGGGTGGAAGGGATGAAGGGAGAGAGTACTGGGAGAGATGGCTGGAATTGGTGTGTGTGTGTGTGTGTGTGTGTGTGTGTGTGTGTGTGTGTGTGCAGTGGAAAATCCCTGGAGTCTATGAAGGTGATCCTAGTGAGGGCTCCTAGTAATGGAGGATAGGAATCTTGAACTGTTTATCTTCTGTAACCAGGCAACTTCCAGTGGCAAGACTGGGAAATCAACCTGGCCACAAAACCTCAGATTTATAATCTGCTCTGCCTGGGGCAATGGTGGTGCACAATTTGTGGGAGTGATCCAATTTGAGGTCCATGCCAGCAATGAGAGGGAGCCTGTGATACTGCCTCGATGAACAGGAACTGGAGGCGGATAGTCTAGAGACTTAGGATAGAACCATACATTACTGGCAAAAATAAATGAATAAATAAAAAATTAAAACAAAATCAGTGAACTGACTCCTAATGATGTTCTGCTATATATAGATTAGATTGGTGCCTAGAGAGGCTGCCTCCTGTATCTGATGGGAGCAGATGGAGAGACCCCACTGCCAAACATTAGGCAGAGAGAGAGAGAGAGAGAGAGAGAGAGAGAGAGAGAGAGAGAGGCAGAGCCCAGTAGGAGGTCTTTGCTGTGCTCCTCCCCTCGGAGCTTGAGGAACCCTGTGGAGGAGGGGAAGGAGGAATTGTGGCAGCCAGAGGGGTTGAGGACACCTGGAGAGCACAACCTGTTGCATCAAGTAACCAGGGCTCATGGGGACTCACAGAGACTGAAGCAGCAATCCCGAGCCTGCATGGTCTGTGCTAGTCCCTCTGCATGCATGCTATGGCGTTTTGGGGTGGCCGTGACTCTTCTGCCTGCTCTTGGGACCCTTTTCCTCCTCCTGGGTTACCTCACCCAGCACTGACGTGAGGGCTTGTGTCTGATCTTACTGTATCTTGCTGTGCCGCGTTTGGTTGATGTCCTGGGGCGACCTGCTCTCTTCTGGGGGGAGACAGGTGGGGAGGGACCTGCAGGGGATGGGAGGGGAGAAAGTGGAGAGGGAGGAGCTGTGGTCGGGATATGTTGTATGAGAGAAGAACAAATAAAACATTTTAAAAATGGCCCTTCCGTGAATGAAGAACAAACTTGTGACTGTTAAAAATTAAGCAGCTTCCTTAATATCTGGGTCACAAGGATTAATAACAACATTTACCACAAAACAAAACAAAACAAAAAACCTAAGGATGCAGGCAAAGTTTCAGTCAGAGGAAAATTTACAATAAAAAATACAAATAGAAAAATTATTTCACTTTTTTAGAGAGGATCTTACTATGTATCCCAGACTGGCTTATGATTTTTTTCTTTTTCCTTTTTCATTTTATATATCTGCATGCGTATTAGTGTTTTGCCTATATGTATGTCTGTGCACCACATATGTACCTGGTGCCTGTGGAGGACAGAAGAGGGTGCTGCATCCCTTGGGACTGGAATTATAGACAGTTGTGAACCTCGATGTAGGAACTGGGAATTGAACCCAGTCCTCTGCAAGAACAACCAGTGCTATTAACTGGTGAGATGTCTCTCCAGCCCCCAAGTTTCTCTCTCTCCCTCCCTCTCTCTTTCATATTTTTATTTGTATGTTATTTTACCTGTATGTATGTTGTTTTACCTGCATGCTTGTTTGTGCACCATATGTGTGCATTGCCACTGGAGTCCGGAAGAGGGCATCAGATTTCCTGAAACTAGGGTTACAGATGGTTGTGTCACTATGTGGGTGCTGGGAATGGAACTCAGGTCTCTTAGAAGAGTAGCCAGTGCTCTTAGCCCCTGAGGCATCTCTCCATATATGATTTCTAACTCTTGATCCATCTGCCTCAGCCTTCTGAGGCATGGACCACCAAATTAGCTCTGCTGAAGACATAGATGAGATTAAAGAAAGACGAGTAGAAAAAGATACACACAAAGCAACAGTAGGAACAAATTAATAAGTACAAAAACTTTCAGACTTAGAAAATGAAAACAATATAAAGACAAATGAAAACATATGTGTATTGTGTATGTGTGTGTGTGTGTGTGTGTGTGTGTGTGTGTTCTGTGAGACAGTTCAGTGGGTAAGAACCCTCACCACAGGCCTGAAAACTGAGTTGGATCCTGGGACTCACATTCAGGTGGATGAAGAGAACCAGCTCCACAAAAATAATGTTTCCTGACCGCTACTAACCATAGCGTGCGCATACACCCAATCATTTACAGCAGCAAATTTACAGTCAGGAATGAAAGGAATCAGTTTAGGAGGGCTGACAACTGTATCAGAGCTGACCAACAAACAACCAGAGAAAAGCCAGAATGACCGTCCACAGACATGACATATTTTGTAAGTGACTCCTTAATCTTTGCATAAAGTCTGAAAGTGGTCTCCTTTCAAATGCTGAGTCTTTACAGTTAATATTATTCTTTAATTTTAAGAAGGATTTATTACTTTTTATTTTGAGTGTATGAAATTTTTGCCTCCAAGTATGTCTGGTGTTAGTGGAGGCCAGAAGAGGACATCAGATCTTCTGTAACAAATAGTTGTTAACTGTGATGTGGGTGCTGGGAACTGAACCTTGCTCCTCTGAAAGGGCAGCCAATGCATTTAACCACCATTGCTCTGGCCCCCTAATATTATCTAATATTATTCTTTATTGAGTTCTGGATTTTGTGGCCATTGTGTAGGGATTACCCCCCCCTTCCCATTTCCATCCCAGATCATTTATTGTGGGCATTAAGAAAAAGCCATTCATCTTGACCTACTTATTTGAGATAAAAAAAAAAAAAAACTTATCAAATCATCTTTAAACTTAAAACCATAAACAAAACAAAACAAAACAAAAACCCTTTAGCACCTGCAGGCAAACATAATTCTCTATGGCTCCACTGACAAGCAAAGACCATGTGGAACTCACAGCCAGCAAGGACAGAACCTCAGTCCTAGGAAGATATGAATGAATTTGGAGGCAAAGTTCCCCTCCCCCACCACCCTTGCCAGCACCTTCAGATAGGAGCCAAGAACTTGACTTCATTCGGCCCTTTTAAAATACTAAGTAAGCAAGCCAGTTGATTTATACCACATCCTGAATCCTGACTATGGAATCATGATGCAGGTAGACATCATCCTAGGCACTGAGTCCATGCTAGTTTTTTATGGTGGGGAAAGAAAACTAATAAATGCCCAGAAAAATAGACTCGGGTACCAGGGGGCTGGACAGAAGTCTCGGCTGTTAGGAGCACTTGCTGTTCTTGCAGAGGACACAGGTTTGATTCTCAGCACCAACATGGCAGCTCACAGCCAGGTTCCCTTGGACTCTGCAGGCGCGCGCGCACACACACACACACACACACACACACACACACACACACACACAGTAAGACAGAGATATGATAAAGGCAGTGTTGTCCTGGGACGGAACCCTGATTAACGTGTAAGATTTTGAAGATGTGGTGAGTCTTCAAGTCACACTCTTTCTTTATAGGTACAGCGGCCCTGTTAGTGTCCATAAACATTTCTGCCTAACTGAGATCCAGGGAGACCCAGGTGGTAAGGGGATCCAGAACAGAAATCTGGACAGCAGCAGAGCTACCATGGTCCCAACATTATCTCCCCAAATTCTTTCTTGGCATTGGGGTGTGGTTCAGGAGTAGGTTCTTGCCTAGAATCCCTCAGTGAGAGGCTGGGAGTGTGGCTCAGTAGCTGGCAGAGCATGCACAAACCCAGGGGTAATAACTAGCACCAAAAAAGGAAAGTTTTACTTTCTTATTTCTCTGCATCATTCGGTATCCCCTTGGCATTTGTGAGGAGTTGGTTCCATGACTACCCTGAAATGCCGAAATCCCTTCTCTAACCCCCCCCCCAAAACCCTTGCACGTAATGGTTTGGCGTTTGTATGTAACCTTTGTGCACACTCCCATGTTCTTTGAGCCCCTCTAGGTGACTTCTGTTGCCTAGTACAATGTAAATGGCTGCTTAATACATTGCTTAGGGAACAACACAGAGGCAGTTTTGGGGGAGAACATTTTTCTTCTTCCTTTTTTTTTTTTTTAATTCGAGATAGGGTTTCTCTGTATTGTTTCGGAGGTCATACTGGAACTGGCTCTGTAGACCAGGCTGGCCTCGAACTCACAGAGATCCACCTGCTTCTGCCTCCTCAGTGCTGGGATTAAAAGTTCCAGGCTGGGGGGGAGAATATTTTTCATCCGACGAATCCAGGGATGATTCCACATATACTCAGGGCCAGTATTTTGTTTTTATTTCAATTATCCCTTCCTTTTCTAAGGGCCACCGGGGACTTTGTAATATGCACACAGAATAGTGCAAAACTTGTACAATAGGCTCCTCAGTTACAGCCAGAGAAGCCCCAACTTCTGGCCCAAAGTGTTGACCTAGGCTGTGTTGGCCCAAGCCAGTGGGCTGCGGAGTAGCGATTGGTTTAGGCTTGATGGGTCTTTAGCCCAGTTTCCCCCTTGCTTTGAGGGTTGGGCACACTGCACTCTTGGCTAGGTGGGCTTTTTATGGCATGGCCAGAAGAGGTCTTAGTAGGGCGAGGCTCTTTGTTTTTAGCCCCTTAAAGACTATAGCTGTGGCATTATCTCCAATGTCACTGACTAACCGGTCCAAGTCCACTTTTTTTTCCCTTCTGTGCCCCTTTCTCCTTCTCTGACTCCCCCCACCCCCACTCTACCCCCTTTTGCTTTCAGTTCCACCTTGCTTGCTTCCCCTTCTTTCTCTGTGGAACCGAGTCCAGGGCACTCTCGGCTCGTAACTCTCCATCAGCTCTTCTGGAGCAGAGGATCCAGCTCTGCACTGATGCTGTTTGGCTCAGGGTGGCCAAAGGTTTGATCTCCAGGGGGTCCCAGTGAGCCTGGTTTAGCCTTTCTGCAGCTCCTTACTTCCCCCACCCCTCACTCAGTGTTCAGAAGCGCCCTGGGACCTACGTGCCTTTGGTCCCATTTATCACAGCGGTGTGGGCCTGGCCTAGGCTGTTTTAAGTGTAAAAGCCCAGCTGGGCGGTTGAACTGCAGACCTCAGTCCCTGTCTCACCTTGTGCCACCGTCGGAAGTCGAACGAGGTGGCGCCGGGCGTTCTATAACCCGCCAGGGTAGGGCAATCCAGCCTGTTTTGCAGCCCGGGGCTAGCCCGCGCTGAGTCCCCGCAGGGGCTGATTGCTCCTCAGGCTCCCTAGCAGCAGCCCAAGCCAATCAGTGAGCACGCGCCGCGAATAGCAGGCGGCAGCCGCGGAGGGAGGGCAGGGTGAGACTGAGAGGAGGTAGGTCTCCTGGGCAGCAGAGCTGCTGGCCTTGACAGCCCAGCTCCTGGGGGGTTGCACTGCAGGTGAGCTCCACAGATCCTGCTAGGGCAGCGCTCCCTCGCGGTCACGGGTTCGCAAGGCATCTGCTTCCATCTGGTGGCTGGGCTCCTGCAGCTGCGACATCAGGACTAGAAGGGCTTGCAGGCCCTGAGACATCCCTGCACCCAGAGCTTCCCCAGTCACACCACACAGCCAGCAGTGTCCACGATGCCACCTCTCGCCCTGTTCCGGATTTTCCTGGCAGAGGGAGAAAGCAAGCATCCCCAAGAAGGCCTTGTGCACAATGGTCGGTGCACAGAGATGCGAGGCAAATTTGGTATGTCCCAGCTAAGAAGCAGGAGGCAGGGCCTTTCACCTGGATGGATTCAGTTCAAGCCTCAGGTCAGAACACACTAACAGTAGACTGGGTGTTTTAGAGTCACTATTGCTGTGATGAAAAAACATGATCAAAAGCAAAGTGGGGAGGAAAGGGTTTATTTGGCTTACATTTCCCCAGTGGTCGGTCACTGAAGGCATTCAGGACAGGAACTCAAGCAGGGCAGGATTCTGAAGGCAGAAGCTGATGTAGAGGCCATGGTGGGGGAGGGGGTGTGGCTTATTGGCTTGTTCCTCATGGCTTGCTCAACCTGCTTTCTTATAGAATCCAGGGCCAACAACAGCCCAAGGATGGTCCCACCCACAGGGGGCTGGGTTCTTCCCTATCACTAATAAAATGCCCTACAGTAGGATGTCATAGCTGCGTTTTCTCAATCGAGGTTCTCCCCTTTCAGTTAACTTTAGCTTATGTCACGGTGACATGAAACACTGGGGTAGACTGCAAGTTAGGGGATGAAACACACACACACAGAGGGGAGGGAGGGAGGGAGGGAGGGAGAGGGAGGAGTGTGCACTTGGTCATATCATGGGTTTTCTTTCTCCATCCTTAAATTGCGGATACCAATGCTGGCTTCCACCCCCAGGTTGGGTAACTAATAATATGACTCTACAACGCTGAGGACAAATCTACCGGCTGTCCTGAGCCTCCTAGGTCTTTCTTCCAACTGTAAGCTGATTTTCAGCCAGTCTGCAAGCTCTCACAGCTCTGTCCGAACCTTGCGACTCTGCCTCCTGCCTTATAGATAAGGCTCATTCTCTGACTCTAAACCCTCTCTCCATGGTCATAGACTAGAAGGTCCAATGTAGAACAGATTGTTTTCTCTGACGCTTTTCAATGTGGCTGTACAGGGGCAACTGGCTCACCCCCACTAATAAGACATGGTAGGAGGACTTAGGTGGTAGTGGGGCTTGTCACCAAGCCTGATGAGCTGAATTTGATACCCAGGGCCCAGATGATGGAAGGAGAGGAGAGACTTCCTTTTCTGACCTCCACATATGCTGTGTGGCATGCACACAAACAATGAATTAAAAATATTAAAAAAGATGATAGTAAATTGCAGGATGGTAAACAGCTCTCAAAAAAGGACAGTCTTCAGGTGTGGTGGCACAGGCCTATGTTGCCAGCATCCAAGAGGCTGAGGCTGGAGGAGACAGAGATGCAAGCAGCCACTGTCCCAGAGACATGCGGGGCATGTGGATGCATTCAGTTCCAGCGGGCACATGGCTTCCAAGGCTTCTCAGCATGCAGCAGGAGAAGAGCTACAGAGCCAGGTGTGACAGCTAGGTACGTCCTGGAGGAAGGGGGATGTCTGTCTCAGCCGCAGCAGTGCATAGTACTCAGGCTGTGAAAACGCCGGCTCTGATTCAAAGGTATCAAATATTTGCTTAGCTGTTCAACATTTCTTCAAATAATATACTCACAACTAATTCATATCTAGACTCGACGTCTTCATCTCTCTCAAGCCTCCCTCCTGGATTAGCTGTCTTGTCTATTCTCGGAGAAAATTGCCCTACATTCTAAAAATAGGCCTTGGAGCCTGGACACTGGCATTTACCATGAGAGAAGACTTTATTTATTTATCTTGAGAGCTGTCCTCTGGGGACAGCTGCAGCCAAGCCTGGGGACACATTCATCAAACAGCTCAGGTACATTGCAGGAGGCTGAGACCACTGAGGTCTACGCTGCTTGCTGTCTTCCAAAAGAGGTTGTGCTATGTTCACAAGGGTGCCCTTTGCCATTTGCGCAGGGCAGGGCAGGGCAGGGCAGGGCAGGGCAGGGCAGGGCAGGGCAAAGTGTCTCAGAGACAAGATCCTCTCTCTTCCTCTTGGGGGGTTAGAAGGCCAGGATGTCCCTGTTGCTTCCAGGACCTGGCAGAAATGGGTGCATGTAGGGGCTATGACTCCTAAAGTTAGAGCCCAGGGAACACCTAACTTCTAGCTTTGCCCCCACCCCAGTCCCTTCTTGATACTCTCACAGTCCAGCTATCCAGAAAGCGGAAGGGAGCATTCACTTGGGGGGGGGCGTATCTGCTAGTGGGGGAGGTGTTAAGAGCAGGTAGATAAGGGTGCAGAGGGGTATACAGGCCTCCTGCCTTCACCTGTGACCCTCCAGGTTGATTGATAACTGCTAGTCTACACAGATTCTGGCAGCTGAAGTTCTACCCGTGGCCTCCTGCATTACACAGAGGGAGCCAGGCAGCTCCATCTAGGGACCCATCACATGCCGGCCTCCTCTGTATCTACAGTGCTATCACTGAAGGAGGAGAGACTATGCCTTCCACCTTACCCTCCAGGCAGCCTCCTCCTCTGTGTTGCTCTTAATGAAACCAACCAGGAGTTCACTCCCAGATCCCAGGCTCTCTGAGCACCTTATTTAGCATCTATCAGATTGTGTTTGAGAAAGTGCCCATAATATGTGAACTCAATAATGTACACCCTACCTCTTTTTTTGAGACAGAGTCTCCCTATCTATGTAAGCCTGTCTACCTGGGGACTGGCTATGTACATCAATTGGGTACAATCACACAAAGCTCCATCTGCCTCTATCTCATGAGTGCTGGGATTAAAACATTTTAAAAGATTGCTTGACAAAAATTGTACATGTTTATGGCATTTACAATGACACGTTGAAATTTATATATTATGAAATGGCAAAATCAGGCTAATTAATCCAATAAAGTCATATAATTGCTTTTGTGGTGAGACTTTTAAAATTTCACTGATTCTTTCAAGTATATGATGTTACTATGTCATATATTAGATTATTATATGTAAACATTTGATTTCCTTTAAAAAGTTAATTAGACAATAGTGGCCTAGGGGTTTATCTCAGTGAATGAACACATATACATCCAGGCCCTGAGTTTTATTGTCAGAGCTGCAGGGAGTGTGTTTTGCGGTAGACAACAGAAAGTATGGGATTTATTTCTTGGGTTGTAGAATCAAAAGTAGCATGTCGTCTGTGTTTCAGCGACACAGGCATATTTTAACCTCTTTTAGGTTATTAGTAATCTCTCTTTTTAAAAGAATTATTTTTACTTTATAAGAGGTTTTACTTTCTGTTTTCTGAGGCCCAGTTTCTCAGCTGTCCTGGGACTCTTTTTGTACACTGCGCATGTCTGGAGTTCACAGAGATCAACCTGCCTTTCTGGGATGCTGCCAGTCTCAAAGACGCTTTCTGAGTTGGATGCAGTGAGATAGATCTGTAAATTCTAATGTGCCAGAATATAGATGTGTGCTACCCTGCCTGGACTTATAGTGTTTTGAGTGCATGTAGGTATGTGCATGATGTATGTATGTGTAGCTGGTTTCTGAAGAGGCCATAATGGGGCACCAGTCTTTAATAGATGGTTATCAGCCTTTCAATGTGTTCAATGTGTTTTTGAATCCTGATCCTCAGTAAGAATAGCATGTTCTCTTAGCTGCTGAGCCATCTCTCCAGCCCAGTAATTAGGAATCTTTTAATGAACCCTTTTCAAATACCTAGCATAACTTTGGGTAACAGTCAGTGTATCTTGTGATTCTCAAAGTACAGTAGGATAGCAGCTTTGTGCAGATTAGTTATGCTTGCTACCAGGAGTCATGTCATCAAGCTGTGGTTTCAAAGACTAAATAGCATTTTCATATAGGACCTTAAGAATAGGCTTCAGTTATTAAACTGATTTGAAAATCAGCTCTCTTGGGCTTACTTTCTTCTGATTTTTTTATTTTTTATTTTCATGCATTGGTGTTTACCTGCATGTATATCTGTATGAGGATGTTTGTACCCTGAAAGTGGATTTACAGGCAATTGTGAACTGCCATGTGGGTGCAGAGAATTGAACCAAGACTTGTCCTTTTGAAGAACAGCATGTGCTCTTCACTGCTGACCATCCATCTACCCCCTTACTTTTAAAGTTGTCATGTGTCTGTGTGTGTGCTCATGTGTGTACAGCTGCACATGGGTGAAGGTGTAAGGAGAGGGGTAGGAGTCGTTTCTGTTCATTCACTGTGTGTGTCCCTGGAATCGAAGCCCTGTCATCAGTGTTGGCAGCAAGCACATTTACCCACTGTCTTAGTTAGGGTTTCTATTGGTGTGAAGAAACACTATGACCCAAAGCAACTGGTGCAGGCAAGGATTTATTTCTCTTATATGCAGAATCACAGTCCATTGAGGGAAGCCAAGGCAGGAACTCTAACTGGGAAGTACTCCTCAGGCAGCAAGTGAGGCAGAGGCCATGGAGGAGTGATGCTTACTGATTTACCCTCATTTCTTGTTCATTCTGTTTCCTTACAGATCCTCGAACAAAAATCCCAGGAGTGGCATTAGCCACAACAGGCTGGGCACTCCAATATCAAAAAATACTTAAGAAAATGTACTGCATATTTCCCTTCAACCTGAACTTTTGGAGGCATTTTATTTATTGACATCTCACTTTCCCCTGCCCTTATGTAACTTGAACTCATGTCAAGGTGAGAGAAAACTAGCCAGTGCACCCACAGAACCATCTCGCTGCCATGATGTCATATATACAGAAACAAGGGTTGAAAGGTCTAATTTGACTCAAGGTCAGTATTCTGGCAGTGGATGTATATAGCTGTGGCAGTTCATTTCATGGCTGACCAGGAAAAACCGACTGGCAAGAACTATGTCTGGGCTGTAACCTTAAATGCCACTCCAAATTATTCACTCTGCCAAGAAGGCTGGACTTCTTGCAGGTACCCTGGCCTCCCAAATAGTACCACCAGATAGGAAACAAGTGCTCAAAGGCTGAGCTTGTTTTGCAGATTGCAGATTCAATTCATGTGTTCCATTAAGTGAACGAGATCCACTTGTCTAATGACTTCTGGTGACAGTGGGAATTACTCTCTTTTCTACTGGAGTTCCCTGTTATGAGGGCTTTCTCCCCCAAGCCTGGTCCCACAGCCGCGCCAGCCCCAAATAAGACTCAAAGCCTATTAATTAGATATAAAGCTGTTGGTCTGTTACTAGCCTTTCTCATTGACTAGCTCTGTTTTAAATATTAACCCATTTCTATCAATCTAAGTATTTCCTCCTGGTCTTATCCTACCAGAGAGAGGATCTGGAGTTATACCCTGTTTGATCCTACATGTTGAAACTCCTACTACCTCTGCCTGAAACCTCCTTGTCTCCTAGTCCTGCCTTTATTGCTTTCCTATTGGCCAGCAGTGTTTTATTCATTAAGCAATAAGGGGAACATATTTACAGAATGATATCTCTCATCAATTTCCTGTCACCACTTACAAAATTACTTGTTAGAAAGGAATCGTCTCCAAGTATGCAATTAGAACCAAAGGGGACATATGAGTTGTAATCTAAGTTTCATTACTCTTTTATTTCATTCGTTGTTCGAAAGATGTATACACACATGCATACATGTTCTGGAGTCTGTGCAGTGACAGGATTATAAGAGATCACTACCAGTCCAGTTCTGGTACATTTCAATGAATACATGGATATGAGAGAGGAAGGTCATTTTTTCTTTCCCACAAGACAGCTGTCCTGCAAATTCTGTTTTTTTTTTTTTTTTTTTTTTTTTTTCAGATCTTGGAGTGTGGATTCTCCTGTGCTTGCTTCACATGATGACTTTGAGTACTCTGTAAGACAGTGCTGCTTAACAGATGATACCCAGCTTCATCTGTGCCCTGAAAAATACAAGACACAGATTATGAACTTTTTGGCTGTGATTTTGCACTTGATTCAAAGATTGGCCTCAGAACAGAGAGGACTGGTGAGCAGAGATGGAGGGATTTGATTGAGGAGAACATGGATACAGTGGCAGCAGTATCTGTCAGATTTGTTGGTTTAATGATTGTGTTTGGGAGTATGCATGTGTTGTCACCATGTCATGTATATGGAGGTCAGAAAAGATCATGTAATAGTTGCTTCTTTCTATCTCTCATTGAGTTTAAGACATTAAGCTCTGGTTGTCAGTCTTTGTGCCTAGCTCCCCTACCCACTCACTCATTGTGCTCTCTCCATTCTTTTAGTTTAGCAATGTCACCAGAAGCCATTTGAGAACAGAGTCTGACATCAGACCTTATTTCCCTCACTTTATTTTGTTATGCCCCACGATATTCTGGATGGAACCCAGGTTTCCCACTTGATGGGCAACAGATGTACTATTGAGATTGAGCTCTCCTGCAGCTCAATACTGGGCAGTCTACAATGCAAACCCTTCTTGCATTGAAGAAGTAGACACACTGGGAATAGAACTCGCATGCTGAGTCACATGCATTGCTTTGGTCAGGAGGTAATACCACATTTAATAGAGTCTTTTACACTTATCATGCATGTCCTAAGGTCTGTTTTTCAAATGCAATTCTTTGGACTTTAAACCTGTGGAAGTCACTTTTCAGGCTGTCCTGAACCCATGTTGTCTACAAAAGAGCTTCAGGAGACTTTTTTTCCTAGACTGTGTCTCATTATATAGTTCAGATTGTCCTGGAACTCACTATGTGTAGAACAGAATAGTCTTGAACTAAAGAGATCCACCTGCCTCTACCCCCTGAGTGCTGGCATTAAAAGTGTGAACCACAATACTAGGTGTTTTTTTTAGTCAATTTTTAAAATTACCTGGTGTCTTTGAGTTGACCCGACTGAGTGAAATTGTGATTTTGGTTTCTGTGATAGGCTCACATAAATTGAATCTCTTTGGCTTTGGTAGTCATTCCTGAGACACCAGAGAAGTTTCCAAGGGGTCTCACTATAGGATGTAAGGGGGGCATGCACTCAGTTCATATTTGTTTTTTTTTTCTTTGTTTTTTTTTTATTTAATTTAATTTTATATAACAAAGTCCAATTAAATGGAAACAAACATTTATACACAATATTTGGGAATTTGGACGTCGTTCTTTCCAAACTACTTCCTACTGGTAAGGGGTGCTGTCTTGGGGGGATTCAAAGAAGATTCAGATATCCTGGCTGTATTTTGTAGGGCTGCTTTGTCCAGCTGTTTTGAATGTAGGATTAGCTTGTACTCTGTTTCAGGTGGTCTGGCGTGATCAAACCACATTAGTCTGGAAGGAATCCACATCTTTTCATTTTCTGTGGAAACAAAAATAGAAATCCTTTCCCCCAGTAACTTGTCCTTCAACTTAAATTTTGGAGTCAAAGCATTTTTTTAATTTAATTTATTATTTTACATGTCGATCCCAGTTCCATCTCCCTCCCTCCCTTCCTCCCTCCCTCCCCCCAAGCCCTCCCTCCCTCCTTCCCTCCCTTTTACCCTCTCTGCCCTCTCACATGCACTCTAAACACCCTCCCCTCCCATCCACCCACCCCAATTCCATATGTAGGGGAATGCCATCCAGTTGGGGTCATGTAGATCTGACAGGTCCTGTGAAGTAGGGACTAGGGATTCTCTCCTGTCTCTAGATTAAGGCAGTTATCCCTCCATGGGGGATATGTTCGCAAAGTCCTTTTGTGCACCAGGGATACATCTGGCTCCACTGTCGGAGGTCTCTTAGACTGCTCAGTCCTTCTGGCTGAGACCCATATTCAGGGGGGCCTGAGTCAGTCCCATGCTGGATCCCCAGCTATCAGTCTAGTGGCGGTTAGCTCCTCCTTGTTCAGGTAAGGTGTCTCTATGTGCTTCTGCCATAGAGACTATGGTCTTGTCCTCTCCATCTGCTTCTGGGTTCTAGTTCGACTCAGTGTTTATGTATGGGTGTTTGCTCCTATTTTCAACAGGCATTAGTTGAGGACTCCATGGAGAGGTTAGTTATTGATCTCACTCTCCAGGAAGGGCATTTATGATAGCCTTTCCACAGAAGCTGAGATTGGTAGTTGGGAGCAGTCTTGTAGTTCTCTCGACCTTTATTTGTGTTCAATTTTATCTTCAAACCAATATTGGCTCCCTCTTTTATGTTCTCTCTCTCTCTCTCTCTCTCTCTCTCTCTCTCTCTCTCTCTCTCTCTCTCTCTCTTTCCTATCTTCTATTCCTAACCAGGCTCAATCTTCCTTGTCGCACAGGTTTTCCTTTCCTCCCCCTCATTTTCTCCTACTTCTCTCTCCATTCGCTGTCCTCCCCCACTTCACCTGAGCTCTGGGGGACTTGTCCCTTCCCAGTTCTGTGAGGGACTTTATATGAATCTCTTAGAATACACCTAGTATCCTATTTCCTCTGGTGGTGTGAATTATAGGCTGGTGATCATTTGCTCTAGTTCTAAAATCCATATATGAGTGAGTACATACTGTGTTCCTCTTTTTGTGACTGGGTTACCTCATTCAGGATGGTTTCTTCAAGTGCCATCCACTTGCCTGCCAATTTCAAGATAACATTATTTTTTTTCTGCAGAGTAGTATTCCATTGTGTAGATGTACCACATCTTCATTAACATTCTTCAATTGAGGGGCATCTAGGTTTCTTCCAGGTTCTTGCTATTACAAATAGTGCTGCTATGAACATAGTTGAACAGATGTCTTTGTTGCATTGATGTGAATCCTTTGGGTATATGCCTAAGAGGGGGATTGCCAGGTGCTGTGGTAAACTAATTCCTATTTTCCTGAGGAGATTTGTTTTTCCTAGACTGTGTCACATTATATAGTACAGATTGTCCTGGAACTCACTATGTGTAGAACAGAATAGTCATGAACTCAAAGAGATCCACCTGCCTCTACCCCCTGAGTGCTGGCATTAGAAGTGTGAACCACAATACCAGTTTTTTTTTTAGTCAATTTTTAAAATTACCTGGTGTCTTTCTTTGAGTTGACCCTACTGAGTGAAGTTGTGATTTCTGTTTCTGTGATAGGATCACAGAAATTTGAATCTCTTTGGCTTTGGTAGTCATTCCTGAGACACCAGAGAAGTTTCCAAGGGGTCTCACTATAGGCTGCAAGGGGGGCATGCCCTCAGTTCATATTTGTATCCCCATTTCTGAGAAGCTCAGTTTCAGAGAAGTAGATGCTGGCTGCAGACCTCACATTTCCCTGTGCATCCTTTCTTGCTGGCTCATAATATTGGCAAGTTAGAGAGAGAATGGAGTAGAAGCAAAAACTAAAGATAGCTAGTGTTGCTTGTGTCCTGACACCTAGCTGGAATGAAGACAGATAGCCCCCCCCCTTCAGGTTCAGAAGACTAGGAGCTACTTTAGTCTACCTCTGTTCAGGAAAGAGGGCTCAGAAAAGCTGCTTGGACAGTTTATACGGCACATGCTTTCTGAGAGGCAGGGTATTTTTAGATTCTCCTACATCCCCTGTCCTTTAATATGGAACATGCAACCTACAATATAACAAGGGGTATAGAAGAACATATCCAAAAGCAATATAGATGAAAATGTAGAGATGCACGAACCTTCATGCTAAACCAAGAGAAGACAGTACCATGAGAGGCAGGATACTGCAGGTTAGACAAGGATGGGACAAGCTATGAGACACAGGAATCTGCAGATTGGACAAAGGGAGAACAGAATCATCAGATGAAAGAAACTGCAGTCTAGACCAGGAGGAGACAGAACCATAAAATGTAGGAAACATCAGGTTAGATCAGGAGAAGACAGAACTGTGGATGTCCTAGCTTTCTGAACTGGAATAGAGTCCCATAAGATTCTATGACAGACACTTCAAACTATTTAGAGAAAAAATGACTCAGTGCATGAAGACATGATCCTCAAAATGGGCCAAAACCATGGTCTTTGTTCTCACTGGGAGTCACAAATATAAAGGAAGCACATGATGACTGCTGAACATATATCTACCCCAGGGTCAATGCAAACAACCTGCTTAGTTGTCAAATAAGCAGTGGTTTGTGAGATTAACCCTAGCAACTTTCAATGTACTAGGAATGTGTTCTGTCACAAGCTCATTTCCTTCTCTCCTTTTTGCAGGTTATTTGGAGGCCAGGGTAGGGTGCCCAGTCTAATCTTGAAGTTGGGATTGCCCTGCTTCATTCTATCATGTAGATTGCATAACAGGTCTGCATCACCATGCCTAGAAACAATTATCTTCTGGCAATTCTGAAATCTTTCCCTGTAGATGTTGCACATGGAAGTTGCCACCTCTGAGTAATACTAGCCATCACAGCTTCAAGAGTCTTAAGGATGATACTTTAGTACACCACTATAGGGCAGGGTAGAATCAGAAATGACACAGGGATTGGTTCATTCTTCCTGAGTCAATGAGTGACTTTCTATCATGCCTGTTAAAATCAGGATTAGCCACTATTTCTTAGCATCACAGCTGGTTCTTGTGAGCAGGAGATGTGGGACTTCAGATCAGAGATATTTCTGTGTCAATACTTCAGCTGAATTTTGATTTAATGCCTCAACAGAACCAGATGGCTTGAATGAGACATAGGGTAAAAGGAGAGAGAAAGGAGAAGAGATATGGTTATAGATAATATTCAATAATTTGTGGCTGCTCAAGAGAGTGGAAAGACAGTAGGCAAGACATCCCAGAGGACAGGATGTACATGTAGATTTTAGTGAGTGCAGCACAGGGCTGCCCTTATGAACAAGGCACTCTGGCTTTGTCTTGGTACTCTGGCTTTTTCTTATCCATTTGTTACTTATTTTTGGTATTGCTTTTCCTATTTTTTGAAAGAAGTTTAATCCTGCTCTCCTGTTATTTTCTGGGAGGGGCATTCATATCTGCAGAGTGTCTGTGCACTACACATGACATATGTGTTCACTAAAGTGCATTATATGAGACCACATATTCAGGAATTTAAGTTGCCAGCATCGTCTTCCTGTAGCATGTAGGATTCAGAGAGATGGAGCTGAAATCCCTTAAGGATATTGTTACTAATTGAGATTCTCATCTCCTTTGGCACATAGTATATATATGATTAAAGATGGTGAATTTTGTTCAGTATGATCCCTCCACATTTCAACCCCAAATAAACACAGAGACACTATATTAATTATAAAGTGTGGCTGATGGGTAAGACTTTTTATTGGCTAGCTCTTTCTTAATTACTAACCAATAACTACTAAGTATTTCTCTATAGTTTTATCTTACCAGAGATTGCCAGGCACCTCCCACCTTCCAATCTCTCTAAATGCTTCCTTCTGTCTCCTTCCTCCTTCCTCCTACAGCTGTGCCTATACCCCCTGCCTGGCTATTGCCCAATCAGTGGTTTATTCATCAACCAAGAGAGCAACATATGTATAGAAGGATATCTACCATTGTATGTTGGTATTTATTGGTGCCAGCTCATTGTAATTTCTGTATCCTCTCCTCAGCAGCATAAGAGACTTGTTCTTGTAAGAGGGTCTTAAGGCAGGGCTGTGCTGTGCTGGTTTGTATGTGTGTGTGTGTGTGTGTGTGTGTGTGTGTGTGTGTGTGTGTGTGTGTGCAGACAGCATTTGTGAAGGAGTAAAGTAATGACTGAGCAGTTGGGCTATGTCCTGTCTGTCCTCCACAGGTATAGGCAAGACAATGATGCATACAAAACACCTATACACATAAAGTAAAAAATAAATAATATTCTATCCACCAGGAACAGATGCTTGGGAAACACAATCTTAAAATAATGTCATTTACCATACCATCATATGAAATATTTAATAAGTTTAGTAACAAAATATATTCTAGACTTAATCTTAAAAATCAGAAAATTCTGATAAGAGAAATCAGAGAGGAGCTAAGTAACCTGAACAGCTAGCTGTCACAAAGGCTGATACATGCCACATTATTAAAATTTCTGTCCTTCTCAACTTAAGTGCTACATCCATCAAATATCAACTTTAATACCGCTTAACTCTAAAATATGTGGGAAGTAGAATCACCAATAACAATTCAAAAACCAGCAAAGAAGGGCCAGAGAACACTTTCTGCTCTTGCAGAGGACCAGTGTTCAATTCCCAACACTCACACAGAAGCTGTCTGTAGCAAAGAAGGGCCAGAGAGCCAGCTCAGCTATTAAGAACACTTTCTGCTCTTGCAGAGGACCAGTGTTCAATTCCCAACACTCACACAGAAGCTCTCTGTAACTTTAGTTCCAGGGAATCCAACACATACAACTCATACATATAAAATTTAAAAAAAAAATAAACTTTTTTAAATGAAAGAAAAAAGTCTGAGTGGGAGATGCACACTTACTTTTCCACTAAAGCTGTAGTTAAGATATTTCTATTCTTCCTTTCTTTCTGCTTTCCCTCTCTCCTTCCCTCCCTTCCTCCTTTCTTCTCTCTCTCTCTCCCTTCTTCCCTCCTTCCAGAGATGAGGCAAGGATCCCCCAGACTGCACCCTCCATGGACCAATTAATCATCTGCATCTCTCATCCTCTGCCACAGTTCTTCCTGTGTTTAACTCTAAGGCTCAAATTCATGTGCTAAAGATGGATGCTACATTACTGGACCCCTTCATCTGTTCTTCCTAGTGTAGCCATGTTGAATAAATCTCTTTTCTCTTCTTTCCAAAATTGCTTTGTCTACCATTTTCATATTTAGATATTTAATGTATGTATGTTTGCACATGTGCATGTGTGTGAGCATGTGGAGGTCAGCTGATAACTTGCAGGTGTCAATATTCTCCTCCAGCACAGGTTCCAAGGATCATTCTCAGGTCTTCAGAATTGGTGGCAAGTGCTTTGACTTGCTATGGTATCTTAAATGACATTGACCCCTCCCATAGTCTCATTCCTTAGAATACTTGTTCCCAGTTGGCCACAGTTTTGGGGAGGTTATGAAACTAATAGGACAAGGCTATAGAGAGAAAGTATATCATGTGGGTGGGCTTTGAAAATTTACAAATTTCCCCATTCCACCTTGGTGTCTGCTTGCTATGTGAGGGTATAGTGTGGTCTCTCAGCCTCATGCTCCAGCCACTGGCTGCCACTCAGCCTCTGCCATTATGGTTCTCTTTCTCTGGAAATGTAAGCAAAAATGAGTTTTCTTCTTCTCCTTGCTTTTGGTCATGGTCAGAGCAAGACCATTTGTTTTTTGGCCTACTGGGTTCCATCGCTTTGTAGTCAGAGTCCTCCTAGTCATCCAGTATGAAGATCTCAACACATCACAGTCCTTACAAGCTAAGCTTAGACATCTCTCGTCCGTGGGCTGTTTAGAGAGACAATTAATTGTGAAGAGTAGAGAAAGGAGATGTGTTCTGTGTGACACACTGTGCAGAGAAACAGAGGTCCATTCACAATCCCACAGTCAAGGAGTCCTGAAGTGAGGTTGATATTTAAATGGAGGGTAAGAGGCAAGGATACCTAAGCAGTCCTGGCCAAGAGTCCCACCCATCATTGACTCCTCATTAGCTCATTTTGGATCCTCTTATAAGGTGGTCACATATGTTTTTGGAAATGTGTAAAATATCTTTTCAGGAGGCCTCTTCTGGTTGGTTGAGGCTTTGGCCTTTCCTTCCTTCAAGATCAGACTCTGAGGAGATTACACTTGCTTCAAGTATTTTGTTTCAATAATCACTAGGCAAATGGAGTGACATACATGGCTGTCTTTGTACAGTCTTGGCTCCTGCCAGGATGGCGAAAAACATCAAAGTGGTTTCTTCATAGAATTCTTATGAATTCAACTGGGTGATTCATCTTATTTTGCCTGAGACAAGTGAGATGTGGGCTGAGTACCTATCCCTTATCAAGCTGCAGTGGCTGCATGGGGATATTCACTCAGGCCTGTGCTTTGCCACACTCACCTTGCACTCCACCTTGCAGCCGGTGGAGATCCAATCTCTACTAGCCCACCTCTGCTTCCCAGTGCCTCTCAGTCCTTCAGAGAGCATCAGTTTACACAGCTTGGAGAGCATTTTGTGGTTTTGATCATCAAAGAATTGGTGTGTGTATATGTGTGTGTGTGTGTGAGTGTGTGTGTGTGTGTGTGTGTTAGTGTGTAATGGTTTAATATGCTAGAATTTCAAATATATAGCACCATTTGTGTGGAGCTAGGAGTGTGGGTGTCATAGATACATTAGAAATGTTCATTCTGGACATTTTCCTATGGAAAAGAGAGGGGGGAAACACAATAAAATAACACATAGTTTTTCCTTGTTTAAAGTCTCTCCTCACATGCTGAAAACATAAAGTTCCTCTTGTTTCCTCCTTGGAATATTCCTTAGCAACCTTGAGTCAGCAGGGGTCAGCACTTCCTTCTTTCTCTCTTTGTTTTTTGAGACAGAGTTTCTCTATTCTGTAACTCTCTCTGTACACCAGGCTGGCCTTGAACTCACTGAGACCTACTTGCTTCTATCTACTGAGTGTTGGTCAGCATTTCCTTCTTTTCCATAGCTACTGGGCAGAATTTCTGTAACTGGAGTCTCCTTCCCACAAACCATAAGAAACAGAACTATGAATAAATATGATAACCAAATCAATGAAGTCAATGGCAAACGTACAAAAAACCTCCTCAAACAATACATTCCTTCCAAACAATGTTCCACTTCCACTCTTGCACACCAAAAGTAATCAAGGAAACCCAACAAAAGGAAACACAGAGTGGGCAGAGATATTTTCACATGAAATCAAGGGCAAAATAGCTTGCCAAATATTTCAAAGCAGGGCTCATACTTGTGATCTGAGTAATAAGGAGACGGACAAGAGGGTCATGAGCTTGAGGCTACTCTACTTGACTTGTGTCAAGAAAACCAAACTAATGAACCAAAGAAACCAAAACTTCTTTCCAAAGAAAGCATCGAAGGAAGTAAGATTGCATGGGGCAAGAGAGATGGCCAGTGGTAAAGAGCTTTGGTCACTGTTCCAGAGCACCTAGGTTAGATTCCCACCACCCACAGGTTAACAACCATCTGTAATCCACTTCCAGGGGCTCTAATACCTGCTTTTGGCCTATTCAGGCACTAAGCTTGCATATGGTTTGTGTGTGTGTGTGTGTGTGTGTGTGTGTGTGTGTGTGTGTGTGTGTGTGTATACTGGCTTAACAAAAAGAAAACCTGGGAAGGACACTCACATATACATTTTAATTACCAAAGAGTAGAAAAATGGGTGAAGTTATTGAGTTTTGTTACTGGGGAACTTGAGTATCCTGGTTGATTAGATTGTCAACACAATGTAGTTATTTGGGAAAAGGAACTTGAATTGAGAAAATACCTCCATCTGGTCTGTAGGAAAGTTTGCTGGGCATTTTCTTGGTTAATGATTGATGGGGGCAAGCCCAGCCCACAATGGTTGTGGTCATCCCTAGGATGGTGGTCCTGGGTTCTATAAAAAAGGAGGCTGAGAAAGCAATCATGAGTGAACCAGTAAGCCGCACCCCTCCACAGCTTCTTCTTCAGCTTCTGTCTCCTTGTTCCTGCTAGACTCTATGCCCTGACTTTCCTCAGTCATGTGACCAGAGAATTATAAGATGAACATAACCCTTTCATATCCAGATTGAGTTTGTTCATGGTCTTTTATCACAGAAATAGGAATCCTAAATAAGACACTGTGACTTCCATGTTGGAGTCTTTAGTCTTGTTAGTAAAGAATTTAGAAATAGACTCAGAAGGGAGCTTGAGGACAATTTTAATGTAGTTTGAAATGAAAACAACAGGGCAGGCAAGCTGTAAATCATGTCATATCCCTGGTGAAGGGAAATAGAGGAGGAAGAAAGAAAGCCATACTGTTTGTATGCAGTGACATGGGAAATAAACAGCTACATGGGGATTGGGAGAAGGGAGGGGGATTTTAAGAAACAGAGTGAGAAAGCCCAATGTATCCAGGAAAGCATACTGTCTTAGTTTGGGTTTCTATTGCTGTGAAGAGAAACCATGACCACAGCAATTCTTAACAAGGTGGTAACTTACACTTTCAGAGGTTCAGTCCAATATCACAATGACAAGGAGCATTGTGGGAAGCATGTGGCATGAAAGGAGACGTGGTATTGGGTACATCTTGGCTTGCAGGAAACAGGAAATTGACTGAGATGCACTGGGCAGTATCTTGAGCTTAGGAAGCAGCCCATAGTGACACACTTCCTCTAACAAGTCATACCCACTCCAACAAAGTCACATCTCCTAAGAATGCTGCTCCATATGACCTTCAGACTACCTCACATGCCAAGGCAGTGGCCAGTACCAGAAAGAAAAGGAGATCAAAAAAAGGAAGAAACAGGTATGTTTTTCTGAGTGCCTGCACTGAGAAAGAGTCCTGGGAAAGACAAGTCATTGCCTCACAGGGGAGGTCAGTTATCCTCTTTGTCAGTGCTAGGAGCTGAAGCTAGTTCTATGGAAGAGCAGCCAGTGCTCTTAACAAGTGTGTCACCTATCGTGGTTTAATAAGAATCAGGATAAACAAATAGGCCAAACAGATGTTTATTCAGGGAGAAATAACTTACAAGCTAGACAGATGAACACCAGCAGGGTCCACTGGATGCTGTCCTCCCCAAGCAAGAGAACACTCCCAGATTCCTCCTCAGACCTAGTTCCCCAGGTCACTTCCACCCCTGTCTCCACGCCCAATGGGCATGGTCAGTGCCACAGATGCTGACAAGGTGAATAGCTCACTACAGCCCCCTCCCACCCCCAAAAAATAAATCTTATAGAAAGGGAAAGTAGAACCTTTCCTTCTTTGGTATTATAACTCTGCTGAATTCCCTAAATCCTTTTCTATAACCTTGACTGTCTAATGGGAGAGTGGCCACAAAGGGAACATCTCCTTGCTACAGCTTACCTAACCCTCATCCTTTGTCCCAGCCCATTTTAAACATCATCTAGAGAGCATTGTTTCTTGGCAGAGTGCCTTGGGCGAGGGTTTGGGTTGTATGGACAAATCCCATCTAAGAGTTCTCTCCCACATAAATTAGTGGGGAGGCCAGTCAGGATATAGAGCTGGAAGTAACCTGAATGGTCTGCAACTCTCTAGTTAAACCAAACTGTTTTCATAGACTATCACTATTTTGATGATGAAAACTGTGTGGCTGCTGTGCCAATTGTACCTGAGATAAAGCGACCATTTTTGTCAGTAAGGTTTGAATGAGCTCTTATATGACCCACAAAGCATGGTGCCTTTCTTTGATGAATGACACTTTGAATTTGCTCAAACAGTAATTTAACCTGATTATTATTAGTTCCAATGTATGGAACCATCTCTATAACTTGAAAAGCTCTGAAAACATAATGACTATCACTATATGAGTTAAATGAATCATTCATTCGAAGCTGAAAAACTATTGCAACAGTTCCTAATTCAACTATCTGAGCAGAATCTGAATCTGTCCGTACTACATATTTTTTCCCATCAATAAATAATATAAGCTGCTTTTCCATCAGAAGAACCATCAGTACATACTAACATAGCACTTTGAACAGGATTACCCCTTACAATTTTAGGGAATACAAAAGGATGCATTAATGCATATTGCAGCAGTCTAGGAGCTGGAAACTGATTATCAATTTTTCCCAAAAACTGAGTAAAAGCAATTGTGCATGAATCACTGTTTTGAAATAACCAATCAACTTGCTTTTTGGTATAGAGAACATGGATTACATTTGGTTCCTTGCCAAAATATCTCCTAGACTCCATATGGCATTTTTGTACCACATAAGCTACTGCTTCAAAATAAGGATTTAACACTTTGGCTGGGGAAACAGGTAAATGCAACCATAACAATGATCCCTCTTGCCATAAGACAGAAGTCAGACTATGCTGTGTGGGAAACACATAAGTATCCCATGGTTTTGCATAGTCAATATAGAATATCTGTTGATGCTGGATTGAATTCTCCGATTGTAAGAGAACTTGTCTACTCTCTTCAGTTAGCTGTCTAGGTGAATTGGGATCACTATCTCCTTTCAGGATATGGCTTAAAGGTTTCAAATCACCAATAGGTGCTTTTAAAAAAAGGACATAACCATTTAAAAATTTTCTAACAACTTCTGAAAATCATTCAGTGATCATAAGCTATCTTTTCTAATGTAACATAAGTCCCAAATACTTTTGAAAACTTTCTACTATGACCTGTAAAGCTTTCATTAGCTGACATAGTCTCATTTGCATTTTCACTGACACCTTTCTAGGTTGGGGGCCAAACATGGCCTGCAGTTTCCTGAGGCCTCCTTTCGATAGCTTATCTCAAATCTTATATTAACCTCCATTCTTTCAATTTCTTTTTTAACCACCAAAATTTAGTAAGATTTTTGTATTCTCTACTCTTCTAAACTCTTTTGAGCCATCCATACAGATTTCTCTGGCTCTCAGCCCACTCTGGCTTTGACCATTTCCTACTGTTCCATTCTGCAAGACTGAAAGTCATCAGAGATGAAGATCTCCAACCCTCATGTCTCTCTCTTGCAATTCAAGTAGTACCTATTGTTGGGATTCACACATTTACAAATTCACAATCACACTTCAGACACTCACATGTGTGGCCACACCTTACATTTTTCAGCTCTCCTTTTCTTTAGACCAAGATTAGTTTGTTGAAATAGAACATCTTGTAATGCAGCTGTTGTAACTAAACCTTGAATTATGAACATCCAAAATCTGAACAAATCCCAATATATGTCACTTTTTTACTTTTTTCCCCACTTTTTTTTCTTTCTCTCTCTCTTTTTTATTTTAATGTTTTTTATGAGTCCTTAAAACACTTTCTGACAGGCTGCATTAGTTATTCCATACTCTTGACAGGGTGTTGGCCATGGCAGCAGCTCCTAAAGCAGCAGACATCTAGGTCTCCTCCTGCCTTTGCTCTCTAGGCCTGGGCTTGCCTGCTGCAGCTTATCTGTGAGTGCAGCTATTTGAAAAGCAAGAAATCACCATTGTAGCATCTCTGAGTTCCTGCTGACCTAGTGCTTAAGCCTGATGCACCTTAGCTCTCCCCAAGCCCTGCTGCAGCTCTGAAAGAGCTATGGTGGAAGCTTTTGGGAGGATGTCTCTCATTGGGCTTCACTCCAGGATCCTTAGAAAAGTCCCTGTCTTTCTCTGAAGATAAGGTCTTTCTCTGATCTGCACAGGCACCTAGTGGCTTCTTAGATAGCATCTTATGCTCTTCCACCTCACTTTTACTAGCCTGTTGAATGGATTTTAAAAATCCTTTGAAAGTTTCTGTCTTTACTGCAGTTTCCTGTTCCTCTAGAATTTTCTTTAATTGAAATTCTAATTCAAACTTTCTGGGTGAAATCCCCATCTCTCTTTTTTCTGTTTATTTACTTATTTACCCCAATAAGTCCCTACAGGCACAAGGGACAACCCCTTACACTTACCTAGCTTTTCAGTGAGGACCTCCAATTGCTGTAGAAACCCGAGAAACTGCAGAGGGTGTCGAGGTTAATAACACTGTACTCTCTTGATATTAAAGCTTATCTTGCATTAATTCCAGAGAGTAATAATCTACTCACATTCTGAACTGATTTGAGGCACTCGTGTGGACCGAATTCATCCCTACACCCTAGGAGTATCTTAATAAAGTGACAGCCAGGACCCATCAAGTCTTATTGCTTAATTAAAAACAAACTCCCAAGTAATTATATATATATATATATATATATATATATATATATATATATTTTTTTTTTTTTTTTTACTTGCCATAAAATAACACTCTCTCATGTGAACAGTCTATGTATAAAAGATAATAGCAATAACAAATGGATGTAGAGGAGAGTCTATTTCTGAAGAGAAAGGGGACCGGTGGGGTGGATATGAGGGGCAAGTAAGGGGAATATGTGAATATAATCAGATGGCATGAAGTACATTCATGAAAACATTGTAATGGGTCACACTCTTCCAACCTACTTTGTCCGGGGAGTAGTTCATAAAGCCCTCTCCTTCTGCAGTATCCTGTCTTACCCACAAAGAAAGGTCATGCAGGATGCTGAAGCCCACAAAACTTTCCCTTGTGTTTTTCCAAGAACATTTGTGAAAGGCTTCTATATCATTCAAATTCCTTCTATGCCCTGGCAATGTTTCTATTTTTCATTTTAGCCACAAGGTTTCCTCAATGATTAACACCACTGATTATTATCTATTTGGACCGTTTTTACAATTTTTCTATTGTCTTGTCTGTTTTTTTTTCCTTATGATTGTGAAAATTTAAAAAGTACACCTGGATAAGAATTATATATATATCATAGATATAATACCTGTCTGGTTCTGTGAAGTCTTTAATTTAGTACACTAAGAGTCTTGTCTGGGTCTTGCTTTAATTAGTATTTGTTAAACGATTTATTTGTTTTATGTATGTGAGAGTGTTTTGCTTGTATATGTGCACCATATGCGTACCTGGTGTATGCAGAAGCCAGAAAAGTGTATTGGGACCCCTGGATTTGGATTCAGGGATGGTAGTGATCTGCCTGTGGGTGCTGGGAACTGACCCCAAGTCCTCTGCAAGAGCTACAAGTGCTGTTAATGCTTAGCCACTCTGTAGACTCATGCTTTAATTTATTAAGAGGCAAGAGACTAAGTAATCCAGGCTGACTGACCCCATGATCCTCCTGCCACAGTCTTCCAAGTAGATTGGGTTATGTCCCAGTGTCATTGAGCCTAGCAAAGAAGTTCTTGTTATTTACTAGTTGTAATTTCTAGTTGTCACTTGGCTCACCATTTAGCCCAGGCTGGCCTTGAGCTCATGGTCATCCTGCTTCACTCTCCTCAATTCTGTGGTTAAAGATGTGTGTTACCATACCTGGATAACAAGATGAACAAAAATTCTTAGTTTTAATGTTTGGTCCTGTGTTTTTTAAGTCAAACTAAAAATACAAAGACCAGTGGCTACAATTTCCATATTGTTTTATTCCCTGAACAGTCCTTAAAAAATGTCACATAATGGGCAGGAGAGATGGCTCAGATGTTAATAGCACTGGCACTGGCAGCTTTTGAAGAGGACCAGGGATAAATTTACAGCATCCACATCAAAGTGGGTTACAACATCATTAACTCTAATTACAGGGAATCTGACACTCCATTATGGCCTCATCAAGCACCAGAATAGATACTGTTAGCACCCAGACACACCAGGTTCCCTGGGGGAGCTGACAGAATGCATTACCCTGTGCACATGACAAGCAGTATCCTGGTTCTGGACACAGCTACAAAAGGTCCCTTTAAGAGAGAAGCTCCACTTACTTCCTCTCTTTCCTGCTGTCCCTCTGAAGAGGCAAACAGTTCTCTGTTTCTCTTTCTTTCTCTCTGCTTTCTGCTTCTTTCTTGTCTCCACTCTCTGCCTTCCCTTCCCAGGGTAAACTTCCCACTTACATTCTGCCTGCATGGCTTTTACATCTCACCTGCTATGGGATCTCATAAGGTCCCCCTCATGCCACGTATTAACATGTCTCCGGTCCCCCAAGGATGGTCAATGCGCCCCTCAGGTCGGCAGGAAGCAGTCTTGAATACTCTATGCCCTTATTCCCCTAACCTGCCATGCCTGACTGCTCCCATTTCAATACATAAAGGAGGGGGGAGTGTTAGCATCCAGGCACACCTTGGCCCTGCCCCTTGGAGACCAAGCACAATGCATCTCCCTTCCACCCATGGGAAGCAGTATACTGGCTCTATGCATGCACAGGAGCTCCCTAAAAGAGACTGGCTCTGCCTATTCCCTCTCTCTTACCTGCTGTTCCTCTGAAGAAGCAGACAAGTCTTTGCTACCCCACCCTTTAACTCTCACATCTCTTCCTTCCCCTTCCTCACTCTCTTCCCTTCTCCCAATAAACTTCCTACATAAGTTCTGCCTTTTGTCCTATGTGTATCTCACACGCCATGGGATCTGCTAAGGTTCCCCTCCCACTGCATATAACAACACATACATACAACTGAATGAAAAATGAAATAAACGGAGGACATGGCTATTAAAGTATGGGGAAAAATTTTATTGTAGATATAATGGAGAAATCAGGCAGACGGAAGGCTCCAGGTTGCACACACTGGCAGATTAAACCAGACCACAATAGGAGAGAGGGAGAGAGAGCAAGTGAGGAACTTTCAACCAAGGCTTCCCAGGCCAATAGACCAAGAGACTGGCACAGCCAAAAATGGTTGAGTTATATAAGGATCAAGCTGCAGGAAGGGAAGCTCAGAAGTCCAGCCTCTGGGAGGGTGAGGTTTAGGGTGGGGTGGGGTGAGAAGTGCTGGCTTTGTGACCTAATATTCTAGGCTTTTGTGATGATAACTACTACCTGCTGACATTGGGGCATTAATGTCAGGGCCCAGGAAGGCTGGAATAATGGTCAAAGGATGGGAAAACAATAGAGGGTAGGCCATTTGGCTCCCTGTGTGGGTCCTGCAGGACTACCTGAGGCTAAGGAAGTGCATGTTTGCCTTGGAGCAGTCTGTGTTGCAGAGCTTCAGGATAGTCAGAAATCCAGTGAGATGCACCTATGGATGACACATTTGGAGCATTTTGCTCTCTTCAATTGGTTGGAACTCTGTTGGGACAGATACACACTTATCTTGGGTGTATATTTCAAAGGTCCAGGACCATGGTCTGGTAGCTGAGGGCAGGAAGTCTCGAGATCAGGAGGAAATAAAAACAAACACTCTCCAAAAAAGTCACACATAATATAACTTCTCCTACTCAAGTCACATTTTCCCAGTTTAAGAACTGGAGATGAGGCTTCTGGAAATTTTTCCTTTCCAGTGATGAACTAAAGTCATAGAAGAAAATGGCATATCTTTACAAGACTAGACCCTGTCACAAAGGAAGGAGGGTAGCTTATGTGGGAGTACCCAATGATAACTTGTTCTTAGCACTACAAGGAAAAGAGTTGTCTTCTCTCTTGTTTCAATTCTGAGTATCTCATATCTTACCTCCTGGGATATCAGTTTCTGTAGCAGGGCTGAAGCCACATGCTTCCATTGCTAGCTGTGTGTTTGTTCCCATTCTCATTAGCACTGCAGAAATAGCCAATTGGCCTAAATCAGCTCTTTAAGGAGTGGGGGTGGCAGTACAAAATCTCAGGGTGTGGCCATCAGCCTTGATAGCTGATTTAATGTGGCCACTTGGCACGTTTAAAATTTATTTTTCGTATTTATTTATTAATTGACCTAAAACTCCCATGCTAATGTGTGACTAGTGGGCTTTTGTGGCACTTGCTCTGCTGTAGAAGCCCAAGAAACTGGGGAGGGTGCTGAGGTTAATAACACTGATATTAAGTAGGCTTTTCATTATATATCTTACTTTTCTCCAGGGGCTAGCTTATATACTCGAGCACCAGATGGTGGAGGGGGAAGCAAAAGGGGGCCATTATTTATCTCAGGTTCCAAGGACTGGCTAGGGTGCTGTCAGGGCTGTGGGAGCCAAAAGAGCATTAGCATTTTGCATTTGAAAGCATCTCTCCTGTTATAGAGGGTTATAGTTATTCTCCCTGAGGGCAGCAGCAGGGGTAATGAGTTCTTAGTTTAGGTCTTAATCCTACAGGGTTTGGGGAAAGCAATGGCAGCAGCACTAGAAACTTGGCTTCAAATCCCTGTTTCCATCTTGCCTGCTGAATGCAAGTCCCTGAGATTCCTATGCAAACTTGGATGTTGGTAACTCTTAAGGTCAAAGGGGTCCCCGGAAAGTACTCAGTGCCAGCCCACTTCCCACAAATTGAAGTCCAACAACCAACTCTGTATTTGCTTACCTGAGGGCATCCTCTTGGACACCAGAATATCTCTGTCCAATTGTGGGGACAGGGAGCCAGCAACTTCTAGGTCAACCACCAGTTGACCCTAGAGGATATACTGCCTCTTCCCTTCTTTTGAGATGTGGTGCGATATTTGTACAGTGTTTAAAAGGTGTATTGGTGTGATTGGTGTAATAACATCCTGGACATCCAGTAGTTTGGCAGAAGGTATACTCAGGACTCCCAGAGACAGTCAGGACTCTAGGAAGAAGAAAGGCAGAGTGGCCTGCTAGATACCCAGAGGACACAGAAGAGCAATATGGAAGAGAGATAACACCATGTAATAGAACATGGATTACTATAAATATGTTAATAGAACATAGATGTATGTAAATGGCTTAATTTATGTTCTAAGAGCTCTGAACTGAGCCTTAGCTGTAGGCTAAGCTTTCATAATTAATAAGAAGTCTCTGTGTCATTATTTGGGGGCTGGCTGGGGTGACAGATGGTCACTTGTAGTGATCAGTGCTGTGGGTATATCATGCAACTTCCCAGACTACTTCCTGGGAATCCAGTTTGCCTGGCCTGCAGTAACCAGCTTGACGCCACCCTTTCCTGTTTCCCCTCCCCTCATTTAATTGGTTTGATAACACAGTATCACCAAAGCAACTTAAAGGGGAAAGGTTTTGTATGTCTTATACTTCTAGGACACATTCAGGGGGGTCAGGACAGGAACTCTAGCAGGGGCTTGAAGGAGAAACAATGGAAGAATGTTGCTTGTTGTATCACTTACAGGATCACCATTCCTTATCTAGCTTTCCCATACAATAAAGGGCCACCTACTTATGGATGGTGATGCCTACAGTAATCTGGGTCCTCCTGCCTTAATTAGTAGTCAAGACAATTCCCCCACGGATATGACCAGGCCAAAGTGGTCTAAGCAATTTCTCTATTGGAGCTTTCTTTCAGATGCCTCAAGTGTGTGTCAAATTGACAATTAAAACTAACTAGGATCATTCCTGATGCTGTTGTCTGGAAATATTGAAAAGGGCAAACCCGACTCTGCCCATACACCACCTAGCCTGCCTTTCCCTCACCCTTTGTCCTGCTGGGGCTACTGCTTCGGGTGACAATAGGGCCAGAGTGCAGGTCCAACAGTCCCTCTACCTCCATGGAACTTTCTGAGCACACTGGGCCCACCTATCCATGTGGGGCCAATTTGAGGCTGCACTGGCATGATCTTTGGACTCTAAGGCCTGCCCTCTGCTGGAGGTGAGTCTAGGACCAGTTCAGGTCCAATCCCCCACCACCACATCCAACCCTGGGAACTCACTGGGTTAGCTCTGCATCTCACTCCCCCATATATCCTGGCTCTGGATAGTACAGTCCTGGTACTCTGCACCATACACTCACCCAGATACTGCCTTCCCCTCACCCTTTGTCCTACTGGGCCCACTGTTTCAGGTGAGTATTGGGCCACAGTGTGGGTTCAGCAAACCCTCCAATTCCATAGAACTTCCTGGGACTGCTTTGAGCACACTGTACCCACCTATCCATACCTGGCCACCTTGAGGCCACATTCACCTGATCTTTGGACACCAAGGCCTGCCCTGTGCTCGAGGAGAGAACTTCAAGAGAGCTTGGATCATCCAGAGTTGCAGATATCAAACTCCTGACCCACGTACACCCACGGAGAGATCAGGGGAGAGAGAGAGAGACAGAGAGAGAGACAGAGACAGAGACAGAGAGAGCATAAAAGTTTGAAGAGAAAACTGAAGCTAAAGAAAGGTCTAGAGACCTCCAAGTGTGCCGCCAACTAACAATTTGAGCAACTGTGGAAAGGCTAAAATAAATGCCATTCCTGGATACTGAGATCACCTACTAACTTGTCCATGGAGCCCTCATCTAATACCTGTTTGGAAACAGAAGCTAACACCCATAACTAAACACTGAGTCTATCTAGAATCCAGATGCAGACAGAGAGGACAAGACCAGGTATGGAAACACATAGAGACAGCTGACCTGAACAAGGAGGAGCTGTCGGGCCCCCAGACTAATAGCTGGGAATCGAGCATGGGACTGACTCTGGCCCCTATGAAAATGGTTCTCAGCCAGAAGGACTGAGCAGTCTAAGGGACCTCAGACAGTGGAACCAGGATGTATCCCTGGTGCACAAAAGGACCTTGTGAACACATCCCCCATGGAGGGATACTGCCTTAACCTAGAGACAGGAGAGAAGTCCTAGTCCCTACATTAAATTACTTGACAGATCTACATGACCCCACCTGGATGACATTGCCCTACATGTGAAATTGGGCTGGGGGGGGATGGGAGGGGAGGGTGATCAGGGTGCATGTGTGGAGGCAGAGAGTATAAAAGTGAGTGAGTGAGGGAGGAAGAGGGAACTGCAATTGACATGTAAAATAATAAATTAAATAAAGAAATTAAATAAAAAAAAGAAAACAAAACTCAATATGTCAAATAAGAAAAGAAAAAAGTCAGTAAAACACTGGGACTCAGCCTCTACATGAAAGTCAGCAGCTAGTAGGAAGGAATGCCACTCCCCAAAGGGGAGCACAGGCAAAAAATTGCAGAGAGAGCAAAAGAAGTGGAATCTTGGGAGGTGGAATGGTGTCTCAATAGGTAGGAGCACTTGTTCTTGCACAGACCTGTGTTCAGCTTCCTCAATCCACTTGGAAGCTCCCAACCATCCTTACCTCCAGACCCAAGGGATCTGACACCCTCTTCTGACCTCTGTGGGCACAAGACATCCTCCGGGTGTCCATATATCCCTGGAAAATGCTCATACACATAAAGATAAATAAGTCTAAAAGATTAGAAAATTGGAATTGAGCAGGGTGTAGACAAACCACTATGTCAGCCAGCCCTGGACTGCTCTGACTTCTCAACTCGCTGTGTGTATAATAAATTAGTTCTTTCTTACCCACTGTGCAGTTCAAATTGGCCTCAACTCATGATCCCCCACCTCTGTCTCCCTGTAGGATTATAAACCTGTGGCACCACACCTGACTGCAAGTTTCCTCTTACCAGTTCAAATTTGAATTTCTGATACTTGTGACTGAAAACTTCTGAACAGATGAAAGGTTGTGATCATGTTTTCCCTCAATCAACCATCAGAAGTATTGTTGTCCTGACTTTACTGAGGAGAAGCCACACCCAAGTGTAAAGCCTCAACCAGGACAGCACATCCCTCTTCCTGTTCAGAAAGTTAAGGAGACTGAAGAATGGATAACCCAATGCAAGTACAGAAAACAAACTCAAAATTGACCTGTGCTTTAAAAACAACAGTACAGGCATTCATCATGTAAGTGAAAAGGATAGAAGCAGCCATAATTCTAAGAAATTGTGAATGGAAAAGTTATGAATCTGCCTTTCCCTGTCTTAATAACACTTTCCTTTTATTTTACACTTTTGCTTTGCTTATTAAAACAGGCTCTGTCTCTATATCCCAGCCTTGTCTATAATTCATGATCTCCTTGCTTCAGTCTCTCTAGGGCTGGGATCACACGTGTGCATGGTCAGGAGCAGTCTTTGTGGGGCTGCAATCTGAGCCAGCCAAGCTGTCCCAAGTCCATACCTGAGTGAGGGAGTGTGGACAAGGGAAAGGCTACCTAGAGACAATAAAGAAAAGACAGAGAGACAGAATAAAGGTCAGGACGACAGATCAGGCAATAATGAAATGCCAAAAGTTTATTTTTCACTACTCTTATATACCTTAACCAAAAAGGGGAACACAGTATCATGTATATGGAACAAACAGACTTTTCTTCCTCCCTTATTCTAAGGGTTCAATAACCACACCTTTGCTCCAAACTTCTTGTTCCTTAGCCTTGAGGTCAGGAGTAGCCACACCTCAGATTCAGATCTGATATTACTTAGACTAAGACAGACAAACATTCTACTGTAGCCACACCTTTGACCTTTAGGTCTTAAGACTTGCTGAGGACAGCTTTTAACTCTCTGTTCTTGTGCCAAGATGGGCACAAGTGCACCCCACAGTACACCCCATGTCCAGCCAAACTCCATTTTATTCACTGTCAGCTATGTTCTTACTTGGAATTTCTCTCCATCTGCCTTTCTTTCTTTCTCACTCTCTGTTTTTTTTGTTTTTTTGTTTTTTTTCCGAGACAGGGTGTGTCTGTGTAGCCCTGGCTGTCCTTGAACTGAGACAGCCACCTGCCTCTGCTTTCCAAGCTCTGGTATACTTCCTGCCTGTCAAGCAGTTGACTTACAATGACACACAGATTCACACACTCATGTGTGTTTGTACCATTTATTTTAGTCTCATTAACCTTTCTAAGCCATTAGGAATAAAGTAATTTCCTTTTATGAACATCATAATATTGACTTTGCGTCATGCCAAAAGGACGCAGCAGGGGAATTAATCATCACATCCTAAGCTTAATCTTCACAGTGTTCTCTCTCCCCTCTAATAGCGCTCCAGTGCTTGCTTCCCCTTCCTGGCATATCTCTTATCTGCTCAAGTACCAATGCCTTAGGTATGTGACCCTGCTCCTAAGAAGCTTCTTATATGAGGAATGGGGAACAGCCAGGCAGTGGTGGGGAGCAGTAGTTATCCATGCAGCAGTGGCCAAGAGAAACTAAAGGCCTTGGATGCACCTCTTCTATTTCTCCTTAGTGGCACTAGTTTCCCTGGGGAGAAAACACACTCATCCTGACATCTATTCTAGTCTAGAGACTGAGTCCAGCAGATTCACACTCTGTCTCGATTGATTTTTTGTACTCTGAGTCAATTCCCTGGAAGTTGTCTTGTGACTCTGTTGTGACAGGTATCCCTGATTCAGCTTCTTTTGTTCAACCCTCTTTTCTTTCATCTGTTCCAATTTCCTGTCTCTCATCTAGGCTTCCTGAGGTCTCCTATGAAGTCTACTTCAGGCCTCATGCACTCCTTCCCTTTCTTTCTTGTGTTAAGCAGCTTTTAGCCACCAGGACTCTTTGTTGTTTAAATTTCTGCTGGAAAAACCTTTGTGCAAAGGAAACAACATAGGCACAGTGCACACACAGACTTGCCCCAGGGAAATCGATGTGTAGCAATCACACTTCCAATTTGGCACCTTCCCTGACATCATGGAGCAGCTTTGTCCTCTGGGGGATATGTGCCTTGGGTTTAGCTCCATGGCTAAGGGAGGGGCAGTGAAGTGGCATCCACTGTGGAGGGTGCAGTCTGTTTCTCATGCTCATTACAGTTGCTGTCTCCCCATGGCTGCAACAGTTCCCTTGCTGGTCAGGATAAAGGAATATAGGAGGCAAGCTGTCATGGAGAAGACTCTGGGAAGAGTGCAGACTAAGAAGGCCTAAAGGCACCTTAAATGTTGGAGGTTGCACATATTTTCCTTTCCTCCCCTTCATTTTCTCCTACTTCTTTCTCCATTTGCTGCCCCCCCCTACTTCCCCTGAGCTCTGAGGGACTTGTCCTTTCCCAGTTCTGTGAGGGACTTTATATGAATCTCTTAGAATACACCTTGTATCCTAGATCCTCTGGTGGTGTGAATTATAGGTTGGTGATCATTTGATTTAGTTCTAAAATCCATATATGAGTGAGTACATACTGTGTTCCTCTTTTTGTGACTGGGTTACCTCATTCAGGATGGTTTCTTCAAGTGCCATCCACTTGCCTGGGAATTTCAAGATAACATTATTTTTTTCTGCAGAGTAGTATTCCTTTGTGTAGATGTGCCACATCTTCATTAACCATTCTTCAATTGAGGGGCATCTAGGTTGCTTCCAGGTTCTTGCTATTACAAATAGTGCTGCTATGAACATAGTTGAACAGATGTCTTTGTTGCATGGATGTGATTCCTTTGGGTATATGCCTAAGAGGATGATTGCCTGGTCCTGTGGTAAACTAATTCCCATTATCCTGAGGAACCGCCATACTGATCTGCAAAATGGCTGTATGAGTTTGCCCTCCCACCAGCAGTGGAGGAGTGTTCCACTTTCTCCACATCCTCTCCAACTTAAGTCATCATTGGTGTTTCTAATTTTAGCCATTCTGGCAGGGGTAAGATGGTATCTCAAAGTTGTTTTGATTTGCATTTCCCTGATAGCTAAGGATGTGGAGCACTTTCTTAAGTTTCTTTCAGCCTTTTGGATTTCCTCTATTGAGAATTCTTTCTTCAGTTCTGTACCCCATTTTTTAATAGGGTTATTTTGTGTTTTGTTGACTAGTTTATTGAGTTCTTTGTATATTTTAGAGATCAGCCCTTTGTTGGATATAGGCTTTTTGAAAATCTTTTCCCAGTCTGTGGGATGCCGTTTGGTCTCGTCCACTATGTCCTTTGCCTTATAGAAGCTTCTAAGTTTGAAGAGGTCCCATTTATTAATTGTTGCTCTCTGTGTCTGTGCCCCTGGAGTTATGTTCAGGAAGCGTTCTCCTATACCACTTTGTTCAAGGGTACCTCCTACTTTCTCTTCTAAGAGGATCAATGTGGCTGGATTGATGTTGAGGTCTTTGATCCATTTGGACTTGAGTTTTGTGCATGGCGACAGACATAGGTCTATCTGCAGTCTTCTACACACCCTCATCCAATTGTGCCAGCACCATTTGTTGAAGATGCTGTCCTTGCCCCATTGTATAATTTTAGCTGTTTTGTCGATAATCAGGTGTTCATAGGTGCGTGGGTTAATATCAGGATTTTCAATTCAATTCCATTGGTCTACCTGTCTATTTTTATGCCAATACCAGGCTGTTTTCAGAACTATAGCTCTGTAGTAGAGCTTAAAGTCAGGAATGGTTATGCCTCCTGAAGTTCTTTTATTGTATAGGGTTGTTTTGGCTATCCTGGGTCTTTTGTTTTTCCATATAAAGTTGATTATTATCCTTTCAAGGTCGGTGAAGAATTGTGGTGGGATTTTAATGGGGATTGCATTGAATCTGTAGATTGCTTTTGGTAAGATTGCCATTTTTACTATGTTAATCCTACCTAACCAAGAGCATGGGAGATCTTTCCATTTTCTGGTATCTTCTTTAATTTCTTTCTTTAGAGTCACAAAGTTTTTGTTATATAGGTCTTTTACTTGTTTGGTAAGCGTTACACCAAGATACTTTATGTTGCTTGTGGCTATTGTAAAGGGTGATGTTTCTCTGATTTCTTTCTCTGTCTCTTTGTCGTCTGAAAAAAGTAGGGCTACTGATTTTTTTGAGTTTATCTTATATCCTGCTAGTTTGCTGAAGGTGTTTATCAGCTTTAGGAGTTCCCTGGTAGAGTTTATTGGGTCCCTTATGTAAACTATCATATCATCTGCAAATAGAGACAGTTTGACTTCTTCCTTTCCAATTTTGATCCCCTTGATCTCCTTTTGTTGTCTTATAGCATTAGCTAGAACTTCTAGTATGATACTGAAGAGATATGGAGAGAGAGGACAGCCTTGTCTTGTTCCTGATTTTAGAGGAATTGGCTTAAGTTTCTCTCCATTCAGTTTGAGGTTGGCAGTCGGTTTGCTGTATATTGCTCTTATTATGTTTAGGTGTGTTCCTGTTATCCCTGACCTCTCCAATACCTTTATCATGAAAGGGTGTTGAACTTTGTCGAAGGCTTTTTCCACATCTAGGGAGATAATCATATGGTTTTTCTTTTTCTGTTTGTTTATATAGTGGATCACGTTGATAGATTTATTATATTTTATAAACAGGTACTTGCCCATCAATGTTGATGGCATCACTGTGTGCAGAACATTAGTGAACCAAGCATGGTGTCCAAAAGCATTGCCACAGATGAAGCTCAGTGATGTACTGAGAATGTGACATCTTTTCAGCCTTATATAAAAAGTAGTTCTGTTGTTTGTAGTATGCAGATCCAAATGGGGCTCGATGAGGTGGCTCGGGAGATGAGGACACTTGTTCTTCTTACAGTTCCCAGGATGAATACAGAGTATCTCATGTTGACTTTCAAACTCAGTGACTCAGTGAAATCCAGATTCCAGAGATCTGGTGCCCTCTTCTGTCTTCCTTGGGCACTCCATACAGGAAATCATGGGGATGACACACACACATAAAATAAATTAAAACATGAAATGGATGATTTCAAACTGGCTACAACTTGAGATAAACATAGGAATCAACTTAAAACCAGTTCAAAAAGATAGTCACCCATGGGTATGTTCACTTCACAATGAGTGCTTGTCTGTGTACACCTGAAGTCCTGTATTTCATGCATTTGCAGGAATTGCTTTGTCCCAGACTAGTAATGACTATATGGCTGGGGTGCGAGGTTCAGAGTCGTAAGAATTGGGAAGCAAGCAGGAATGTGATCACTATATATTATAACCTCTGAGAAGCAAATATGTCTAGTAAGTAGTATAATGAAAATAAAAGACAAGGAGAACAATACTATCAACACTGCAGTTTTTGGCTAATTGCTTTGATATTAAGTAGTCACATAGCCATAATATGGATCAACTTCCATATCCTTATCCTTCTCCCTGAGAATGAAAATGTGCAGTTAGAGAGGTGCACTTGGCAGCATTCTGTCGCTCCTGTGAGGCCCCACTTCTTCATGGCCTCCCTCTCTGAACTCTGGCAGCTGTGGTGGGCTGAGGGGGAGTGGCCGTGGAATTTCACTTTCCTTTATGGAATTGGATGGCAGCTGAAGTCTAGCAGAAGATATTGCATTTGAGGTTTGGGAGGTGATGGGGCCTTGTTTCTGGCAGCAGAAACAAGTCCCTTGGGAGTAAAGTAAGAGATGATGCTTGTCAAGGCCTATTGCAAAAATGGATGTGGTTGGTTAATTTAGGTGGTGTGGCACTGGTGGCAGTCAGAACAGCTGTCTTGTCAGAGGCCATCAAAGACATGCTGGCAGGAGCTGGTTGGAATATTTTGAGTGTGGTAGACTGCATTGACTGGGAATGTGGCCTCAAAGGGTAAGCTTCAGTGGGAATGCTAGAAACCCAGGTGTGATGCTTTTGGGAAATAGCTCTGGCTTGAGGTTTGTCCATTTTTGGAAAGCCAGAGGTACTTACTTGGCCTTCCCAAAAAGGGGCAGCTCATCCATGGATGGAGATGGACACTCACTGTGAGCACTGCTCTCTGCTGTGTAAGCATTTCCCCAGGTTTGACCACACCTTTGGCCATCAAGTGTCTCATCCAGCAGTGATGTGATGGCAGGTCCTGTCCTGGAATCTTTGTTGCTGCTGAAGTTTATCATAGCCTGGGTGGAGTACATGCCCATTTTCTTCTCACTCATTCTTATCATGTGTAAATGACCTACACTGCCTCCATCATGCCAGGATGAGTTTGAGGCTTTTTAAATCTGTCCTGGCTGGGCCCAGGTGAATGTCTCTCCCCAATTAGGGCATAATTTGTGTTAATTATATATATATATATATATATATATATATATATATATATTTAAAGTTTCTGTCTTCTGATCTTGTCTAGTGGTGAGAATGGGGTGATGAAGTCTCCAACTATGAGTGTGTGAGTTTATTTTTATGTGATCATTGAGTTTTGTAGTGTTTCTTTTTCGAATGCAGGTACTTTTATTTGGGTCATACATACATATTGACAATTGAGACTTTGTACTCCTGGATTTCTCCTGTGATGAATATGAAATGAAGCAACTTTTTGAAGTGACCAAGGCCATGTTTCCTTCTTGCTTTTCACTTTGCTACTCAACTCCCCTGCCAGAGTGTAGTGGGAAATGTTGATACATTCATGGAAGATAATTTAAGAATTCTCTGAATTAAGCAGGGTCTTGGTGGCACACTCCATTAATCCTAGCACTCCAGAGAAAAATTCCGGCAGATCTTTGTGAGTTCAAGTCCAACCTGGTCTACAAATCAAGTCCCAGGATAGGCTCCAAAGTACTACAAAGAAACCCTGTCTAAAACATCAAAGAAACAAACAAACAAAAAAAAATATCTTAGATTGACTCTAAAACTATAAGCAAGCACCCAATCACATCCTTCCTGGCAAAACAGATGTTTTGGTCATGGTAGCTTTTACAACTGTAAAACAGTAATTAAGACACTCACCAAGTATATCATCTGTGCATAGAAATATGTTAATGTTATCCTTTTGTGGTGATATCTTGTTTACACAAATAAAGTCTGTTTGGGAGTCAGATATAGATGCAAATGCTGAGAGATCACAGAGAAGGAGCAAGCCACAGCTCATCTTATCTTCTAAGCATCTCAGGAGGAACAAAACTATTTCCTGTTTTTCCCTGCTTATACCCTGTTTCTGCCTAGCTACATCACTTCCTGCCTTTCTGGGCAGTACTGCAGACCAGTATTGTTAACTAGTGCCAAAGTCCATTCTCAGAACCCCAGAAAGACTTTGTTTGTGTAAGAAAGATATCACCACATCAGTTAAAATGAGAAAATCCTGTGTCAATGATTAATGAATGTATTAATGAACACTGGTAACAAACTTGTGACACTGTTCCTGAATTAAGTATCTCAATAACAGAAACTGTCAAGTCCAGGTTGTATGTTTTCAGCTGCCCAGATTGCAGCCATGTAAGGATGCTGTAATCTTCCTGCAAGTGTTCCCTCTATCCCTTTAACACATGGCTTCTGGGATACCCATTGGCTTTCACCAGCTTAATGACATCACCCTCCCTCAGCCAATCAGCAGTAGATAGTGTTTTGAGGTTACCTTGGAAATAACTGACCAAACATTCCTCACTGCTGAGAATCCTTGATCGTGCCCAGACGTGGACTTTTTACTGAGAAACCCAACAACCAGAGTACTCATCCCTTTATCCAGATCCTACACCTTTTACAACCTGTTCTTTCATCCCTTCATCCATATCTACTCCTTTTCTTTGTTGTTCCTGACTTGAAGATGTCAGGTAGGAAAAAAAAAAAAAACTTAATGGCTTCAATTTTTTTTTAATGGACAGCTCCATAAACTGGGAAGCATCAAACAATGTGGGATTAAGGGGAAATTGGTGAACATCAGGATGATGACATAAATGTAGTCTTGGATATGACATTTCCTAGGGGTGTATTGGACAGAGAATTTCTCCATCCTGTCACTAAATGTGTCTTTACTTTCCTTGGTGAGATAGCAGGCTGGAAGGGCTCTCTGAGGTATTGTGTCTTAAGAGTATGAAAGAAGCAAACCAGACTATTCCTGGGACTGTTTCTGCTGAAGCACAGAGAGAGCTGGCTATGTAGACAGGTCAAGTAAGGGCTATGATTCTTCCCTGCACTAATTTTGTCTCATGAGAATTACCATGTTAATACTGTGGAACAGTGATGTTGGCATATCAGTGGAAATGTCTGCAATATCTTCCACACCTCCATGAGCAGGGTTGCCTGGCCGTCCAAGCTGCTTAGGCAGCTATGTCTTACTCATGGACCAGAAGGCAAGTTTCTTGGACCTTGGCTTTTACAGTTAGGCCTGTTACTTCATGGGACAGACGGGTCTGTGTTTCATGTCTAGAGCACAGAAGCAGTAGTGTTCCCTGTTGTGACTCTCAAAACAAACTCTTGAAAATTAGTGTCAGTTCCAGGACTGTTTTTTTGGTGTGTTCCCTGAGCACTTGGGAGCTGAGGTACCTGATCCAGCACTAGCAAAGCTCTGTCCAGTTTTAATGGAACCTTTGTTCATGTTAAAATTCTTTTTAATTTCTCAAATTGAAAGACCCCCACTATGCATATTGCCTGTTTGAACTGCTCTTGCCAACTAGCCAAGGTCAAGTTATGGGAAAAATACTGGAGGGAACCAGTTGCTACTCTCATCCAACGTCAACCAGATATCTGTGGTCTGCAGCTTGGACCAAAGCAAGGTCAGCAGGATGATATCTGGGAACAGAAGGTTCTGGGAGCATTCTATGGAGACCACCAGAGTGCTGAGATAGTCACAACTGAATTCTTTGTATTTTTTTTGTGCCCAACCTGAATAAGCAACTCTGTGCTTGGATAACCCAAATTGCCTTAATTGAATGGACCAATGAAATCCCTGTAACCATGCTTCTGCTTCTGTAAGCCTGCTTCTTGCCACCCCAACCCTATATAAACTGCCTGAGTTTTAACCTCAGCACACTAAGTCCCCTGAAATACTGAAGCGTCCACAGGTACCTGTGTAAGCAATAAACAGCCTCTTGTGCTTGCATCCAGTGGTCTGGTCTCGCCTATTGGGGGCAAGGACCTTACCCCAATGGGCTCCGAACTCTTGGGGTCTTTCAAAATGATAATTATTTTGTTGATGATGTTGGAATTGTTTTTTGCAAACCATCAAATCACATTAGCTTACATCTCCTCCCATATTTTCCCTCCAAACTTTTTGACCATCCCAAAGAAAAATTGAAAAAGACTACAGCAAGTCTTTCCTTGGTTAACCCAAATTGCCTTAATTGAATGGACCAATGAAATTCCTGTAACCATGCTTCTGCTTCTGTAAGCCTGCTTCTTGCCACCCCAACCCTATATAAACTGCCTGAGTTTTAACCTCAGCATAGGGACCGTATATTCCCTGGAACATGGTCAAAGTCTCACTGACCCACCCCTTAAAGATATCTGGTTCTTCTCCACCACCAACACTCACCCTTTCTGCTTGAGCCATTAAGTGTGTAGAGTAACACTTCAGCATCTTTATCACAATTTAAGGACTCTCTTCAGTGGCTTTTGGATTACACTGTTTCTTTTTAATGTGAGGGAAGATAAAAGTCTCCTGTAATCATTTCTCATTCTTAATTATGAGTCTGTCATCATAGATACCAATGCAGAGGAAGCTTCCTAGGCCATAACAGCCAATGACACCACAGATCATTGACTTCCACATGGCTTCAGGAGGCAGTATAGATTATAGAGACCAATCTGGCATGGAGCTACAGCACAGTCTATGGAGGCCTTTTGAGGAGGGTCAATTCAGATAAAGGACCACTCTCCATCTCCATTAGTGTGGGCTTCTGCAGCTCTGTTTCACTTCTACTTGACCTGTTCATGGAGATCTGCTCTGTCATCGCCAGCATCATCTTCTTCTTTTCAGTCTCACGAGAATGCTTTTAAAAGGCATCTGCCCATAAGACCTGATATTTTAAATGTTTCAGAGTTCTTTTGTTCTCTCAATATCCTCTGCTCTCTCATCTCCCCTCAGTGTCTCCCTGGGTCTCTAAGCATCCTGGAGCTGCTCTGTGGTTGTGCAGATGCCAGCATCCACTGACATCTCAAATTGATATTTACTGAATAAATTCTTGAAAAAATTTTGGATGTAATCAGTTGCATTTGAAGTTAGGTCATATCTACAAACTCATCAGCTATATAATAGGATTAAAAGCCTTCAACTCTATGACCATAGTGGTCATTAAATTAGCAGTGCATAAATGAACAAAAACTAACATTAGTTTCTGGAGAAGCAGAGGATTTGTTTTCCTAAGTTCTTTTATTCTTGCTTACAGGCAAATTTTTAAAATCCTGTCTCAGACACCAACAGAGCTCACCGGGACTTTTCACTCCTATGGCCCCAAATGGGGTAAGTCTCATTACTTTTGAAAACAATGTTCTTTGACATGCAATCATATATCGAAATGTAAAGAAATGGAATCATTTTTTAAATTAGTTGTTATTTAACTTAAAATCTATCTTATTTTACATACTAATGCCAGGTGCCTCTTCCTCCCTTCTATCCATTCCCCTACCTCCCCCTTTAGTAGCAAAGTAAGGAGATCCAAAACTGGGTAGTTCACTAAATTTATTGAGCTGTATTGCTGCATGTGGTGTTTTATTTACTATAATTTCTTTAGTAAGAGCTTTTTCACACACTTACTCTCTGTCTCTCTGTCTCTATTTCTATCTCTCTCTCACACCCTGTGTATGTGTGAATGTCAGACAGGAGACATACAGAATGGTAGGACAGTAGGAGGTGGCTTCTGATGTTCCTCTATCTTGTCTTTTCTGTTTTAGAACAAGAGCACCATGCAAAAATACCAAGAAATATCTCTTCTGCCAAAAGAGCGGTTCAGATTTTTAATTTCCATAGGAATGAATGTGGAAGTCAGCGACAAAGTACCCATGGAAATGTATATAAAAATGAGTGATGACCTCCTAGAGATGGCGGCAGATCTACAAACAAAAGAACTTAAAGAGGAAGCATTTGTGTTATACCACAAATTTTTAACGTGAGAACCTGCACTTTCTATCTCCTTTCCTGTGACAGATCCCTTACTAATCCTGTCTTCATCTTCATGTTTCTCCCCTCTGCTGACATTATAGAACTTGAGAAAGACATCTTTCAGTCAGATTTATGGCCGCTCACACAAATGTTTTTCCTTGCTATTCAAAGACACGAGAACCACAAATAAGGGAAATCATGATAGTTCATGAGCATGTTTCCACATGGCCTTCATTTTAGAGGAAAGTTTGCAGTTTAAATGGTTGTGTCTGCATTGGTGAGTGTGTCAACTGCTGTATCTCTGGCCAGGCATTCAGTCACAGACTTATTCCTATGTATGGCAGAGCCCAGATTGCTCTTCTCTTAATCCTGTAGCATATTGTTTAGTTAAGAAAGAAGTTAGCATTTCCTGAACCTAAATAGGAACCAGAGAACTATGTACTACCTGGGGTCAAAGTGGCTTAGCATACTTTCTGTGTTTTTGATCATACGTGGATAGGCAGAATAAATGCAAGATGGCAGAGCTGTCACCAGATATTTACACTTATCCTACGTGACATGAATGCTTTGTGTTTGAGGAAGGGAAAGATGGCAAAGGTCTCACCAGTCCTGCCTAGCCCTGTGTTTGGTGAAAGAGAACCTGAGGACATAAGTGCAGGTGACTGTAAGGAGCCCAGGCTCTTGGGAAGACCTCTGTGGTCCTGAATCTATTGATCTTCTGAAGGCTGTTTGTACTGAGTAGGCATATCTCCATCAGGTTCCACAGAGGAAAAGAAAGGTCAGACTTAGACATGAACACAGATACCACATTTTATAATTCTCAGGTTGTGCAACTTGAAGAACATGATTTGGATGCTTTTCCAACTTTGGTTTTCTGCAAGGTGAAGGTAATCTCTTGAGATTGCAGTAAACACCCCTCTATTTCCTCTCCTTAAGAGAAATAAGTGTGTTACTAGAGTACTTATTTGCCCCTCCAAACAAACATCAGTTTGTCACAACCAGTTTTCAATCCCACCCTGCACTCAAGAAACTTTCTTGGTTCCTGGACTGACAGGAGTGTTGAAGCAGGTTAGCAGTCTTTGTGGGTGCCTGGTCTGACTAGGTTCCATTGCACAGCTCCCTGCAGCTCTGTGTTCTCCCAGTGTTTCTTTTAATTACCTAATGTTCTCAGGGAGAGGTTGTTCCCTGCTCAGAAACAATACTCTATGCTTCTCTATGAGCACACATCCTTCTCCTTTGGTAGTAGTAGGATGAGACCACACTCTATTTTTTTCTTTTGATGTTCAGGAGGAGGATGGTCTGTTTCCTTGATAATCTGTGAGCTCATTAACCCTCCCTGCTGTCTCCTGCATGCTAGGATGACAAGCACACACAATTTCAGATTAGCTATACTACTTGATAGCTGATATTTTAGGAACACACTAGTTGATAGAAGAATTACGACCTTTCTTTCTCTAGGCACTGGGATGGATATGGATGTAACATATCAAGGTGGAACTCTTCTCACTCCAGCATCTTCTGAAACCATGCCTAGAGAGACCAAATTATTTGTGGGTCTCATTTACAAATTTGGACCTTTTCTGCTCACATATTAATGCTGCTTTATTGCTTTAGACTCTTCGTGGAGAAGCTGAGACATGACCCAGAATACTGGAACACCCTTTCCAAGGGAACACGATCCAAAATCAACAAGGTGGGTCTTTTTTATCCATGTGGCAGTCCTAAATCTCCAGAGTCACAGGGAGCTACTTAGAAAAAAGTCACAGATCCTGTCCCTGGGTAAACAGGACATCTATCAGCATCACAATACAGAAGAAAGGGATGGCAGCAAATTGGGGTCAAGTCATAAATAAGATTCTGACATCTCATGGAAATAGATAGTATCCCCAGTACAGGAAGGGACTTTTAGAGCCCATTCTCCATGGTATGATACTTCTTTAGCATGGAGACATGGGGTGGTGGGGAGCCTAAACCCTATCACAATTGATTTAACAGTGTTTGATGATTCCTCATGGAAGGCCTTGCCCTCTCTGGGGAGTGGAAGGGGGATGGGATGGGTAGGGGTCTGTGTGGGGAATAGGATGATAGGAGTGAGATGGAACTGGATTAGATATATAAAATAAGAAAAAATATTAAATTAAAAAATATTCATAAGTCCCTTCCCTTTTGTTTTCTTTCCCCCTTTGCTGACATTAGGTCAGTTCTAATTCTCCCTTTCTGTTTTGTTTTGCAGACAATACATAGGGTCTTTGACATAGTTGAGGCCCTGAAGAGACAACTCCTGCAGCAATATAGCGAGGAGTACTCAGAATACCTGGCAGATAAGGTCAGTGTGTGAGCATGAAGACAGGATGTTTTTGTATCACTTAATCAGCCTGTGACCTGGGACTCTGTTTTACTGTCAGCGGAGGTTGTGATCCAAGGAACAGGATCTACACATTCTTGCAAACATATTCACTCATATCTATAGAAGACAACACACACATGCACGCACACATGCACCTATTTACACCCATATACTCATGCATATTCATAGTCACAGATGCATACACCCCAAGTGTATTATGGTTTTGAGAACATTGAGACCAATCTGTCCCTTAAGAAAGCCTTACAGTATCTGAGTAAAGGGGTGTTGGTTGTTTTTCATAGTACCAAGGTTATGGAGGGGATCATAGATGCTGTGGTGATTTGTCATACCTCAACACAACTTCCTTTGTTCATCTCTTTGTTGGCAGGTCTTTTTCTTCTGACTTTTGAAATATTAGACTAATCCCATTTTTCTTTCTATAGAAAAAAAGAGAAGAAGAAGAGGCAGAAAATAAGACCTTTTGGCATGAAGTAAGAGATACCATCAAACACTCCGCAGACTTTTCCAAATGGAGTGATCTTCTAGACAGGCTGGTGTATGGAGTTGAGGAAGACAGGAGCAGAGAGGACTTGGCACTTAAAAGTGCTAAAGTGTCTTCTGAAGAATGCACTGTTATTGCAACATCAGTGCCATGCAGTCCACAAGAATCCATCAAAGATATGAAAAGGGGCCCATCATCAGACACACAGGGTGGAGAGGTGAAGGTGGTGGAAAGCCCAGGTAAGTCACCACAGGTTCATGTTTTTATTTTATTTTATTTTTAATTTAATTTATTATTTTACATGTCGATCCCAGTTCTTTCTCCCTCCCTCTCTCCCTCCCTTATACACTCTCTTTTACTCTCTCTGCCCTCTCATATGCACTCTAACCACCCTCCCCTCCCATCCCCCACCCAAATTCCATATGTAGGGGAATGCCATCCAGTTGGGGTCATGTGAAGTAGGGACTAGGGCTTCGCTCCTGTCTCTAGATTAAGGCAGTTATCCCTCCATGGGGGATGTGTTCCAAAGTCCTTTTGTGCACCAGGGATACATCCTGGTTTCACTGTCTGAGGTCCCTTAGACTGCTCAGTCCTTCTGGCTGAGACCCATATTCAGGGGGGCTGAGTCATTTCCATGCTGGCTTCCCAGCTATCAGTCTGGTGGCCCATTAGCTCCTCCTTGTTCTTGTAAGCTGTCTCTATGTGTTTCTGCCTCCTGGTGTTGTCCTCTCCATCTGCATCTGAGTTCTACTTCGACTCAGTGTTTATGTATGGGTGTTTGCTCCGCTTTCCAACTAGTTGAGGTCTCCATGGATAAGTTAGTTGTTGATCTCACTCTCACTCTTCTGGAAAGGGAGCCTTTCCATGGACGCTCAAATTGTTAGTTGGCAACAGTCTTGTAGTTCTCTAGACCTCATGATTTTAAAGACTTATGTTTAAATAGAGCCTATTGCATCAGGGTCAGCCACACACATTTGCAAGTGCACCTCACCAGTCTAGTAGTGCTGTGCTTTTGAAGAGGTGTCTGAAGTTGGGAGCACTAAGCAGCACAGAGAAAGCTTCATCCCCCATGCAATTTCCCCAGTCTTTGTCTTTCCTGGATCCCCTTTGCTGTGGTAATAGAACCTCGAGTGACTAGTATTTCCTCTTTCCTTCCTGCCATCTGACTTCTCATAAAAGAAGCCTTTAACTTAGTTTAAGCCAGTTCAGTTTCTTCAAAACTCATGATATTCAGATCCTCATCTTTTCAGAGCTCTGGAGAGAATAGAGGAAGCACATTAAAATACTCCTGAATTATTGCTCATCGTGAGGACTTTGCTGTGCATTGGTAATTCCGAAAAGACTATTTTGGTTGTATGTGATTGAATTTTCAGCATCAGGTAGACCTCTGTAGGATTCTCCTAGTAGGTCAGGGAGATAATGACACTTTCTGAAGTGCTAGCTGTGACAGCCTCAAACCTAGGGTAGAATCTCCAGAAATCACCTGACAATTGGCTGTGGGTGGCCACCTCCCTATTCTAAGATCTCTTCAGGTTACATGAGACAGGGAGACAGAGAAGACCTGTTTTTTCACAGCACAGATAGCAGGGAAGACACAGAGCACAGAGAGATTCTTTTAGACTAACAGTGCCGGGGAAGGCCTGCACTCCAGGCAGTCTGCTCACATCTGCAGATGCGCTGTCACACCTGCGCATCCTTGCCCACACATGAACATACACATTCTTAAAAATGCACACATATCATAGACATGTACAAACACATGGTTCATTTTTTGCATATAGAGTATTTTTTATTTAATTTTATATAACAAAGTCCAATTAAATGAAAACAAACATTTATACACAATATTTGGGAATTTGGCTGCTGCTCTTTCCAAACTACTTCCTGCTGGTAAGGGGCGCTGTCTTGGGGATCTGAAGAAGATTCAGATATCCTAGCTGTAGTCTGTAGGGCTGTTTTGTCCAGCTGTTTGGAATGTAGGATCAGCTTGTACTCTGTTTCAGGCGGTCTGGTGTGACTAAACCACATTAGTCTGGAAGGAATCCATCTTTTCATTTTTCTGTAGAAACAAAAATAGAAATACTTTTCCCCAGTAACTTGTTCTTCAACTTAAATTTTGGAGTCAAAGCGTTTTTTTTTTTTTTTTTTTTAATTATTATTGTTTTACATGTCGATCCTGTTCCCTCTCCTCCTCTCCCTCCCTCCCCCAAGTTCTCCCTCCCTCCTTCCCTCCCTTTTGCCCTCTCTACCCTCTCCCATGCACTCTAAACACCCTCCCCCCCAACCCCCCACCACAATACAATATGTAGGGGAATGCCATCCAGTTGGGGTCATGTAGATTCTGACAGGTCCTGTGAAGTAGGGACTAGGGCTTTCTCCTATTCTAGAATAAGGCAAGATCCCTCCATGGGGGATATGTTTGCAAAGCTCTTGCACCAGGGATACATCCTGGCTCCACTGTCTGAGGTCTCTTAGACTGCTCAGACCTTCTGGCTGAGACCCATATTCAGGGGGTCCGAGTCAGACCCCTGTTGGCTTCCCAGCTATCAGTCTAGTGGCCCTTAGCTCCTCCTTGTTCAGGTAAGCTGTCTTAATGTACTTCTACCGCATGGTCTTGTCCTCTCCATCTGCTTCTGGGTTCTAGTTTGACTCAGTGTTTATGTATGGGTGTTTGCTCCTGTTTTCAACAGGCATTAGTTGAGGACCTATGGAGAAGTTAGTTGTTGATCTCACTCTCCGGGAAGGGCATTTATGATAGCCTTTCCACGGAAGCTGAGATTGTTAGTTGGGAGCAGTCTTGTAGTTCCCACGACCTTTTCTTTGTGTTCAACTTATCTTCAAAAACCAATATTGGCTCCCTCTTTTATGTTCTCTCTCTCTCTGTCTCGTGTCTCTCTCTCTCTCTTTCCTATTTTCCATTCCTAACCAGGCTCAATCCTCCTGGTCGCACATGCCTTCCTCTCTCCTCCCTCTCATTTTCTCCTACTTCTCTCTCCATTAGCTGTCCTCCCCCACTATACCTGAGGTCTGGGGGACTTGTCCTTCCAGTTCTGTGAGGGACTTTATATGAATCTCTTAGAATACAACTTGTATCCTGGTTCCTCTGGTGATGTGAATTATAGGCTGGTGATCATTTGATCTAGGTCTAAAATCCATATATGAGTGAGTACATACTGTGTTCTCTTTTGTGACTGGGTTACCTCATTCAGGATGGTTTCTTCAAGTGCCATCCACTTGCCTGCTAATTTCAAGATACCATTATTTTTTGTCTGCAGAGTAGTATTCCCCATTGTGTAGATGTGCCACATCTTCATTAACCATTCTTCAATTGAAGGGCATCTAGGTTGCTTCCAGATTCTTGCTATTACAAATAGTGCTGCTATGAACATAGTTGAACAGATGTCTTTGTTGCATTGATGTGAATCCTTTGGGTATATGCCTAAGAGGGGGATTGCGTCCTGTGGTAAACCACTCCCCATTTATCCTGATTGGAACCGCCATACTGATCTCCAAAATGGCTGTATGAGTTTGCACTCCCACCAGCAGTGGAGGAGTGTACCCTTTCTCCACATCCTCTCCAACATAAGTCATCACTGGTGTTTCTAATTTTAGCCATTCTGGCAGGGGTAAAGATGGTATCTCAAAGTTGTTTTGATTTGCATTTCCTGATAGCTAAGGATGTGGAGCATTTTCTTATTGTCTTTCAGCCTTTTGTCCCCATTGAGAATTCTCTCTTCAGTTCTGTACCCCATTTTTTAATAGGGTTATTTGGTGTTTTGTTGACTAGTTTCTTGAGTTCTTTGTATATTTTGGAGATCAGCCCTTTGTCGGATATAGGATTAGTGAAAATCTTTCCCAGTCAGTGGGCTGCCGTTTGGTCTTGTCAACTGTGTCCTTTGCCCTTACAGAAGCTCTAAGTTTGAAGAGGTCCCATTTATTAATTGTTTCTTTCAGTGTCTGTTCCCCTGGAGTTATGTTCAAGAAGCGGTCTCCTATACCAATTTGTTCAAGGGTACCTCCTACTTTCTCTTCTTAGAGGTCCAATGTGGCTGGATTGATGTTGAGGTCTTTGATCCATTTGGACTTGAGTTTTGTGCATGGCGACAGACATGGTTCTATCTGCAGTCCTCTACACACCCTCATCCAATTGTGCCAGCACCATTTGTTGAAGATCTGTCTTTGCCCCATTGTATAATTTTAGCTGTTTTATTGAAAATCAGGTGTTCATAGGTGCGTGGATTAACATCAGGATTTTCATTCGATTCCATTGGTCTACCTGCTATTTTTATGCCAATACCAGGCTGTTTTAGAACTATAGCTCTAGTAGAGCTTAAAGTCAGGAATGCTGATGCCTCCTGATGTTCTTTTATTGTATAGGGTTGTTTTGGCCATCCTGGCCTTTGTTTTTCCATATAAAGTTGATTATTATCCTTTCAAGGTCGGTGAAGAATTGTGGTGGGATTTTTAATGGGGATTGCATTGAATCTGTAGATTGCTTTTGGTAAGATTGCCATTTTTACTATGTTTATCCTACCTATCCAAGAGCATGGGAGACCCTTCCATTTTCTGGTATCTTCCTTACCTCCTTTCTTTTGAGTCACAAAGTTCCTATTATATAGATCTTTACTTGTTTGGTAAGCGTTACACCAAGATACTTTATTGTTGCTTGTGGCTATTGTAAAGGGTCATGTTTCCTGATTTCTTTCTCTGCCTCCTTTGTCGTCTGAAAAAAATAGGGCTACTGATTTTTTTGAGTTTATCTTGTATCCTCCTCTAGTTTGCTGAAGGTGTTTATCAGCTTTAGGAGTTCCCTGGTAGAGTTTATTGGGTCGCTTATGTAAACTATCATATCATCTGCAAATAGAGACAGTTTGACCCTCTTCCTTTCCAATTTGGATGCCCTTGATCTCCTTTTGTTGTCTTATTGCATTAGCTAGAACTTCTAGTACGATATTGAAGAGATATGGAGAGAGAGGACAGCCTTGTCTTGTTCCTGATTTTAGAGGAATTGGCTTAAGTTTCTCTCCATTCAGTTTGATGTTGGCAGCTGGTTTGCTGTATATTGCTCTTATTATGTTTAGGTATGTTCCTGTTATCCCTGACCTCTAAATACCTCCATCATGAAAGGGTGTTGGAATTTATCGAAGGCTTTTTCTGCATCTAGGGAGATAATCATATGGTTTTTCTTTTTTCCGTTTGTTTATATGGTGGATCACGTTGATAGATTTTCAAAGTATGACCTGAAAATTGCTGGATTTCCTCTGTGTCTGTTGTTATGTTCCCCATTTCTGTTTCTGATTTTGTTAATTTGCATGTTCTGCCTCTGCTTTTTCGTTAATTTGGATAAAGGTTTATCAATCTTGTTGATTTTCTCAAAAACCAACCTCTAGTTGCATTGATTTTTTGTATTGTTTTCCTGGTTTCTATTTTGTTGATTTCAGCCCTCAAGTCGATTATTTCCAAGCGCCTGCTCCTGTGGGGTGAATTCCGCTCGTCTCTTCTAAGGTTTTCAGTTGCGCTGTTAATTCATTTATGTGACTATCCTCTGTTTTCTTCATATCGGCACCTGGTGCAATGAACTTCCCTCGTAGCACTGCTTTCAAGGTGTCCCATAAGTTCCGGTATGTTGTATCCTCATTCTCATGAATATTAGAAAAAGTCTTTAATTTCTTTCTTTATTTCTTCTTTGACTCAGGAGTGGTGCAATTGCACATTGTTAAGTTTCCATGAGTTTGCAGGTTTTCTGCTATTTGTATTGTTGTTGAATTCCAAATTTTAAAGCATTGGTGGTCCGATAAGATACAGGGGACTATTTCTATTCTCAGGAAGGTGCTGAGGTTTGTTATGTCTCCTAGTATGTAGTCGATTTTGTATAAGGTTCCATGGAGCAGAGAAGAAGGTATATTTTTTGTCTTTTGATGGAATGTCTATAGATGTCTGTTAGCCCCAGTTGAGACATAACTTCTGTTAATTCTTTTGTTTCTTTGTTGAGTTTCTGATTTGTGGTCCTGTCTAGTGTTGAGAGTGTTGTATTGAAGTCTCCCACTATAAGTGTGTGAGGTTTTATATGAGTTTTGAATTTTAGTAGTGCTCTTTTACTTAATGTGGGTGGCTTTGTATTAGGGGCATAGATGTTCAGAATTGAGACTTTGTGTTGATGGATTTCTCCTGAGATGAATATGAAATGACCGTCTTCATCTTTCGTGACTAGTTTTGGTTTGAAGTCTAGCTTGTTAGATATTAGGATAGCTACGCCTGCTTGCTTCTTATTTCCATTTGATTGGAAATCTTTTTCCCAACCCTTTACCCTGAGGTAATGTCTATCTTTGGAGCTAAGATGTCAAACACATGGTTCACATATGAAGGATTTCAAAAGAGAAATCACGGATATTGAAGAAAAAAATTCTCAAATATGCCATCTAAATACATTATTACTTTTATTTTTTATTTGTATCATCTGGCTTTACAGCCTAAATAGGCCTTAACTTGAAATCCTGCCCTCACCTAGGTGGCATGCTTAAAATCCAAATATGCAACTACTGGGCTGGAATTTTACATATTTCTAAAGTACAGTTGATTCCTGTCTGCACTGGCATGAGTCAAATCTCTCCTTGATGACAACCTCAAGCAAAATTGCAATTCCCCTTCTTAATTACACATTGGTGAGAGTCAGAGTGCCCCAGCTGTAACCCTGTGTATTCAACAATCAGCATATTTACAGATGATCTTAGAGAGTCAGTCTTAGAGAGCCTAAAGCCTGTGCACTCAGCAATCTACACATCTGCATAACATAACATCGGAGCAGAAGTAAGCTATTCTGTTCCTTTTGGACTGTAGAAACAACCAGGATTGAGTATGTGGCCCTCAGCTAATTTGAGGGAAACAGCTTGAGAAGAAATGGTCACCTGTATTATAGGCAGGGGGCTCCCTGTGTGATATCCAATATCCTTGAGATTTTTCCTCCAGGCCACCATGCTGAGCTCCCGGTCATGGACACCAGGTCCTGTAACCTTCAGACTTCTCTCTCTCTTTTATTTCCTGCAGGCTGAACTCCAAAGGCCTCCGCCCTGTAGTCCTTCCAAAGGACCTTTGTGATCAGTTTCTGCGCTGTGCACGGAAGAACACCAGGAAAGGCATAGAGACATGCGGTGTATTATGTGGTACCATGGTAAAATAGAAAAACCCCTTCTTGATCTGAGGCTGTATCTTATTCCCCTTGGCTGCCCTTGACTCCCAGAGAATATATCTAGGGCTGTATCCATACATATCCCTCAACAGAAGGAACCATGTGTGAAATGACATTAGCTAACTTGAATTTGATGAGTTTCTGTGGCCTGGTGATTACCTACTTTGTGCTAAGGCTTAGAATAGAAACTAAACACTTCAAGACCTGTGAGCAGACCTAATGCCTGCTGCAAACAAACCCTAACCTAGGATATGCTATTGGAGACATCTCATGTTCATCTCATCACCCCTACATTTTTCTGTTTCTCAAGAAAGCACTGGAGCAGTCAAGGTGGGGAACACTGGGGTGAGGGTAAAGGATGAGGGTCATTCACTGGGGCAGGGCTTCATTTATTTATGGAAAGTTAGATTGACAGTAACTGTAACAAGTTGTTTTCTTGTGGTAAGTCAAAGAAGGAATACCATGTGACCCACATAATTATTCCTGTGCAGACAGCAGGCCCTAATTATTGTTATGCGGAGAACGAGGAGGAAATATATTTCATGCAAGAGGAATTAAATGTTTTTGACGTTAGGTTGGATTCATGTAAGCAAATTGATTTCACAGGTGGTGAGGCCCAGATCTGTGTCTGCACAATCAAGACGAATTTCATCCATCTGTGAGCACCCACAGTCACTGGAAAATTCTAGTGTTTAGTCAAAAGCACATTCCTTGGTGCATTTCACCTTTACTAATTTACCTCTTCCTCAGTGTAGTTCTTCTTGTTCCACTTCTCTTGTTACTGTTGTAAATTGTAGACTCCTAGGGAGGTAAGAAAACATGGTGTAGACACCATCACCCTAAATGCTGTATAGAAGTATTTCACTCAGTCAAGAGAGTTCCTCTGTTGGATATCTTTGCCTTTATGAAGAAGTACTGGTTTTGTACACCCAAAGAGCTTCTTCATGCAAAGTTGCATCCAAATTTGCTTATTTGCCTTTACAATTATATACCATGGCAGATGGAAGTAGGTTCTGTGAAGCCAGGTGAAGGCAGGAGATAATCCCCCGGAGGCTTTTGTTTGCTGAGATTCAGAATACCTGGTAAATGGTGGGTGTGGGACAGCACGAGAAGTGACTTTCTGACAGATAATAAGACCTAATGGGGACTGCTTGAGCACAGTGGGTTATTCCATAACAAAAGGCTGCAGGAGAACTGGTCATGGGTTTGCCAGAAGCCACAGACCAGTGACAGTAAGAGAGAGAATTCAGGATGTGACTCTAGGGACAATCTCCATCTGCAAGGGGATTCAGTTCTCATGCTGGAGCTGGGGTTCACGGATGAGTTTGGCTTTGAAATTTAAGCAGGCCATGGTGCCAGAGACTAAAAGTTTAACTAATCCATAGAAATACAGTATACAGGCAGAATACTGGCATCCTGTCATTCAGGAGGTAAGACTTCTGGATGATGACTTGGCAATTCAAAAAGTAATAACCAAAAAAAGAAAGAGGTTTCAGAAAAAAATGGGTTGAGTTTACGGTTATCTGGGAGTCTTACAGGACTGTCATGTCAAGTCTTCATCTAAGCTGTAGATCCCATAGGAAGGAGAGTCATGAGACCACTCTGTGCAGAACTAGTTTAACAGAATCTTCAAATGTACATGAATGGGGCAATGGCTCGTTTGTTGGTTTTACCAGTTTTTACTTCCTTTCTTTTCTAAATGTTTTCTATTTTAAAATATAGCTAATTTGTAAGTATGCATACATTTGCAGTGTAATTAATGACTTCTTGATGAAACATCCATGTGAATAATACTCTTAGAGAAGGAAACAAGAACCTAAGGGCCTTGTCAAGCTTTGCAACTTCTCTCTTCTGAGACTGATCTCCTCTTGTTCTAACCATCTCTTTCTCATTTCATTAGTATTCATCTACTAAGTGTGCCTTCCTCCGATGATATCAGCATTTCAGTACTGCTTGTGTCTTGAAATGTAGAGGTTAGATATTTGGTTTTTACATCTGGCTTGCTTGCCTTAACATCTGCAATGTTCATCCCCTTTAGGGCATGCAGTTGCCTGAGGTGTGTGCTTAAACCTGGCAGGGCTATGAAGGAAGGGAGGGAAGAGGCATAAGTTAATGCAACAGTAACAGGGGTAGAGTAACACAAAATACGACCAGATGTGGCTTCTCTTCACATAGGAAGATATCCCACAGCTCTTAATGGCAGGGAACTGAAGACTCACAGAGTCTGTTGAACTGAAGTTCTAAATAGTTTGGGAACTCCTTGGTTAAGATGGAATAGATTCTATTGTTGGCAGGAGGGAAGCAGATGTAGGTTAGAAGCTAAAGAACAAACTTGGAATGGTTGCTGTTTAGACATCAGGTATAAGTAAATATGGATGAATAAAAGTCTAGGTCCTCAGTGAGGGAACAGCCTCAAGTAATTTTTTAAAGCTCAGCTTCTAATGACCTTATAGATTAGGTTGATAAGTGAGGTCATTTCTCTTCCTTCTCCACCTAGCAGACCACAGATGTGTCCCAGCATGATTTTGGGCGAGTCATTGTGGGAGGCAGTGGTTGAAAATTCTGGGACCTGCTGTGTTGGGTATGTCATTGGGCTTACTGTGATTTCTGAATTCTTTTGTCTCCATAGACCCATCCAACCCAGACTGCCTTTTTGTCGAGTGTGGATGTACACACACATTTTTGCTACCAGAAGATGCTGCCAGAATCAATTGCAGTGGTGTGCTAATTCAAATATAAACAGTGAGTATATATAATTTAAGCCTAGACGGCACAAGAGCAAATCCTCTATGGCTCAGAACACTGTAAAAAACTAAGTAATATCCAGAAAGTCTTAACTGAGTGCTATAGAAGCCCCCTTTTAAGGTGAACATTCTAACACCAGCTGCTCTTAACAGATGTGCTGACACCACTGTTCGTTTTCTTAAGACAAAGCACAAAGAAGTGATCTCAAGTGTCAGAGGTTGAAGATATTCCACACAAGAAACTGCCTAAATTGTCATTCTCAATGTCACCTTAGTCTGAATTCCTCAGCAGAGCTAGTGTTGGGAAAGCAATGAATCATCCTGTTTCTTTGAAAGAATTTTGTACCCTGGATAATGTCCCACAGGAATTAGTGGTCATAGGTTTGAGCGCTACCCCATTTATTCCTCCGTGATTAGCCTGAACTGGATTGATCCTTCTTTGTGCTCAATTCTACTGTTGAGAATTTTACCATTATGTCAAACTCAAGAAAGGGATCAAGAGAGAGAGAAAACCATAGAGAGAGATACACGTAAGGGAGAGGAATGAGAAGGAGAGAAAAGAGCTGGAAGAGAAAGGAGGGAGGACAATTAGGACTATGACAAAGAAGACATAGTTTAACAGAACTTCAATGATAGTGTTTACTAGGGAATAGAAGGAAGACATACACATCATCTGTACGGGAGGAAGAATGTGCAGGTCTGGAGGGAGTGAGAGCAGGAGAGCAGGGGAATAAGTGTAGGTATGAAAGAGAAAGAAGAGAGGACATTGAGAGAGTGAGAGAGAGGGAGGAAAGAAAGGGGAAGGGGAGAGAAGAAGATGGAAAGAGGAGAGAGGAGAGAGAGACGAATGAGTGTTGTGGGGATTTCTGTCTGACTGGAGTCTGCCTTTCTCTTTCAGAACAGGAATTTTCACACTGACAACTTTTGGATTAAAAGAAATGTCGTGTTGCCCCAGGAGGGGCTTCCATCCCCTAATCAGGACTCAGCTCTTTCTGTGTAGGTATCTGCATACAGGAGAAGAAACATAATAAATTGTGAGAATATTCAAACCCTGTCCCACAAAATTTATAAGAGCCAGGGATACAACCACAGAGATTCAAGGAAGCTTGAAAACCTGGAATCGAATGCTAAGTCTAAGAGGTAGAACATTCGGTGTGATTATATGTACTCATAATTAACATGTATATGCATTTGTATAGAATTGGATCACACTCTGATCCTAAAGGAAAAATAACACTTGTATACATTTAGCTCCTAAAAAGATATATAATTTTATATTTCATTATATTTATACCTGTACTTTCATTCGTAGCCTTTTTAAAATAGAACCTATTTTTATTTTAATTTGTTGTCTCTGTGGATTTTCACACGGGAGTTTAGTGCCTGTGTGGTAAAAGACGCTTTGCAGATGCCCTAGATATGGAGCAAGGCAGTGAACACTTCCTACTTCCCTTCAAGAATAGTAAGTGTTGTTAAACCCAGCACTATTCTCAAGGCCCCACCCTTGTAAGTCATGGTTCATACCAGGGTGATCAGTTTTTGTAGCCAGAAACTTTCTACCAGAACTGTTCAAAATTACCCTCGCCCATTTTGAGTACAGTAATGTTGTTTCTGAGATATTAAAAGATGTTGCTCATTTTAAAAACGAATTTATCTAGAACAGGAGTTCCAAAGTTACAATTGAACAACCCCTTCCATGGTGAAAAACACCATAACATAAGCTCTGGGCAGTTGCAGAGATCATCAATTTGAGGCTAATTGATGTTACATAATAAGACTTTTAGACTGATGATTACCTATCATGTTATCGACCCAGAGTGACCATCTCTGAAATATCAGCAATGTGACCCTTACAACCTGATTAATGTAATGACTCCCTCAAGGTCTATTGGGTCACCTTTGCCATCTGATGTACATTATGACTCCAGTGGTGCACTGCACTTACACATCTCTAACAACAAACACAATAACAAAAACAACAACCAAAAAACTATTTGCTATGTGACTCTGGAAAATAGATGGAAAAGATCCTGAGATACACAGAGATGATTGACTCTAAACATGAGGCATGAGGAGAACTAGGTGGGAGTGTTGGGGACCAGAACTTTTGACATTACTTCTAATGACATCAAGATTTCACCACTTGGCTGAGAACTATCTGGCTGCAATGAAATTCTTCAATCAAAACTTACTGCTCGGGATGTGGCTCAGTTGTGATAGTGTTCCAATTTTAAGCATTAGTATCTGAAATCCTTTCCCAGCACTGATGAAAACAGTTGTGCTTATGTTTGCCTATAATCCAGCACTGGGAACCTCGAAGCAGTAGAATAATGTAAGGATCCTTCTGGCTTAGCTAGGCTATGTGTGCTAGCCTATGTCCCACAAGGCCCTCTTTTGGTATAAATAAAATGTACAAGTTGTTTCAAAACTGATTTCCATTCCCTAACAATATTTCCTTTTCCAATTGTAGGACTGCAGTCATGTCACCATCCAAAACAGTAGGGTGACAATCACGGATTTGCGATGAGTAAATCCCACAGACCCACCTCAGTGGGAGCCTGTGTGTGTGTGTGTGTGTGTATGTGTGTGTGTGTGTCTGTGTGTGTGTGTGTGTGTTTTATATATATGTGACTGAATGTATGGTGGTGTGTATCTGTGTATGTATGTTAACCTGTGTTATGTATGTTACATCTGTGTTAAGGATATCAATGGTATAGTATGTATTTATGGCACACTGTGTTCATTCACAGAGCCCAGATGAACTTTCTACGGTTCTACATTTCTGTTTTAGCAATTAGGAAAAGCCCCGATAAAACACAGAAGAATGTGATACATAAAGTCAAGACCTCTTGAGTACAAACCCTGAGTCTAGATGTGAGATCATAGAAATTTATTTGATTTCAAGGTGAGGTGGCTATATTTTTGACTTGTCAGTAATATCTTTCTTCAATAATGCACAAAGTGAGAAATGTGATAAGGCAATATGGACAAAGCCATCAGCTCAATCACAAGTATCGCAAAGGAAACATAATCTGCAATATGTTTTAATTTATGACATTTGCTATATTCATGGCTGAATTTTGAGGTGAAAGATCATAGCTCTTTTGAATAAGTAGAGAAAATTGATCTAATATTGCATTCTACTAGAATTACAATTCTAGATTGTGAATGTAATTTTCTGTTTTTTGTTTCAGCCTCTTGTATTTGTAATGACACCTGATGCTAGAAACCCTTTGACTAACAACATTTCCTGACTAAAACAGACTGTATGGAATATTTAACACTAAAAGAGGGATGTGTATGAATTGAGAACAAAGAGTAAAAAATGAAAGTTCTTAAAATTATTTTGATATTAGGAATCATTTAGAGATTATATATACTGTAAAAATGAATAAGACAATGTTTACATATTTTATGTCAACAAAGTATAATAGTACATCTTAGAACATGATGGGATTTCAAATTTAATAAAGATTCCTTTTATTGCATTGTAGAAACACAATGTTAGGGAAAGGATTTGAACATGACTGGTGGCCCCTCCTTACCTTGAGTACCACAGGGAAACGTTTTCAAGATGACAACCTTCCTGGTAAACATTTTATTCTTATGTCCATCCTTACTACAAATGTCCCTGATAGCGGAAGCAAAATTTATTCCCATTACCCAGATATACAATCTTCTGGACCAGTTTTGATTTTCTGTGCAAATATTCAGCAATACATCATTTCTCTACATGAAATCTTACAGTAAATATATAGTTAGGGTTATTTATACTTAGTAATTACACCCTCAGATGACATCTTAATTGTTTTCTTTTAAATTAGTCATATAGTCTATGAAAATTTTTAGTAAATTCTATTTTCATTTTATATTTATATATTAGGAAGAGCTTTCTAAATCTACAGTCGTCACATATTAGACCAGTTGTCTTCCTATTCATCGTACTTACAAATTGTTCTATTTGGCTGGCTTGCATTATGCATATAAAACTGTTTACATTTTATTTTCCTTTCATTTGAATTGAAATTATTCTATTATTGGGAAATGATATAACAATTAAGATTCCATAAACTTAATCTGTTTAAGGGTGTATTTCTTCTTCCAAAACAATTTGTATCCTTGAAGATCATTCAATTAGTATTAGTAAATTAATAAATTACTAAGGGAATAACAGTACTTAATGAATGTATGATTTCTTCTAATGAGAAGATAATTGTCAAAGTACTTGTGGTCCAACTCTAAACTCTTGCTTGTTTGAATTTTATGCATGTGTAGGTTAGAAAGACTGATTGCATATCCAGTATAGAGGAGACCAGGTAATGGAGAAAGCAAAAATGTTAGTTGTTGATAATAGCAGTTGACATAGCTTGTAATTAACTATGTGGTATTTGTAGATCTTCAAACTATATTAATTAGTAGGCATAAATTAACTACAAATTAACTAATAGGCATAAGTGAAGAACGATACTTCTCACGATAGCTAAGCAATAGAGCTCACTCTCAGAATTAGTTACTACAAGTTCAGCAGGTTTAGTTATGCTCTGTGCAGCTGTGTCTTCCTATGGGTAAGTATGGCATAACATCTGGGTGAGAGGTGTTATAACAGAACATAATACATCATATAATTTACTATAGTCAGTCTTTAGTGTCTGCAAGACCAGTATCTTCATACATTTTTGTCTTCTGTACTCATTGTTCCACAGTTCTGAACTTCTGTGTAGACAAAAACATTATAGCATTCCTTGTGAGAGACTGTGAGCAGAAAGCAGATGTCCTGGTGGACTGAGCAATGGATGTGAGACACATGATTAACTTCAGACTGTGTCTCCATCAGATCTGTTCATGCTCATTTTCTCTGCAACCTGGTGCACTCTCAACTTTACATTAGTTCAAGTAATGTTCTGATAATCTACTTTTCCAAATTTGTACTGCATATGTAATAATACTAACCCAATTTGTAGGATAATAAGCATTCAACTCATGAACCAATCCCTTTTTATGCTTACAAGTATGATGTTTGTTTTATTTTATTCTTTACATAAGATTTGTAGGATGATTGCCAATTGAATGTTGCTTTCTCTAGAAGCTGGCATTATGGGCCCAGATCAGTACACATAAAATAGATTATTCTGGAAAGATTCTTACTTAGGGGCTATGTACCTATATCTCAAGGTGGTCATTAAGACAGATTGCATAGTTCATTCTTGAATTCATGTTTTATGTGAAGCACCTATACATAATTTATTTTCATAAAAAGTAATGATTATCAAGAGTGTCTTCTATGGTAATTGGCCCCCAAGCTTCTGGATTCTTTATCAGTCAAAATATGCTAATACACTACATACCTGAATATATAGGTATCATTTTAGAAATGTAATTTTGGGACTTGCATTATAAGTTGATAGTTTTCCCTGATGGTACTTTAGCTTTGCCAAATTATGTTTCTAATATATTTCTTTGGAATCTTATATGTATCATATTTTGTAAATAGGACATTCACTGTGATCTTCTCAGCCTATATCATACTGTATATTTAGCATCGTGTAGGATAAAAGACATAGAGGTTTGTTTATGTGACTCAGTAGGGAGAAGTACTTACCTAATATTTGTAAGAATCTTATATTTATTAGAAAATTTGTCAGAAAAATGGTAAATTATTAGAAATACCTGTGGTGTTCTTGTCTGTAGAAAGATTTTTTATTTGTTTTAGGTGACTTCTAGTCTCATCATGAAACCCAGATTTGCCTCAAAATTCTGATGATGTTTATTTCCCCCTCTTGATTTATGTGGGATTACAGATATCTATGAGTATGCCAGCAGAAAATTTTCACAACACTGCAGTGAAAACATTAAAAACCAAACTTCTAAGTCATATTTACAACCACAAAATTGACAAAATGTAAATGTTTAGAGAATGGGGTTGGAGAACTCAGGTTTGTATTTGATATGATGTAGCCACCAGCAGTCAGCTACAGGAGCCAAAACCTCTATGATGATTGTGGGGTACAAGGATACATGCTATGCTATAATAATAATATATATTATCTGAACATAGAATGAGGTATATGGATGTTAGTGAGACATGTATAGTGAAGTAGAGAAAATCAGAGGCATTAAAGTCAGAGATTACCCACTTCTTAATTTTGTGTAAACTTCTACAGTCTTGAGACTGAGTTCACAGCTTACTGTCCTCAACCACTTTACAATTCTGAAGTTCTGTCTCCATAAAGAATAGGATAGGAAGACCCCTGAAGTTTCCATATTCTCTAGCCACACTGTGGATAAGTTATAAATAGTCTTAGAGTTGGTGTGAGCCAGAATAGCCTTCCATTCTGAGGTAGAAAAGAAGTAGTGTTCAGCTGCTTTGCTTTTCTGATCTTCAATTGAATTGCTAACCCCAATATCAGTCTCTGGTCCTTTTATTTTTCATGCTACAGAAAGTGGGAAAGGGAGGAAGAGGGGAGTAGGAAGGCAGGAGTGGTGGAATGAAGGAAGGGCATCATGGATACTGTTCTGTGTATAAAGGTCATGAACCAGATGATGATGGAGTCAGAAGGTCTTTCCTTGACCTCAAGTACAGGTTCCTTGGAGTTGCTGGAGAGAGGAGGCCCAGCCATGCAGAGTAGATGCATACTGGTAGCACATGGAGCCAGGAGGACGAGCCATGAAGAAGAAATGGATGCAGAGAGCTGATGGGGCCAGGAGGACCAGTGATGCAGAGAATTTTGATCCAAGGAGCCAATGGAAACTGGAGGACCAGCTAGGGTGGAGGTGTCAGTGGAAGAGATACATAGAACTGTTCAGTAACAAAGTATCCCAGACAGTCTCCCTCCAGTGACATAGATCTCCAACATGTCCACCCATATCTGGATGAGACTGATCACAGTGATGATGTCAGTGTCCCCATTTACCTCATTATTGTACTTTCTTTTCTCCTGGCCTTTACAGCTAGGCATTAGTTATGTTGTCATCTGAGAAGAGCCAATCATAATCTGGTTGTTTCCTAATTAACTGACTGAGTAAATTATGTTTTCATTTTCCCTTTATTTTACTAATGTTTTAGACTAAAATGTCTTCATACTCATCATCTTTGTTCTTCCATCTTCCTCATTGCTTGGAAGATACATATATGCGTGTGTGTGTGTGTACTATCTTATATGTTTGTGTCTGTCTGTGTGTGTATAATCTTATATGCATTTATGCATATATGTATACATGTATATATATGTATATATTTGTTTGCATTTGTAATCTTATGTTTCCATGTATGTTCTTGTGTGTATGTGTGTTTCCCAACACGGCTGAAAATCTCAGCCTTACTTAAGTTTTGCTATTTCCCTTTCTCTACTGAATTCCAATTTAAATAGACTATGATATATCATCCAGTGATAATTTTTTAAACAATATGTATTTTTTTAAAGAGGGGGTTTCTTTGTGGAACTTGGATACCAGGCTTGATTCAAAGTCAAGAGTTCTGCCAGTCTCTGCCTTCCATGTTCTGGGATTAAAGGCATGTGGCACCTCTGCATGTCCTTTTTACATTTTTTAAATTATCTTTTACATTCCAATGCCATTACCTCCCCCCATCTCTCTCACAATTCACATCTGCTCCTCAGAGGGTAACACCTCCCCTAGTAAGCCTGCTAATTCATCTCACTGAGGCATGAAAATGGCACCTCCATACCATCCACACACCTGTGTCTCGACTGAACAACTGATCTCTCCATAGAATGGGTTCTGCTAAGTCTGTTTGTGTATTATATTGGATCTGGGAACCACAGCCAGTAACCTCATATGTGTCCCATCCACACCATTGCCACCTTTATTAAGGGAGTGTAGTTGGGTATTAAGCAGATTCCCCTTTGTCAGACCAGAGTCAGTGATCACTCACTATCTTGTATCAGCTGATTCTGTGAGTTTCCCCTTCTCAGTCTTGACTCCTTTGTTCATATTATTTCTCTTCCCTCAATTCAATTGTACTCAGGTGCTTGACCCAATGATATTGAAGTAACCAGAGCCTCACCCAGCCATGCGAGGCTGCAGAAGACCCACCAAGGTGTAGGCCTCTGATTAACCAGCATGTACTGAGCTTTTGTCTAGCTTCTGACATTGCCTGACCTTGCTGAACCTTGCCCCAGTCACTAGGAAGCCTTGAGGCAAGTTAGCTGGGTGGGTCTGAATGTGCTTTATAGGTTGTGAAGTACAGAGCATAGCAGACTCCATGGGAGGCCTGTAAACATGGCAACCATTTCTGCAGGTGTAGTTGGCCAATCAACACAGGACAAGTTGCCCAAGTCTGGAGTCACACAAATCCTCAGACTGTTGCAGACCCCAGACACTCCCCTTGGTCTACCCCAAAAAATCCCCTGCCCTATCATCCCTCTGGCTGCTTCTCAATCCACCCAATGTGTCAGATGGACAGAGGACAGAAATTAATATAGTTAACTTATTAATTAATTAAAACTCTTTGCTTTTGCATCAGATCAGTTCTCTTGGTGATTTTTGGAGTCAGAATTTGTGCACAATTATTAGGTGTGGATTTATGCATCTCTTTCCATCTGTTTCCTGAGATTAGGGTTGTAGTTTCTCTGGGATTGTGGATTGTAGCCTGTGTATCATTTGCTTTTTGTCTGGTATCTCTCTCATGAGTGAGGGGGAAACAAATGATTTTTTCTAGTTTTGCTCACTTGCCTGCCAATTTTGGATAATTTTGTTTCTTAACATTGATAAGTAGTCCACAGTGTAAATGTACCACACTTTCCTTATACTTTATTCGATTGACAAACATCTAGGTTGTTTCCAGGGTATGGCAATTATGAATAATGTTGCTATGAACATAGTTGAGTAGTTGTCCTTTTTATGTGGATGTGCCGCCTTTGGGAACATGCCCAAAAGTGGTAATGCAGTATCTAGAGGTAGGTTGATCTCTAGCTTTCTGGGAAATCTCCACACTGATTTCCATACCAGTTGTAAGAGTTTGCATTCTTGCCAGCAATGGAGGACTGTTACACTTTCTTTTCATCTTCTCCAGCATAAGCTGTCATCAGTGTTTTAGGTCTCAGCCTTTCTGAGATTATTCTGGTGAGACTGTTCTGTTTATATCTCTACCCATTTTTAAAAATTAGATTATTTGGTGTTTTGATGCCTAGTTTCTTCAGTTCTTTGTATAATTTGGAGATTAGCACTCTATCAGATGTGGGGTTGGTGAAGATCTTTCCCATTCTATAGGAAACTGTATTATCTTGTTGAAGATGTATTTTTCTTTGCAGATGCTTCTCAGTTTCATGAGGTATCATTTATTAATTGTTGCTGTCAGTCTGTGCTACTGGTGCTCTGAGTCTGAAGTTGATCCTGGGGCTGATGTTTCAGGACTAATTTTTACGCTGTCCCTACATTCTTCATGCACCACAGTGAATTAAATTTCCCTGTTTACATATTGTATTCTTTGTTAAAATGCTATTTCTTGTTTCTACTTTTGATTGAACTGCCCCTCACATAAAATTATACAGGGAAATTTGTAGCTGCTGAGCTAGTATAACACTGACAGAAGGTATACTCTCAGGAAAACACTTCCCAGTGATGATGATGTGTATATATATATATATGTATGTATGTATGTATGTATATGTATGTATATATATTTACCCATTCCTCCAGTGCACACTAGAATGTTCCCCCACATAACACCAACTATAAAAATAGGTATTGTACTGGCTCCATCTGTAGAGGGTCCCCCTCCCTTGCCTCTCCCAATCTTGTCCATGTTCCTGCCTCAGTTCTACTCCATCTTAGCCTTTGAGACAAGGTCTTTCCCCGAATCTCGTTCTTGCAGATATACTATACTCTCCCTTGTGAGTCAGGGAAACCCAAAGATCCTTTTGTTTTTACCTTCTTGGCTCTGGAATAAGATGCCTCTTCCACTGTGCTGGCTTTTTTCTAGATTTATGGGACAGAATTCAGATCACTGTGTTTACTTAAATTTTAACAATGATTTTAAAGTTATCATTTTAAAGTAAATAAATACATTTATTTAGTGTAGAGACAGGATTCTCTTTGTAGCACAGATTCTTCTGGAAGTACATCTTCAGACCAGGCTGGCCTGGTACTCACAGAGAAATACCTGCTACTGCCTCCTAAGTATTGTGAATAAAGTTGTTTGCCACCACAATCTGGCTCCCGAAACAATTTTATTGACTTAGTCATCGTCATCTTCCCTGGCATGTTTCTCTATTTTAAAACACATTAATGAAATAACTCTATTTCCCAAGTCATGTCCTTGTAACCATTAGCTTAAAGGTACAAACTGAAATCCTATTGATTTCCATCCTCTGCTTGTTACATGAGCAAACTATTTGGTGAGTATTAGCCTTTTGGGGGCACTGGAAATAGCACTTATATGAGACAGCTATAGTAATTTTGCATATTCTATTAGCATAGATATGTATGACTACTTATGGGCACATACCAGGAGTAAAATTGGTGAATCTGAGGATGCATGTATTATTAATTGGATGAATTTTCTCTAATATGTCATGAATTGATTATATAAACACATAACAAAAATATATGACATACCCACTCATTATTTTGGCAAATGTCAGCATTTTTAATATTAAAAGTTTGTGGTATCAACTTACACACTATTAAATAAATCTTAGTTAGGAACTGAGGGTGTAATCCAAATTTCTCCAGTGACTAATGGTATTAAATGAACATCGTAAATACCTATGTATGTATATATTACATATATATATATGAGATTCTTTAGGCCTCAGAAAGTCATGCCCATTTAGAAATTAAATATTTAAACTTCTGTCTTTCTGTATTTCATACTAAAATATCTTAATTATATGGTTCCATGGGGTCTGTGTAAGTTCTTGTTAATCCAACCTTATCTGGTTGTGTTCAGATGATGAAACTGGAATCATTTATCCTCGCAAATATTCCCAGAGTCCCTCTTGTATTTTCTACAGTCTTGTCCATAGCTCATCATCACTCCCAAAGGACCAACATCTGGGAGTCAGTCACTGTCCACAGTGCTGTCAATAATGTGAAAAGAAGACGACTGTGCTTAACAATCTAAACATCATTGCATTTGTGTGTTTTGAAAATGCACCCACTGAAATTCTGATGTAACACCAAACCTCATTCAACAGGTATAAATGAAACAGACATTTGACATATTTATGTGAATGCACTTGCTGTTGTCCTTCATGAGTCAAAGTTTATATGTTAGTGAAGATGAGAGCGGTAGGGTTGGAGAGAGGATGGCGGGACTCATGAAGTAAGTGTTGGATAGATCCCTCTGTTTTTCAAATGTGGATCCAGGTACAGTAACACATGCTTTCAATCCCAACACTGAGGAGGCTGAGACAGAAGGGCTATTATGTGTGAAGCATCCCTGGGATACACACTAGAGTGTAAATCTATCAAGCGTAAACACAGCAACGCTTTGTCTCAGAACAAGTGAGAAAATCAACACTCTAGGTGGAACATAACAATGACATAACATAACAACTCCATTCTAAGGTGACCTCCCTTTACAAAATCATTTACCCAATCCCCACATTACGCTATTGACTCTGTGGGGCATTCATTCCATCCTCAGTGAGGACACTCATAGGAAGCTAACCAGGCAGGGAAGTTAAAAATACTGGCTTGGCTGGGAATGGTTGGAACATATATGATTTTCAAGAATACAAACCTCAGAGAAGACCCAAGACTATGAGAAGTGAATTTGAAGCTGGGCTGAGGTGGAACATGCCTTTAACAATTGCAAGCAGGAGAAATATGCAGGCAGAAGTCTGTGAGATTCAGGGTAACTTAGTTTACAGAGGAAATTCCAGGACATCAGAGAAACTGATTCAAAGAGCATGAATGAATGAATGAATGATGAGAGAAGTCTACTTTGGATTAATAATAGATTGAGGTTTTATTTAGTAAGGAAAAAGTAGAAAACTGGAAGCAATCAGAATCCAGTGACGTTAATGTCAACATAAGGAGTATTGCTCCAAAGTTGTGGCTGGCCAACAAGCCCTTGTAAAGGAATACGTTTGTAAACTTGGGAGATGTTCATATACAAGCAAAATTATTCTCTTGGTTAATGTTTGTCTTATGGTTACTATTATTGTGTAATGACACCATGTCCATGGCAAGTCCAATAAGGAAACTATACAATTGGATGGGCTGGCTTACAGTTTTGGACATTCAATCCATTAGCATTATTGTAAGAATCATGGCGGTGTGCAAGCAGACATGGTACTGCAGGATCTGAGCATAATACATTTTGCAGGCACAGGAAGCCAATCTAACACAACATGCAGTATCCCCAGCAAAAGAAGCCTTAAACCAGCCAACCCCCTCCATTGACACACTTTCTGTAACAAGGCCAAACCCCCCACAAACAAAAAGATTCCCCCAAAATGGTGCCACTTCCTTCGTGATTATGGGCACAAATATATTCAAACTACCACAGTGATAATTATGAACTTGAGTCTAGGATCACCTGGATGATGTGCATTCCAATGGGAAACCATCTTGATTACTTTAATTGATCTGGGAAGACCTGCCCATTTTGGTTCCCACTCTTCCCTGAAGCCGTGCAGGACTGCAGACAAGGAGAAAATGTTCTGAGCAGTGGTTTAAACTTTTTCTGTTTCCCTGGACTGTGGTGCAAAGGACCAGCACCCTCAAACTCCTGTAGCTCTGACTTTCCTCATCCAACACTCCTAGTCACAATTGGTGAGACCTGGTTTAGAACTCCCAGTGCCTTTGCCTCAAACCCTTTATATTCCATTTAGAATACACAGACCAGGGTGAGGTGGGATCTCCTTTTTAACCAGATTTTAACAAATATCCTTGATGTCAACAACCATCCTACCACCCACTCTTATTTAATTGTCTATTCCATCATTTCCTTTTGTAGTGTTGTCTGCTGACCCACTTCACTAAGTGGTGCTCTATGTCAGAAGGTTTAAAGGATATCTAGCTCTGAGTTTCTGAACTATGAATGAAGTCAAATTGGAAGCTGAAGAATTAATTTATTCGGCTCTTTTATAGAATGGTCAAATCGTGTTGCTTTGCATTCTGTCTCTCCCCCTCCTCTCATTTCCATACACAGATCAGCACACAAAGTTGCTCAGATATACAGGGGTGGGGAGAGGTACACATTCATGTGAACAAGGAAACACACAGAGTATACAGGTCTGTGCTGGTTTGTTTTTAATATCAACTTGACACAGCCACCTGTGAGCAAGGACAAATGACAAAATTGCCCCCCATCATATTTTCCTTTTTGCAAGTATGTAGAGCATTTTTTCATTAATGATTAACATTGGTGGGCCTATACCACAGGGAATGATGACATCACTGCACTGCTGGCCCTGGTTTCTATAAGAAAGCAGGCTGAAACAGTGTTGGGAAGTAAGCCAGTAAGAGGTATTCCTCCATGATTTCCACATCAGTTTCTGCCTTGAGTACTTGCATTAGCTTCCCTTAATGATGGGCTCTAAATTGAAAGACCTTTCCTGCCCAATTTTGGTTTTGGCAGTGCTTTCTTTATTTTTTTTTCACAATAGGATCTGTAAGACAATGCTGTCCATTGTACAATTCAAATTATCTTCTACCCCCTATTCAGTACAGATTTGTGAACTTTCGTGGCTTTTTGTTGTTGTTTTATGACCATTTATTTCATTATTCAGGTTTTAATGTCCCTCTGTCATCTTAAGCTTCTCCATGTGGGAACCCTAGTGAAACTTTCCCTGCATTCTTGTTCATTTGGCATCCCCTAATGAGTCCTTAGTTTCCTTGAGCTTAATTTGTAAACCTCACCAGTTTGTGGAGATCTGGGAATTAATGTGTTGGTTTTGCCTTTGTGCACTTTTCTTAGACTCAGGGAGAAACTTGATGGCTGCACAAGTCTCTCAGCTCGCATAAGCAAGCAGTCAAAATGCACCAGCTGTTGGTATAAATGGGCAGTCTTTGAGTATAAGACTTAAAGTGGAATTACTGTATCTCAAGGTAGACTGATGCCCGTTTTCCTGGAAAAAAAAATAACAAGCTTCCTAGTTGGTGGTATATGCTTTCAGTCCTACCAGCAATGTAGGTGTGTTGCCCTTGTCCAAATCCTCTCCAACAAAAACTGCCATTGGTCTTTTTTTATTTAAGCCATTCTGATAGGGGTAAGATGGTATCTCAGAGTGGCTTTGATTTGCATTTTTCTGATGCAAATATAAACCAGCTGCATATAAATCCAGCCCCTCTTTCTGTTCTGACTTCCTTGTGATAGACATTGTTTTCTGCAGTGATTATGTACTGGATTCCTCAGCCATTCTAGACTCAAATTTCACTTCCCATAGGACCACTCTTTCCACCCAGTCTCCTTCCTTCTCTTCTAATTTCTTTTTCTTTCATGTGTATTTTTTCTGGTTGTTTGTACATGAACCAAATGCATGTCTTGTGCCGATGGAGTTCAGAAGAGATTTTCAGTTCACCTAGAACTGGAGTTATAGATTGTTGTTATGCAACAGGTGATATCTGGGTGTTGATCCTAAGTCTTTTCAAAGATCAGCCAGTGCTCTTAACTTCTGAACCATCTTTCCTGCCCCCGCTCTTTGCTACGATAAAAATATGACAAGAAAAGTGAGTACTTCCCTAGACATTCAGAAGAGGTCTTCACATGAATATTTTCTTTATTTACAACAGTGTAACTAATTGTTTGAGCATTTTGATCATATTCACACCTCATCATTAACTCCACTCTCACCTCCCTACTTACCCAACTTGAAGATTTCGTCATCTTCTTCTTCTCCTCCTCCTCCTTCTTATTCTTCTTTTCCCCTTCATCAAGTCCAGACTGTTTGAGCAACTACTATTGGGAATGACATCTGCCCCTTGACTTTGTTTAAAGAGCATTCATGTCATTGAAGAGAACTGACCCTCTCGTAGCAGCCAATAACTTCTCATCTAGGAATTGGATTTTGTGCCTACCTCACCGCTCCATGCTAGGATTTTGTGTTATTTGAGCTTGAATAGTTCTTATTCACACTTTCACAATTGCTCTGAGTTCAACTGTACAACATCTGTGCTGAGTCTGGAAAATTCTTTTCTTCATGTGATCCATCACCTCTACACTTACATTTTTTCTGCACCTTACTCCAAGAAGACCCCTGAGACTTGGGGCATGGGGTGTGATAGGTATATCTATGGAGGTATGTGTTTATTGTTCATTTTATTATCATACAAATTTGTTTCAGAGGCTGTTCTGGAACTAGCTCTTGTTCCAGAGGCTGGACTTGAACTCATATAGATCCTATTGCTTCTGCTTTATGAGTGATGGGATTAAGTTGTGCACCACCAATGCCTGTCCTGCAAGTTTTTCAAGACACTTTGGATTCTCTTTTTTTTTTCTTCAGATCTTGGAGTGTGGATTCTCCTGTGCTTGCGTCACACAATGACTTTGAGTACTCTGCAAGACAGCACTGCTTAACAGATGATACCCAGCTTCATCCCTGCCCTCAAAAATACAAGACACAGATTATGAACTTTTTGGCTGTGATTTTGCACTTGATTCAAACACTGGCCTCAGAACAGAGAGGACTGGTGAGCAGTCCTGGAGGAATTTGATTGAGGAGAACATGGATACAGTGGCAGCAGCATCTGTCAGGTTGGTTGGTTTAATTAATGTGTTTGGGTGTATGCATGTGTTGTCACCAAGTCATGTATGTGGAGGTCAGAAGAGAACTTGTAATAGTTGCTTCTTTGCATCTCTCGTTGAGTTTAAGACATTAAGCTCTGGTTGTCAGTCTTTGTGCTTAGTTCCCCTACCCACTCACTCATTGTGCTGTCTCCATTCTTTTACTTTAGCAATGACACCAGAAGCCATTTGAGAACAGAGTCTGACATCAGAACTTATTTCCCTCAATTTATTTTGTTATGCCCCACAATGTTGTGGATGGAACCCAGGTTTCCCACTTGATGGGCAACAGATGTACTATTGAGATTGAGCTCTCCTGCAGCTCAATACTGGGCAGTCTACTGGGCAAACCCTTCCTGCATTGAAGAAGTAGACACACCGGGAATAGAAATCGCATGCTAGGGCACATGCATTGCTTTGGTCACTAGGTGACACTACATTTAGTATTTAGAGTCATCAACAGTAGAGGCTTTTACATATATAATGCGTAGCTTAAGGTCCGTTTTTCTAATTCCATAGCCTTTAAACCTGAGGAAGTCACTTTTCAGGCTGTCCTGAACCCATGTTGTCTACAAAAGAGCTTCTGGAGATTGTTTTTTCCTAGACTGTGTCTCATTATATAGTTCAGATTGTCCTGGAACTCACTATGTGTAGACTGGAATAGTTTGAACTCAAAGCGATCCACCTGCCTCTACCTCAATACCAGGTTTTTATTTTAAGTCAATATTTTAAATTACCTGGTGTATTTCTTTGGATTGACCCTATTGAGTGAAATTGGTTTTGTTTTCTATGATAGGCTCACATAAATTTGAATATTTTTGGCTTTGGTAGTCATTCCTGAGACACCAGAGTAGTTTCCAAGGGGTCTCATATAGGCTGCAAGGGCATGCACTCATTTCATTCTTGTATCCCTATTTCTGAGAAGCTCAGTTTCAGAGAAGTAGATGATGGCTGCAGGCCTCACATTTCCCTGTGCATCCTTTCTTGGTGGTTCATGATATTGGTAAATGAGAGAGAAAGGAGTAGAAGCACAAACTAAACTTTTCCTGTGTTGCTTGTGTCCTGATATCTAGCTGGAATGAGGACAGATAGCCCCCCCTTTCAGGTTCAGAAGACCAGGAGCTACTTTAGTCTACCTCTGTTCGGAAAAGAGGCCTCAGGACAGCTGCTTGCAACAGTTTATAAGACACATGCTTTCTGAGAGGCAGGGATAATTTTAGATTCTCCTACACTCCCTGTCCTTTAATGTGGAACATGCAACCTACTATATAACAAGGATTATAGAACATATCCAAAAGCAATATAGATGAATATGTACAGGTGCAGGAAACTTCATGCTAGACTAGGACAAGTCAGTACCATGAGAGGCAGGATACTTCAGGTTAGGCAAGGATGGGACAAGCTATGAGACACAGGAATCTGAAGATTGGACAAAGGGAGAACAGAATCATCAGATGCAGGAAACTGCAGTCTAGACCAGGAGAGAAAGAACCATAAAATGTAGGAAACTTCAGGTTAGATCAGGAGAGGACAGAACTGTGGATGACCTAGCTTTCTGACCTGGAATAAGGTCCCATAAGTTTCTATGACAGACACCTCAAACTACTTAGAGGAAAAAAAATGGCCCAGAGGGTGAAGACACGATCCACAAAATGGGCTAAAACCATGGTCTTTCTTTTCACTGGGAGCCACACATATAAAGGAAGCACATGATAATTGCTGTGCTTAAAACCACCCCAGTATCACAGCAAACGTCCTGCTTAGTTGCCGGATAAGCAGTGGTCTGTGAGATTAACTCTAGCAACTTTCAATGTACTAGGAATGTGTTCTGTCACAAGCTCACTTCCTTCTCTCCTTTTTGCCTTTTATTTGGAGGCCAGGGTAGGGTGTCCAGACTAGCCTTGAAGATGAAATCTCCCTGCCTCTGTCTATCATGTAGGTGGCATAACAGGTCTGCATCACCAGGTCTAGCAGCAATTATCTTCTGGCAGCTCTGAGATCTTTCCCTGAAGATGTTGCACATGGAAGTTGCCACCACTGAGTAATACTAACCACTCGAAGCTTCAAGGGTCTTAAGGATGATACTTCAGTAGACCACTAGAGGACAATGTAGAATCAAAAATGACAGAGTGGTTGGTGCCTTCTTCCTGAGTCAGGGATAACTTCCCTGCCTGTTCATATCAGGATGACCCACTATTTCTGAGCATCACAGCTGGTTCTTGTGAGAAGGAGATGTGGGACTTCAGATCACAGATATTTCTGTGTCAATACTTGAGATGAATTTTGATTTAATGCCTCAACAGAACCAGATGGCTTGAATGAGACATAGGGAAAAAGGAGAGGGAAAGGAGAATAGATATGGTTATAGATAATATATGATGGGAAATGTTTCTCATACTGGTCAATGAATAAAGCATTGTTGGCCAATAGGAAAGGAAGATAGGAGGGGCTAGGAGAGAAGAAGGAAATAGGAAGTAGAGAGAAGAGCCAAGATGGAGAGTCTGGAGAAAGCAGTATGCTGGCTGGCTCCCCGATAAGAGAAATACATAGATCAGCAGAAATGGGTTAATACTTAAGATAGAGCTAGTGTGTGAGCATGTGGAGGTTCGCCGATAACTTGCAGGAGTCAATTTTCTCCTCCAGCACAGGTTCCAAGGATCATTCTCAGGTCTTCAGATTTGGTGGCAAGTGCTTTGACTTACATAATGCTTAAATGACTTTGACCTCTCCCATGGACTCATTCCTTAGAATACTTGTTCCCACTTGGCAGCAGTTTTTGGAGAGGTCATGAAACTAATAGGGACAAGGCTATAGAGAGAAATTATATCATGGGGTGGGCTTTGATAATTTACACACTTGACCCATTCCAGTTTAGTGTCTGCTTGCTATGTGAGGGTATAGTGTGGTCTCTCAGCCTCATGCTCCAGCCACTGGCTGCCATTCAGCCTCTGCCATTATGGTTCGCTCTCTCTGGAACTGTAAGCAAAAATAAGTTTCCTTCTTCTTCTTGCTTTTGGTCATGGTCAGAGCAAGATCATTTGGTTTTTGGCCACTGGGTTGCATCCCTTTGTAGTCACAGAGTCCTCCTAAGTCATCCAGTCTGCAGATTTCAATACATCACAATCCTTACAAGCTAAGCTTAGCCATCTTTCCTCAGTGGGCTGTTTAGAGTGACAAGTAATTGTGAAGAGTAGAGAATGGAGATTTGTTCTGTGTGTCACACTGTGCAGAGAAACAGAGGTCCATTCACACTCAAGTCCATAGTTCAGGAGTCCTGAAGTGTGATTGATATTTAAATGGAGGGCAAGAGGCAAGTATAACTAAGCATTTATGGCCAAGAGTCCCAGCTATCATTGACTCCTCATTAGCTCATTTTGGATCGTCTTATAAGGTAGTCTCATATGTTTCTGGAAATATGCAAAATGTCTTTTCATGAGGCAATTTCTCTTCTGGTTGGTCAATGCTTTGGCTTTCTTTCCTCCAAGATAAGTCTCTAAGGAGATTCAAATTGCTTCAATTATTTTGTTTTAATACTCACTAGCCAAATGGAGTGACATCATGGGTATCTTTGGACCTTCTTGGCTCCTGCCAGGATGGTGAAAAACACCAATGTGGCTGCTTCGGAGGGCATCAGTTTACACAGCTCGAAGAGCATTTTGTGGTTTTGATAATCAAAGAATTGATGTGTGTGTGTGTTTGTGTGTGTGTGTGTGTGTGTGTATGTGTGTGTGTGTGTGTGTGTGTGTGTGATGGTTTAGTATGCTAGAATTTCAAATATATAGCACAGTTTGTGTTGAGGTAGGAGTGTGGGTGGCATAGATACATTAGAAATGTTCATTCTGAACATTTTCCTATGGATAAGAGAGGGGGAAAATCACAATAAAAGAACACAGTTTTTCCTTGTTTGAAAGTCTCTCCTCACATGCTATAAACCTAAAGTTCCTCTTGTTCCATCCTAGGGATATTCCTTAACAACCTTGAGTCAGCAGGGGTCAGCACTTACTTCCTTCTATCTTTCTTTTGTGAGACAGAGTTTCTCTGTTCTGGAACTTGCTCTGTAGACCAGGCTGGCCTTGAACTCACTGAGATCTACCTGCTTCTATCCACTGAGTGGTGGTAAGCATGTCCTTTTTTTCCAAAGCTACTAGGCAGAATTTTTATAACTGGAGTCTCCTTCCCACAAACCATAACAAACAGAACTATGAATAAGTAAGATAAACAAATCAGCAAAGTCAAAGGCAAACCTACAAAAAAAACCTCCTCAAACAATACATACCTTCGAAACAATGTTCCACTTCCAAACTTCCACACCAAAAATAATCAAGGAAAACCAACAAAAGGAAACACAGAGTGGGCAGAGATATTTTCACATGATATCAAGGGCAAAATAGCTTGCCAAATCTTTCATAGCAGGGCTCATACTTGGGATCAGAATAATAAGGACACAGACAAGAGGACATGAGCTTGAGGCTACTCTACTTGACTTGTATCAAGAAACCCAAAGTAATGAATCAAAGAAACCAAAACTTCTTTCTAATGAAAGCATCCAAGCAAGTAAGATTGCATGGGGCAAGAGAGATGGCGAGTGGTAAAGAGCTGTGGTCACTGTTCCAGAGCATCTAGGTTAGATTCTCATCACCCACATGGTGGCTACCAACCATCTGTAATCCAGTTCCAGGGGCTCTAACGCCTGCTTTTGGCCTACTCATTCACTAAGCATGCATATGGGTGTGTGTGTGTGTGTGTGTGTGTGTGTGTGTGTGTGTGTGTGTGTGTGTGTGTGTGTGTGTACTGGCAGAACAAAGAGAAAACCTAAGGAGAAAACTCACATATACATTTTAATTACCAAAAAGTAGAAAAATGGGTGAGGTTATTGATTTTTGTTACTGGGGAAGTTGAGTATCCTAGTTGGTTAGATCGTCAACACAATGTAGTTATTTGGGAAGAGGAACTTGACTTGAGAAAATACCTCCATCTGGTGTGTAGGAAAGTCTGTTGGGCATTTTCTCGGTTAAGTATTCATGGGGGCAGGCCCAGCCCACAATGATTGTGGTCATCCCTAGGATGGTGGTCCTGGGCTTTATAAAAAAGCAGGCTGAGAAAGCCATGATGAGTGAACCAGTAAGCTGTACCCCTCCACAGCTCCTTCAGCTTCTGTCTCCATGTTGTTGCTAGACTCTATGCCCTGACTTTCCTCAGTAGTGTGACCAGAGAAATTGACCCTTTCTTTCCTAGATTGAGTTTGGTCACAGCAACAGAAATCCCAACTAAGACACTATGACTTACACATTGCAGTCTTTAGTCTTGTTAGTAAAATAATTCAGAAATAGACTCAGAAGGGAGCTTGTGGACAATTTTAATGTAGTTTGAAATGAAAACAACAGGGCAGGCAAGCTGTAAATCTTGGCAACTGCCTGGTGAAGGGAAATAGAGGAGGAAGAAAGAGAGCCATATTGTTTGTAAGCAGTGACATGGGAAATAAACAGCTGCATGGGGGAGTGGGGGGAAGGGAGAAGGATTCTAAGAAACAGAGTGAGAAAGCCCAATGTATCCAGGAAAGAATTTTTTTTTTTTTTTGGGCGGGGGGGGGGGGGGGGGGGGGGGGGGGGGGGGGTGGGGGGGGGGGTGGGCTTCCCCTATTTTTTTTTAAGCATACTGTCTTAGTTAGGGTTTCTATTACTGTGAAGGGAATCCGTGACCACAGCAATTCTTAACAAGGTGGTAACATACACTTTCAGAGGCTCAGTCCAATATTACAATGATAAGGCACATTGTGGGAAGCATGGTGACATGAAAGGAGACATGGTACTTGAGTACATCTTGGTTTGAAGGAAAAAAGAAATTGACTGAGATGCACTGGGCTGTATCTTGAGCTTAGGAAGCATCAGAGCGCAACCCATAGTGAGATAATTCCCCTAACAAGTCATACCCACTGCAACAAAGTCACATGTCCTAAGAGTGCCACTCTCTATGAGCTTCAGACTACCACCCATGCCAAGGCAGTGGGCAGCACCAGAAAGAAAAGGAGATGGAAAAAGGAAGAAACAGGTAGGTTTTTCCGAGTGCCTGCACCGAGGAAGAGTCCTGGGAAGGTATTATAACTCTCCTGAATTCCCTATTCTGCCATTTCCATTCCAGACAGTTCTACCTGGTTAAGGGCCAGATAGCAAATGTCACTGCATTTCTATTTTCCCTGAATATTACCTAGTGCATGGTACAGAACTTCTCAATAGCCAGTTAGAAACACTTCTGTTCTTTATGTTCCCACAGCATCCAGGGCTGACCCCGTGACTGCTCCAATGCTCAGCATGACAGCTTTCTGTCTGGCTCAGCTACTGTCCTGACTGCAATGGAAGAACAGACAGACATTGGTTTGGTTCCCATTATGCATACCCGTAGTATTATAATAGTTTATGAAACTGTTTTATGAAATTTGAATTAAGTTTCCATTTGGGATTACAGAATGATATTCTGATACAAACAAGGATAATTCTGCCTGAAGTTTTATCTATATTTGCTCCATTCACCAGCTGCTTTGGTTCTGAGTTTAAATGGGCATACTGTGCATGGTGGCTCTTTCCCTTGAAGTTTTTGAGTGGAGAATGCAATTTAACATTCTCTTACTCTTGTGTCTATTCACTTTACATATAGTGCATCTGATATGCACAGGACAGCCACTACCAGAGGAAAATCATTTCTTTGGTTTTTCAAGACAAGGTTTCTCAGTGTAATCCTGGCTGTCATAGAGCTCACCCTGTAGACCATGCTGCCCTCAGACTTAAAGACTTGCCTGCCTCTGCCTCTGGAGTGCTGGGATGACAGTGTGTGCTAACACCTCCTAGCAGGAGGGAAAACTCTTAAAGTGGACATGAGTACACAGTTGGAGAAAAGAATATCTAGGAATTGTGGTTCAGACCTGTAATCCCAGCACTGAGGAGGCTGAGGCAGGATCATAGCCTGGGCTCCATACATAGTTTCAAGCCAGCCAGGACCTCAGAGGGAGACTCTGATGTGTGGGAGATGAAGGGCTTGGGGTTGATGGTGTGTGCTTCAGTCTTTAAACTAAATAAAGGTATAAAGGTGTTTATTTTAACAATATAATTGCAAATATTCAAAACTCTTAAGACCAACAGAAATTAAATCACAGCACCACAACCAAGTTTTCAGAGAAAAAATGTGGGACTCAGATAAAAGTGCTTTGGATGGTTATTGCAGTCTCTCAATCCAGTAGGAAACACAGGAAGAAGTGTGGAACTGGCAGGGGTTCCTGCCTGGCAGAAAATATTCGTGGTTCTTTCTTGTTAATGTGGGTTTAAGCTCAGGGTGAGTTTAAATTCAGAAGACACAAATAATTTGGAGGAGGGAGGTCCAGCCTTGTGACCCACCTACAGAAGCATTAGTTCTTGGTAGGTCAGACTGTGTCCTCAGCTAGCCAATGGGCTGACAGTGTACACTTTTTAGGGCTAGCTGGAGTTTGCTGTGGTAGGAACAGCCTTGGAAAGTGCCTGGTACCTGGTTTGGAAGACAGTGCTAGAGATCTGCAACTCGGGGTGAAGCCACACATAACAACTTTATGCCTCATATATTTCACTCATAACTTTTATTTTAAAAATGACCCTGAGGTACCAGGAGGATGATGGTGGTTTATGTAAGGTCAAAAAAACCAAGAAGGCAAGCAACCACTTTTCTGGTACTCAACTGTGCCAACCTTGCCGCTGATATTTGGGAGCTAACAGGCTTCTCCCGCCTCCCTTCCCACTTCCCTTTTCTCTGAGCCTGTGCTTGCAGGCTGGTCCCCACCTGTTTAGTCCTGCTAGCAGCAGGACCCAGCTTCTCCATCTAACCAGCCTCCAATGCATGTGTGTCCTTTCTAGCCCATCCCTCTTTCGTCGACCTGGCTGTAAGTACATAGAGGTTTGAAGTGCCAGAGGCTGCTTCTTAAACCTTGCTCATGTTTGGTATTTTCACACCCAATAAGTCTCTGAGAGGCCATGGTGGAACATGCCTATATTATGTCTATAATGCTAGCATTTATGAGGCTGAGGCAGAAAGAACTGGCATTTCCCAATCAGCTGAGCTATCAAGGTTGAAATTACATTGTAAGGAAAAAAAAATAATAATCAAATCCAATCATCCAAGCAAACAAGGAAAACTTTTTAAAAAGTGTGGTAATATAGGTCATTGGTACAGAGTTCTCCTTGCTGGTTCAAGGGGTGGGTTTAGTTCCCAGTATTGCAAACAAGACAGAAAACCATGTTTGTGTGCTTCTGGAAAGGCTGGTTTTCTGTGTCAACTTGACACAAGATAGTCATTGGAGAGGAAGGGGCCTAGGCTGAAAAAATGCCTCCTTGAAATCTGGCTCCAAGGCATTTTCTCAGTTAGGATCAATTTGGGATGGCCCAGACCTTTGTGGGTGGGGCCATCCCTGGGCTTGTGGAGTAGGATTCTGTTAAGAAAAGAGCTCAGTTAGCAGCACAGATCTAAAAGAGTCTGCATCAGCTCCTGCCTGCAGGCAATTGCCCTGTTTGATTCCTGTCCTGACTTCCTTCAGTGATGAATAGCAAAGTGGAAATATAAGCCAAATTTACCCTTTCCTTCCCTAGTGACATTTATTCATGGTGTTTTATCACAGAAAACAAACCCTAACTAAGGCAACCTGCAAAGATAACCCTTTTCTAGACTAGAGATTTTCCTCACAGGCCATGGCTACCTCCTCACTGGTCTTATGGTACTTTTCCTGGTCTCTCTGGTGTACCCCTCCACTCTTTCCCATTTTCCTGACATCTTCCCAGACCACTTATAGCCTATAGCTTCCAAATGCAACTGATCTTGGTAGCTCCTGGGTCATAGCCTATGCCAGTTTTCTTGCCTGACTTACTCTATTTTAGACATCTGACATCACTCTTATAGTAGTCACTGCCTTACTTATTGAATTGTGCTGTACCTATTAGGTGGTTCCAGCAGATTCAAGGCAACCACACCTGTTTTCCAAAGGTCTAGGGTAGAGTTGTAAGGGGTGTTTTATGAGGTGGCAGGAGATAATGAAATAATGTTTTTGTTAACATACTGCATTTTTAGGCAAAGTCCCTTAGTAGCCTGGACCCTCTTATGTGGGATAAGATTACTAGGGTGATGCTCACATTACTTCAGATAACTGCTAAGCTTGCATTTAGTAGCCCCCCCTCGTACCCCCTTTGGTTTTTTGAGACAGGGTTTCTCTGTGGCTTTAGAAACTCTCTTGGAACTTACTCTTGTAGACCATGCTGGCCATGCACTCACCACAGAGGTCTTCCTGCCTCTGCTTCCCAAAATGCTGGGATTGGAGGCCTGGGCCACTACCTCCTGGCTAGTAGCCTTAATCATGGTGCTTCTAGCTGCTAAGCTTGCAATTAGAAGCCTTACTCGTGGTTATTGTTGTACTTCTTCCATCTCCTCCCTTCTTGATAGTGAAGCTTCAGATGCATTAAAAAAAGTCTGTTGTTTATTAATATGCATATGTCTTAACCAGGAAGGTTAGAAAGTTAGCATGGGGGGGGGTTATAGAGGTGAGGAATTGTTACTCAGGCTAAGGATGACTGGAGGGAGGTCAAATGAGATAAATATGAAGTCAGTCTTAGGCTTTGCAAAGATGCATCAAAGCATGAGTCGGTGTTTGCTTGGTGGAGGCAGAACCAATGTAGTGTTTACATCTCATCCCATTCCATTCACCATCCCAACCAAACCACCTTATCAGAGTCAGTCCCACTGTGTCCAGTCCGTAGTTCAATGTCATAACCCTCAGCTCATTTTTAATGCTTTTCTCTCTTCATCTCTTTCTTTGTTCTTGTCTTCTTCCCTTCCACACTTGTCCCCTCCTGGGATCTCTGCCCAATGGAGTACAAATACAGAAGTATTTTCTGTGAGTACATATAAAGGCTGAGGCATTTGCTCCTGAGTGCTATCTTTGTCAAAATTTTGTGGCACACAGAATGTTGAACCCTTAGGGCCCTGTCCATTCTGAATGCTAAATTAGGCATCAGGAATGAATGAGCCCTAGATGCCATCTGGAATGTGCCATCCCATCACCATATATTGGTGACTGGTGAGCGGCTTGTCACATTAACACTGGCTAAGAGTTCCACTCCTGGAGTCTGACTCAGAATGGCTGAAGAACAGCTTGGATCCACTGCTGTGACATGTGCCTTTTTAATCCAGTGCAGGAATCCCAGGAGCCTGATCTCAGAGCCTGTCATGCAGTCAGGATGTCCCACTTGACAGGTGATTATGAACTGATCAATATTGCGGTTAAATAAGGATCAGGATAAACAAATAGGCCGAACAGATGTTTATTCAGGGAAGAAATAACTTACAGCCTAGACAGATGAACACCAGCAATTTCCACTGGATGTTCTCCTGTCTGAGCCCCACCAGCAAGAGAGCTTTTCCAGGCTCTTCCTCCGACTTCCTTCCACAGGTCACTTATGCCCATGGCTCCACCCCTAATGGGCTTGGTCAGTGCCACAAAAGGACTATCTCACTACAGATCAAAATTCTGTATCCTGGTCTGTGCTTTAGAAAGTTAGATGTTCCTGTCATCTTTTCCCCAACAATGAGGTGGGTGCAACCCAAGGCATCTTTTATGGGTTCCAGACCAATACCCTTACCATGTCTTTGTATGGCAGGGAGCACAGTAGGCAGACCTCCAAGGCCTTGCTTTGATTTCCTGGGTTCTATATGATGGTTCAGACCCTGGCTGGGATTAGATTCTCCCCATCCTAATGTTAGACTTTTCATTCTTGTGATAAAATAACTGACATGAATATTATGAAGAAGACATTGTTTAGTTCATAGCTTCTGCCATCACTGCAAGAAGTGCACAGTGTGACAGGAAACCTGACAGACAATAAGTAGAGAGAACACAATTACATGGTTATCCGATGAGGCAGTATAGCTCGATCAATACCTCTTACCACTGAAAAGCTCACAGCTGCCACAGCAACTAAACTCATACTTAACTTCCCTGTTAGTAAATTCAAAGGGGGAGAACCTGGTATCCCACCAAAAGCATCCTAAGAAATATCCTAACACATGCACTCTTCATTATTAATTTTAAAATCGTTATAATGTCGGAAAATCTGCTGTCATGGTATTCTGTCTCTCTAATACACACAAAACATTCACCACGTTCATGTGGAGAGACCCCCCAAATAACACCCAGGCCCCACCCACCCAATGTGGGGGGGGGGGGGGTGGGTTTTTTTTAAAGGGGGGGTGGTGGGAAAATATAGGGGCCGGTTTTTTTTGAAGACATGCAACATTTGGGCCCCAACCCATTCCCTATGTGGGGCCAAGGATTCCATCAGTCTGCCCTTAACAGGGGAGGTCACTTCCCCCCACGAAGGAAGAGAAAACCACCCAGCAGTGCCCACCAGGGGAGTCACTTAAGACTGGATACCTGTTAACAAACCTAAGTCCCTTCTCATCATTAATGGAGAGCCAGGCCTTTGTCCAATGGAGTGCAACTTTGTAGATAAAATAAATGCCAGGTATTATGGCACCCCTCAGGAGTGCATTCATAATAATCGATCATACTTTACAGTATTCCCCTTTTAAAACTATGAAGGGTAATTTGGAGGAGACTAGGGAACTATCCCTCAGGATCTCTACTCCAACAAATATGCTCAGGCTTCACACTTTGCTCCACCTGGAAAACCAGCCTGTTGTGACAAGATAGCACCCATCCGTATTTGTGATGGTGGGCTGAGAGATCAGGGCAGAGAAATCATAGTCCAGAAAAAATGCAAACCATGATTGACTCTCTGATTCCTCATATGGATTATCATACATTATTACTTCCCAAACCCAGCGGTACAAACAGCAACTCACAAAACATCAGATATTCAGTCTGCTACCCATTATGCTTTAAACATTACCAACCCCAGCCTAGCAAAAGACTGCCAGCTATGGTTGACCTTGGGAACCTCCTGGTCCATAGCATTACCTGTGCTTAATGATTCCTTGTTGCCTAATTATGAATTCATGGGGAAGGATAACTTCACACTTAGAGTCTCTTTTAAAATCCAGCCCACAGGATTTAATAATTCCTCATGGTTTTACAAACATTTTAAGAATGAATGACAGCTTTGATAGAGATGTAGGACAAGCCTCCTTACCTCTTGCTTTTCAGTGATTAATGTCTCCACAGCTCTATGTGCTGGTTCTGGACAAGTCCTACTTTGTGCAATGACTTAGCTTATTCCTTGCTGCCAGCTAATTGGACAGGATTGGGTGTCCTGACTACCCTCCTTCCAGATATAGAAATAATACCTGGATGTGCCCATCCCAATATGCAGCATGGACAATTTCACTCTGAGGCACAAGAGAGCAGTCTTATTCATTCCAATATTGGTTGGACTTGGTATTTCAGGAGACCTAGCCACAGTTCTGCAGGCATGGGTGTTAGGAACCAGCTGACCCCTGCCCCAACGATGGGCGGGAGGCTCATGGCAGTGTCATCCCTATGTCAGCTTTACCTGGCTTTACCTGGCAGCCAGAGGACTCAGTTATGCATGAGCAAGTCCCCTTTAAAAGCAAGTGGCCCACACCCCTCTCACTCTCTGCCTCTCTGCTTCTCAGCCTCTCTCTGCTCCTTTGCTCTCTTTGCTCTCTCTCTGTTCCCTCTCTCTCTCCTGCTTTCAGTTGGCCACCAGCTACCCCCTCTTTCTCTCCCCTCTCTCAATAAACTCCATGTAGGTGCTGAGTCTCGTGTTTGTGTTTCTTAGGCATAAGTTGCAACAAAAGAACAACAATGGGAATAGCAATAAAATCATACTCCAGGCTGTCTCAACAGCTACTGATGATGTACAGACCATCTAAGTGTCAGTCCAGGACCTCCAGGACCAAGTTGACTCTCTAGCAGTGGTGAACCTACAAAATAGAAGAGGGCTAGACTTACTCACTGCTGACAAGTGAGTTATTTGACTTTACAGCTAAATGCTGCTTTATGCTAACAAATCCGGAATAGTTGTAGACAGAATCAAGAAACATCAAGAAGAGCCAGAGAAACTTTGCAGATGCCTGTTTGATCAACCATCTGGAATGCCTAGAACGGACTCCTGCTTTACCTCCTTCCCCTGCTAGGTCCCATCCTTAGCCTATTTACTCTTTTATGGCTAGGACCTTTTCTGTTAACAAACTGATGTGCCTCATTAAAAATCAAATGCTATAAAAATGCAACCCATACAGGTACATTATCATCACCTTGAAATGGCTGATATGGGAGACAGCTATGATAAACTTTAGCCAATACACAGGTAACCTGTGTGTTGACAAAATGGAGTCATCTTGTCCTTGGTGATCAGAGCTGATTTTCCAATGACGGGCAACAGAGGAGAGACAGAGGTTTTCCTACCCCAATAGTCCCTTAAGACAGGAATGTTCATCACAAGTATTCATCTCCAATGACAGGTAAGGCTATGCCACATTCCTGATCCAAGAATGTCTCTAACCTAATACAGGCACAGTCCTCTCAAGAACATCCCACTTCATGGCATTTTTTAAAACTATATTTAAAAGGGGGACCTGTGCAGAACACCAGAGCAAAGTTTGCATCTTAACAGCCATCTTTTCCTATTATTCTCTTAGATACTAATATACTGGGTAATTTTCCATTCTCCTATATTATTCCCTTGTTAAACATTTGATGCAATCTGACCCTGAAAGAATCCCAGCTGCATGCTTATCGTATAGCAAGTTATCTTATAGCAGAACACCTGCATTCTGCTTGGAAGGACCTTCTGCCTCCCTCAAATACTCCACATTCTCCCTTTGGCCCATTCCCTCATTTCTCCACCACTTAAACTCTGTGGTTATATTCATTAAATGAGACATGATCAGAATACTGTCTTGTTTCCATCTCTTGTAGTCTCTTGTTCCCTCATTCGCCTCCCTCCGGCAGGGTCCCTGTCCAATAACCAGCAGGTTGGGGTAATTACTAGGATTCTGGCTTGAACAAAATGGATCTAGATATCATCTGCCATTATCACAGATGAGGAATCCAGGTCGGAGAGAGCCGACCTCAGGACAGACCAAGGGATCTTTGTTAGGTAGTTTGAGATACATCATGAATGTCCATGTTGCTGTTGGGTGTCATGGAGTAAATGAATCTGCCTATTATGGGAAAGGTCTGCACTGCTGATGGCATGCTGGAAACTAGTATGAGTGGGAATCTGTCCCCAAAACTATTAGCTAGGTGCTAGACACTAACAGTGTGAGCCTGCCGCATGCAGAAACCAATTAGTATGTGTTTACTTAGAGCCCAGGATGGGTCAGGTCATAAGCATTGTAGATTCTTAGTGCTTGTAACTTAGAGATACTTAGTGCTTGTAACTTAGGGATGCCAGTGACAGACAACAGGCTGAGTCCCACCACTACGTAACAGCCTCCAGATGACCATATGCTCTGTAGAATTTTCCTGAAACTATAGCACCATGGAGATCTGCCTTTAGGAGCTTGGCCTCAATCATCTGTGGCTGCCTAGGAGGTGAAGAGAGCCAATAAAGAAATGTTTGTAACAAAGCAAACAGATCACAAACACCCACAGCCAACCAGCTTCTCAGGTTCTTCTCTAGTGCTCACAAAACATGGGATGTACTAACATGGCAGGATTCAGAAATAAAACTCAAGTGTCTGTCTTGAGCCTGTGGCACAGCTCACAGATACTGCTTTCAGAGTTCATGCAGAGGAAGGGAGAGAGTGCATCTGTCATAAAGTCTGAAACATGGAGAAAGTTAGCACCATGAGCTTGGGAATTACAGTGTTCAGCCAACAGAGCTAGGCTCGGGCTGAGAATGAGCATGAGGGAGCATTTGAGACTGTGTGTAAGTCCATGTTCCCTGATGACAATTGACCAAGGCCAAGTACACTCCCTCCTTATACTTCAATTTCTTACCTGGAAGAACCTTTCCAAGGTTCTCAATAGGCAGAGGTGGAGCTCTGCCTTGATGCCTTTCCTGCCGGCCAGTTGTTGGTGTGATGTTGGAGCCCCTGGCTCAGAGAAGGAAGAGCATCAGAAGGTGGCATTGTAGTATCAGATATTAACAACCCATGTGCTCTTCACCCTATCTGTTCTCCCAAGTGAAATGAACAAATGAACATCAGACTTGTTTAACTCCTATTACCGAATGTGAAGTTTGCCAGGCAGGTCCTTGTGTAAGGTAGCATGTTTGCCTAGAAGTTAACAGTAGAGGACCAAAACTTTTTGCTGGGATTATTATCCCTTGTCTTGGTGCCCTTCACACAAAGCCCAGATTTGAGTCAAGAACACTAGGCTCAAATCTGAAACAAGCCCCTTTCTGCAAGGACCCAAGGGGAGGCAGCCCCACAGCACAGTGGAACTCTCACACCTTCTGGGACATGGGAGGCTTTGTGACTATAGAGTGTTATACAAAGCCTATAAATTGTGGCTATAAACACAAACTCAGAACTACTTGGAGGGAGAAAACTTCCCACAAGACAGTAATGCCTTCATTTCAGAAACTTCTGAAAGGCATATGCAAGACCTCTCCTTGTCAGTAATCCTTGAGTGGCAAATTATGTCTTGTGATATTAAAAGCTATAGGAAAATACATATTAATGAATATCATGATGTTCGTCTTCTCTAGAAAGCCATGGGCAACAGACTGAGATATTAGTGTGGAGATTCGGAGAACAGCCAGAGGATGAATGTCTTCCTCAGTCTAGCCAAAGCCTGCCTTTTAGAGGACAAGCCAAGACACACACACACACACACACACACACACACACACACACACACAGAGAGAGAGAGAGAGAGAGAGAGAGAGAGAGAGAGAGAGAGAGAGAATGGTAGGGTGAGGCTCCCTTCTTGTTGCAGAAACCAGTGGATCCCTTGTGACTGAGGGGGCAGGGCTGCCCAGTGAACCCTGGAGACTTGAGGAATTCACAGCCTGACCTAGAAGACTAGGCAATGGTGAGTGGAGGCCTTAGAAAAGAGTGTGTACCTCTGTTGCTCGGGTTAATGTCAAACAACCTCATGATTTTCCTCTGTTTGGCAGAGAAGCCTTTGGATTTTTTTCTGCTGCTGCTTTGGCTTTTGGCAAGTGAAATATTCCAAGACCTCAGCCTTGCTCTGCAGATGGCTCTCACAAGTTTGCTGACACAAGTGTGGTATGCCTCTACTTCAGGAAGGAACTTATAAAGGCCTCAGCTTGCTGGAGTCCCAGCTCCTGCTCAGAGACATGGTGATACGGTTCACTGTTCTGGTCTCAGACACCAGGACCCTCATACCCCATTCCTGAGAGCCACCATCTTTGCCTAGCTTTCTGTCTGTCTAAGTGTTTGCTCCACACAGCTGCCAAGGTGTAACAGTAACGCTCATGCTAACTGTGCAACTACCATACTGTTGCCTGGTCAAACACTGACTTCCTGTCCTGCATCTTTGAGGTAACTCTTTGGAGCATTGAAAATCCTTTGTAATGCAAGACTTCTCTAACCCTGTGGGGAAGAAAGCTTGAGATAGGGATTAGCCAGGTCATTAAATGAATCAGGACCACAAGATTAGACTGAAGTGAAAGGGAGCTGGGCTTTTTAGGGAAATGAGCCATTCTAGCACCAGGGGAAACTGCCTGGGCTTCCAGGGAGGTCAAGGAGGGGGAATGGGGACATTGAGCACCACAGCCCTCTGTCCTTGTTCCTTAATATGTGGACCCCATGTGGCTGCTCTTTGGGAGGTGTCCTCCACCCCCCACTTTCAGTCACAAATATGAGAGCATCTTGGGCATTACTCACTCTCAACAACAGCACATGTAATATTAAGTTACACGGGTCCTAGGAAACACTAAGTGAAACTACTTCACAGTTGCATTCAGTCCTGAAACACTCAAGCATCACCTCCTCCCCAGTTGGGGCAGCAACAGTCTATTCTTCCCTGGGGCAGCAGGTGCCTCACTTGGCCTTCTTCTGCTGCAACCCTGGGTAGTGCTCTTTCCTGAACCTACTGGTTGGGGAATATTATTTTAAGTTGTGTCTTTTGTTTATGCTGCATCTGTTTAACTCTGTGAAGTTGTGATATTGTGATTTTCTAAAACAGAAGATGGTCTAATAAGGAGCTGAAGGCCAATAGCGTGGCTGGAGCAAGGACAGGTGGGGCTGGCTGGCAGACAGTATACATAGAAGGAGAAAGGAGGAAGAGAGGAAGCAAGAAGAGAACAAGGGGAGGAGGATGTCATGGACCAGCCACTCACCGAGCCCAGGAGTAAGAGTGAAATAAGATATGCAGAGGTAAAAAAAGGAAAAAGCCCAGTGGCAAAAGGTAATTGGGCTAATTTATAGTTAAGAAAAGCTATCAACAGACCAAGCTCAGGCCAGAAATTCATTATTAAAAATAAGCCCCTGGGTGTGATTCTTGCATTGGGGGGTGTGTCCCACAGAAAAGTAAGACTAAAACATCACATTATACCTCCCTCTTGCGGGGTTCTTTTCCACTAAGCAGACAGTAAAAACAAGTCAGAGGCTAACCACCTGCTTTATGTTCACATATCAACAGTAACTGATACCTACCCTTTTCTAAAGGAGGGGGTAAAAAGACAGAATACACAATTTTTGAGGTACTTCAAGACAGGGATGGCTAAACAGTCCATCAATATCAGAAGAATTTAGTTCTTTTAAGTACATATGTGCTCCCCATGGAAGGCATCACCCTCCCTGGGGAGCAGAAAGGGGATAGGATGGTGGTTGATGCAGTGGATAGGGAAGAAGTAAGGATGTGGGAACTGGGACTGACATGTGTAGTAAGCTTGTTTCAAATTTAAATTTTAAAAAATCATCAAAGTGGTCTCACTCTCATGAGTAAGTAAAATTAAAAGTTTACTGACCTTTCAAAATATTTATTTCATGGACAGTCTCTCTCTCTCTCTCTCTCTCTCTCTCTCTCTCTCTCTCTCTCTCTTGCTTTCTCTCTCACTCTCTGTTTTGTTTGTTTAATACAGGTTGTATGTCTGTGTAGCCCTGGCTGTCCTAGTACTGAGACAGCCACCTGCCTCTGCCTTCTAAGTTCTGGTATACTTAGTGCTTCTCAAGTAGTTGATTTACAATGACACATAGATTCATATGCTCATAGGTATTTGTACAATTTATTTTAGTCTCATTAACCTTTCTAAGCCATTAGGAATATCGTTATTTTTTTCATGAACATAATAATATTGACTTTGAATCATGCCAAAGGGACACAGCAGGGGTATAAGTCATCACATCACAAGCTTAATCTTCACAGTGTTCTCTCTCTCCTCTAATACTGCTCCAGTGCTTGCTTCCCCTTCCTGACACATCTCTTTTCTGCTCAAGTACCAAGTCCTTTGTTATGTGACACTGGGCCTAGGAAGCTTCTCATATGACAAAGGATGAACAGCCAGGCAGTGGAGGGGAGCAGTAGTTATCCATGCAGGCAATGGCCAAGAGAATTTAAAGGCCTAGGATGTACCTCTTCTATTTTTCCTGAGCGGCACTTGTCCCCTGAGGATAACACACACACACACTCATCCTGACCTCTCTTCAAGTCTAGAGAGTGAGTCGGGAAGATTCACACTCAGGGCCTTGATTGCTTTTGTGTACTGTGAGTCAATTCCCTGGATGTAGTCCTGGGACTCCTTTGTGACAGGTATCCCTGATTCAGCTCTCCAGTTTCGACCATCTATAATGTCATCTGTTCCAATATTGTGTCTCCCATCTAGGCCTCCCAAGGGCTCCTATGTAGTCTACTTCAGGGCCTCACTTACCCTTCCCTTTCTTCCTGTGTTCAGCACCTTCAGCCACCAGCACTCTTTGTTGTTTAAATTTCTGCTGTAAAAAGCCCTCTGCTCAAGAAACAAAATAGGCACTTTGCACACACAGACTTGCTCCAGGGAATCCATGGGCCAAGATCACACTTCCACTTTGAAGCCTTGGGTGACATCATCGAGCCATGTGGGCCTCCAGGGGACATGTGCCTTGGGGTTAGCTCCACAGCCAAGGGAGGGGCGGCCAAAGTGGCTGCTTCTGTGGCTACTGGAGTATGTTTCTCCTGGATCTCTCAGTTGTTGTCTCCCGGTGGCTGCCTCAGTCTGTTTGCCCTTCAGGATCAATGGATATTGGAGGCAAGCTGACATGGAGAGGGCTCTGGTATAAGAGGGACTAGGGAGTCTGAAATGCACCTGAAATAGCTGAGGTAATGGCTGTAGGGAGGCTTAAGGAGGTCTTTGTTTGTTTGTTTGTTTGAGAGTTTTTCATGACGGGTTTCTGTGTTTGATAGCTCTGCTCAACCTGAAACTCACTTGTAGGGCCAGGTGGCCTTTAACACTAAGACCTGCCTGCCTCAGCCTCCTGCGTGCTGGTATTAAAGGCACCTTCCATAACCCTCTGTTATTCATTTTTATTCATTTATTTTTAAGCAAGGGACTCACATGGCCCTGGCAGTTGTAGAATTCATTCACAATATTGTCGTGACCACCTGGACCAGCAAGGAAGACACAATGCTCGACTGTTGTTTAAGCAGTTTTCTCAGGAACCTTGAAAATCTTCTGACCCTAGGGAAAGCCCGCCCACAGCTTAAAAGCTCTCTACACGTTATTAGTAGTCACATTGTGTAAAGGTAAACAGGATCATACTTCTGCTTCAACGACAAAGTACTTTTATCACCTCGTGTAAGGATTTCTTCCATCTTCTGTATGAGTAAAAGCAGAGAGTAGCTTTAGTTGGCTTTGGTCTCGGAACTCTGGTTTAGTTTTGTTTGTTTGTTTTGTTTTGTTTTAATTAGTTTTCCCCCCTCTGAAGTCAAAATTACCCTGTTTAGCCCAGACACTTACTATGTAGCCTAGGCTGAGCTCAGGAAGTGTAATATTCCGTCTCAGCTTCTGGCATGTTAGAATTTACAGGCCTCTCTCACTGCATCCATCCCAGAAAGCATCTTTGAGACTGGCAGAGTTAGGTTGTCGGTGTGTAATGCTAGAGCTGGTGGAGAGATGACGGGTGATTAAGAATGTTTCTTGCCCGAAACCAGGATCTAAGCTCCCAGCAACCAAGTGTAGACACTTAACAAGGACCTGTAACTACAGATCAAGGAGATAAAACACCTCCTCCTACTCAGACCTCCTTCCATGGGTCACTTCTCCCCTGTCCACCCTCAATGGGCGTGGTCAGTGCCACAGAAGGACACAAAGTGAATATCCCACTATAATTCCCCCTTTAGTCTAAGGCTGGAGGAAAATGTCGATTAACAGAAATGAGTTAATGCTTAAGACAGAGCTAGCCAATAAGAAACTACTACCTGGACAACAGCAGTATATCTAATACAGAGTTTCTGTGGTGTTATTTGGGGTCGGCGTGGCAACTGGATAAGACCGGCCAGGCTGGCAGAAAAACCACTCCCTACACCACTCCTAAAACAAAATATGTGACTATAACTATTTGGGCAGGAAGAATACTTGATTTATGAAAGGTAGTTAATGAAGACTTTTCGAGAAGGTGGAATTTGAGATTAGTAGGGCTCTGCCTGGTATCTGCAGCAAGCCTGAAGCTGTTGGCCACAACTTCTGCTCCAGAGTTACTACTGGTACTCTTCCGCCCCCATCCACAACCCAGAGTTGTCATTGGTACTCTTCCTGTTATGCTAACACACACCTGGTGGGGAGGAGCTAAACCTAATAAGCCTGTTATTTTCCACTGTGCTGTGAGTCACTATATAAGCCCACCCAACCACTTAATAAACACCATTCGGCATTCCAACATTGCCATTGAACAAATAAATAAATAAATAACTACCTTTAAGGAACACTAGAAAATCATGTGAGTATCCTCATGATACTCATTTGTAATGACAGCTTCCATCCTAAAATGAATCACTGACAAATTATTTTCCATAGCATGTAAATGTAGATTATGACATAACGAGGCATACTCCATCCCACAGAATACAAGAATAACTCTATACCAGTTGTCAATCCATTCTCATAAGAAACATTTCATGTGAGTTTAACTAAAATATATGGGTTTTTGAAAAAAATAATCAACAATAAAATCCATAAAAAACAAGGCATAATGATATATTTTGAACTTCTAATCCTTTGAGTTGGGAATCACATAAACTGTATTCTTATGCCCACTGCACAAACTACTTACAGAGATTGATGATAACATAGTACTGGGAAAGGCACTGCAAAATCAGGAAGATAGAACATTCCCATGCGTAATATTGACTCCTTTAACCTTTCTCCAAATGCACAAACTAAGTCATGAAGATGAACCTATAATTCATAGGACTGTAATTCCTGATAGTAATGCATACACCGACAAACAACTGATTTTTATCAAAATATCTAAAATGGTACAATGAAAAAAAGAAAGCATCTTCAACAAATGGTGCTGGCATAATAGGATGGTGACCTGTAGAAGACCTCAAAATAAATCAGGCCACACTGAACTTCTTAGAAGAGAATGTAGGAGGTACCCTTGAATGAATTAGTACTGTGACAGCTTCCTGAACTGAACAAAAGTAGCAAGGATACTAAGATCGACAATTAATAAATGGGACATCGTCAAATTGAGAAGATTCTGTAAGGCAAAGGACACAGTGGACAAGACCACAGACGGCAAACGACCCCACCAAACCCGTATCAGAGAGAGTGCTGGTCTCCAGAGTATACAAAGAACTCAAGAAGCTACTCACCAAAAACACCAAATAACCCCTATTAAAAATGGGGTACAGAACTGAATAGAGAATTCTCAATGGAGGAATCAAATGGCTGAAAGACACTTAAAGTGCTCAACATCCTTAGCCATCAGGGAACTGCAAATCAAAACAACACTGAGATACCATCTTAATCCTGCCAGAATGTCTAAAAATTAGGAACACCAATGACAATTTATGCTGGAGAGGATGTGGAGAAAGTCAAACATTCTTTCACTGACTGTGGGAGTGCCAAACTTGTACGGCCATTTTGGACATCTGTATGGCGGTTCCTCAGGAAATGGGAATGAGTCTACCACAGGAACTGGCAATCCCCCCTCTTAGGCATATACCAAATTGATCCACATTCATGCAATAAGGACATCTGTACAACTATGTTCATAGCAGCATTATTCATAATAGCAATAACCTGGGAGCAACCTAGATGTCCCTCAACTGAAGAATGGGTAAGGAAGATGCGGACATTTACACAATGGAATACTACTCAGTGGGGGGAAATGGAATCTTTAAATGTGCAGGCAAATGGATGGAACTTGAAGTAACCATTCTGAGTGAGGTAACCCACTCACAAAAAGAGGAACATGGAATGTACTCACTCATATATGGATTTTATACATAATGCCAAGGACCACCAGTCTATAATCCACACTGCTAGAGAAACTAGGATACATGAGGAACCAAAGAGATTCATGCAAGGTCCCTCATAGAAGGGGAAAGGAACAATATCTCCTGAGCATATAGGGAGTGGGGGTGGGCAGGAGTGGAGTGCAAGCAAGGACAAAGAGAAGGGGAGGAGAGGAGAGCATGTGGGACTAGGAAGATTGACTCAGGAGGATAAGAGAGCAAAAATAAAGGATAACATAAAAAAGAAAACTGACTATAAGTGTTCAGAGACCTACAAGGATGACCCCAACTAATGATCTGAGCAACAGAGGAAAGGCAACCATAAATGTTCTTCCATGATAATGAGATTGATGAGGAACTTATTTGCCATCATAGAGCCCTCATCTAGTAGCAGAAGCAGACACCCACAGCTAAACACTGAATAAAACTGGAATCCAAATGCAGAGAGAGAGGAGTGATAAGAAAATGGGGGCAAGACCAGGCTACAGAAACCCATAGAGACAGCTGACCTGAACAAGGAGGAGCTAATGGATGTCCAGACTTATACCTGGGAAACCAGCATTGCACCAACTCAGACCCCCCTGAACATGGGTCTCAGTTAGAAGGTGTGGACTGTCTAAGGGACCTCTGACAGTGGAACCAGGATGTATCCCTGGTTCAGGAAAAGACTTTGGGAGCACATTGGCCCTGGAGGGATACTCCCTTACCCTAGAGGCAGAAGGGAGGGCCTAGTCCCTACTCCAAATGACTTGACAGATTTTTTTGATCCCTCCTGGAAGGCATCACCTTCTCTATGGGTGGGGACGTGGAATGGGACTGGAGGGCGGGGGATAAAGAGGGTGTGATGGAAGGAAGGAGAGAGACTTGGGGTTGAAGTGTAAAATAAGAGAAAATAATAAATATAGGAAAAATATTTTCTTTTAAAAATGTGGGGGCTTTCTTATGGAGAGGTTCGTCCTCTGCTCTCTGATCTACTCATTTCCAGGAATTCCACACATGAGGTAAACTCAAGCACACAGTTTGTAGAAGTGAAGCCTGAGTTCACACTTTCACATGTAAAAAGAAAGGGGCTGGGGGTAAAGTCTAATGTGAGTGAAATGTGGATTTCATTTCCTAATCATGTGTAAGATTGACTCATTCTGTGTGACACATCCAGTCTAAGACAGTGAGTTGACAGTGGGAAGTCACTCCAATGTGGCATCTGAAAAGGTCTCGGCAATGTCTTTGTACTGCCAGTGTAAGACTAAAGTCATACTAAAATGAAAATGCCTTCCTCAAACAAGTAATGACATCATAGAGTTTCTTTTCTCTACACTAACACCCAAGGAATGGGCTCATGGAGGAGGCTCTAGTTTTTTCTGAATTAAGGTCATGTCCTGCTACACAGAGAGCTGGTAATGGAGCATGCATGTAGATACTTTGAGCAGCTAGCATCTGTTGGCAGATAGTCTTGGGAAAATTTATCTTTGATACTCAGTACACATCACACACCTACAGTGCTATGAACATAATTATCTGTCTGAAAAAGTTACCAAGTTACCTGTTTTGAAACCTATGAAATTATACTAAAAAAATCATGAACATTGCCTATGTTCTCTTTGCTCAGGTTCACATAAAGAAAGTTGAAATATGGAACATTATCTCTGCCTCTGGTTGACATATGACATATAGACATTGAGAAATAAAACAAGAGTGTCTTTCCAATCAGTGTGATATAATCCAAACTATAGCCTTCTTTCCCTGAAAAGTATCATTAGAGTCATTGTTTGCCCTCCCCAGAGTGTAATACTGGTGGGCCAGTTTAGGGCAGGCAGATGAAGCACTCCAGAGACTGTTTCAGGGAACTGGGTATGCTTTAATGCCCACGAGCAACTACTCATATACCAGAAGCACAGTATCTGATTTGTTAGTTCATTACCTAAGAATGAGTAGTGAGCACTCATACCACCAGGGTGTCTTTGGAGAAAGCACATACAAGGAGCCAAGAAGAAACAATTGTGTCAACCAAGACACTAAGCACACAATGGGCTTGTGTCTCAGCTAGGCAAGGCCCCTTGTTACCCAATTGGCTACTAGCTGACCTTCCCCAGCTTCCACCCTCTTGTGTCATTATTTTCCCAGAGAACAAGCATATCCCTCTTCACAGAAAGCTTCTCCAAGTTTGCTATCACAAAATTGTCATAGAACACCCCTGTGGAAAACTCAGGATGGAAAGGGTTGGAAACAGAATTGCTTTGCATTACAAATCGTTTTCCCAAACTTTATGCAATAAATATTTCAATTACAATAAATTGATTGAAAAACCAATATAAAGAAAAATATAATTGAATTAAAAAATACATTAGGAGGGAAACAGACATTAAATGAAAAGAAAAAAGGCTGGCACAATTACATACCTTGAAATTGCTTTCTATTGCTGTAATAAAATATAAGTAGAACCAGCATGGGGAAGAAAGGGTTTATTTCATATAAAAGCTTGTGATTTAGAACCAAAGGAAGCCATTTCAGCAGCTCAATGGAGGAGCCTGAAACAGAAACCAAGGAAGCTCACTGCTCTTTGGCTTCCTCCCAGCCTGAAGCTCAGCTACTTTTTTGCACAACACAGGCCTTCCTGCCTAGGAATCACAGTACCACCCACAGTGGGCAGGCACTCCTACATCAATTGTGAACCAAGAAAATATCCCACAGACAAGCCCACAGGCCAACGTGAAGGAGGCAAATTCTTAATTGGGTGTGAAGTTGACAACCAAGATTAGCCTTCCTAGTGACGGATGGAAAAGGAGTTGGAGGATTTCAGGATGTAGGATGTACCATTCCTTTGCAACACCTGTGTTTGCATCTGCTGACTTGGCAGCAGTTAGAGAAGTCAGAAACTAAAACACAGATGGGGAACTACAGGTGCTAACCATTTCTGAGTGTTGTATTTCAGAAAGGACACTCTGTTCCTTGATAAAGTTCTGTGCTATAGAAGTACTCAGAGCCTAGGGAAAGAACATCTTAAAGCAGCAGAGGATAATTTAATATTTACAGACTCCTAATGTAAATTCTCTAAGAACAGGGAAATCAGACATGAGTAGTTTGGAAGAAACAAGAGATTGGTGGAGCTGGAGCAAACAGTTAAGGCCCTGGAGAACAGTAAACTTACACCTGGAATGAATTCGTGTTAATTGTACTTTGTGTTCCATGAAATTTATCAAAACCTGAAACTAAATGTGAAAATTCTTCAAAATAGAAAAAGTAAAATCCCCAAGTCAATAATGTGGGGGCAACTTCTCACATGTCTATAGACACAGATATATAGAAATATGAAAAACATTTGTACTATTTTGAACCAGAGCTAATTCAAATAATAGTTTCTGTTTGTTTACTAAAATAAATGGATACATTTGTTCATTTAACTCTAATATGATTGAGGATAATCGACGAAGAGAGGAAAGAAATACAAACTGACAGAAAGAGAGAGAGGGGGGGGGGGGGAGAGAAAAGAATGAAAACCAGACAAGGAAATTCCCCTGCTTACACAGCCTGGAAGTCAGAACCTATGGATACCTGCCGTCTGTCCCACCTAAAAGAAAGAAGGCATGTGCTGTGTTTGAGGGTAAAAGCTGATTAGGCAAATTAAGACTGTCAGAATAACCGAAAAGCCTTGGTGTGGGGAGACATGCTCTTGACATGAATGTCCGGGCTGGGCCCTAGTGATTCTAAATCTAATTTTAACCAGATGTCGGGAAAGTGTTATGGCTATCGCAGGTCTCGATCCACTGCCTCTGAATTGGGAATAAGTGGCAGTTTTCTCCTCCTGCTGGATCAGAGAAGGCAGCCGACAGCACAGTGAAACACAGTTTTCAAGGCCTCAGAGGCCAGAATTCCAACCCTCCCAACTGTCTTTTCCACAGGTACCCGCCCACACCTAACTAAGCATGCTCAGAGCTCCTGGCCTCTGCAAAGACTGGATCTCCACCAAGCTGCAGAGGGTGAGAAATCAGCTCTGCCTGGAGGCTGGAGCCCAGGGTGGCAGGGTGAATGTGGTGAGGGAGAGAGTAAGGTGGTGGTGGTGGTGGGGAGAGTGGAGAGGAGGGTGGTAGTTAGGCCTTTTCATTTGGAGGGACTGACTGAAAGCGAATTGGGTAGAAGCAGAGCCATGGTTGAGGTGGTGCACTATTGTTACTTATTAGTTATCTAATTAAAAGAAGGAACTATGGTACATTCTCTTCTGACCTCCACATACGAGACATGGTGATAACACAAGCATAGAACAAAACACAATAAATAACCAACCGACCTGGCAGATGGTGGTTTTCCATGTTATCCTCGTTCTGCAACCTGCAGCTCTGCTTGCCAGTACTTTGTACTGACGCCAGAATTTGGATCAAGTGCAAAGAACATCCAAGAAGTTCATAATTTGTGCCTTGTATTTTGGAGGGCCCGGAGGAAGCTGGGTATTGTCTGTTAAATAGTGCTGTCTTGTAGAATACTCCAAGCCATCCTATGAAGCAAGCACAGGAGAATCACACTCCAAGATCTCAAATGACCCAGAATGAAAAGGGTCTTGAAAACTCTTCAAATAAGATCAATCCCAGCTTTAAGTTTTCAGATTAGGATTGTACAATTAGCAAACACAAGCCAATGTCCCCCCCCCCACCCCCCCCCCCTTCCAGGAAACTTCAAAGGATGACACATTTCTGGTTCCAAACCTTTTGAATGAGAAGAGAAATACTCACTATCTGCTGTTCTCATGCTGTTACACACAGCTTTCTTCTGGGAGAGCACAGAAATAGCTGCCTCTCTCACATATATGTATCTACTGAAAAGATCCAGAACTGGATACAGTAGTGATCTCCTCTAATCCTGTCACTGGGCAGGCTGAGGAACATGTATGCATGCATGTATATATGGATGTGGTAAGAGAGGACTTTACATTCTAATGTGTCAGAAGCTGGAACAGGAATATTACACTTCTGAGCTCAGCCTATGCTACATAGCAAGTTCTGAGCTATACATGGTTACTTTGTCTTCAGAGGGGAAAACTAATTTGAAAAAGCAAGAGTTCTGAGACCAAAGCCAGCTAAAGCTACTCTCCCTTTGTACTCCTTAAAAGAGTGGATAAAAGTACTTAGTAGCTGAAACAGAAGTAAACCCCAGACATCATTACACAATATGACTTCTAGTAATGCGAATGAATTCTAGGACAGCTAGGGTCATATGAGTCCCTTACTTTAAAATAAAAATAAGTAAATAAATAAATGAATAACAGACGGTTGTATCAGATGCCTTTAATCCCAGCACACAGGAGGCAGAGGCAGGCAGATTCTGAGTTTGAGGGCACCTGCTCTACAGAGCTTCAAGTCAGGCGGGAAAACAAACCAAAAATAAATCAAACCCCCCTCCAAAGGACTCTGAAACCCTCCCTACAGCCATTCCCTCCAGTATTTCAGCTGCATTTCTGCCTCCATAATCCCCACTCTCCCCAGCATCCTCTCCCTGACAGCTTGCCTCCTATATTCATTTATCCTGACCAGCAGCCCCACTGTTGCAGCCAGGGGAGACAACAACTGAAGAGATCACAACAAACAGACCCCACCCACCACTGAAGGGGCCACTTTGCCATGGAGGTAAACCCAAGGCACATGTCTAGCCAGAGGCCGAAGCGGCCCTATGACATCACGCAAGGAAATAAATCCAGTCTGGTCCAGGTCTATTGATGACCCTGGAGCAAGTGTGTGTGGGCTGTGCTTACTTTGTTTCTTGGGCACAGAGGATTTTCCAGAGGAAATTTCAACAAGAAAGATCCCTGGTGGCTTAAAGCTGCAGAACACAGCAAAGAAAGGGAAGGAGTGAGTGAGGCTTGAATCAAGTAGACTTCTTGGGAGAGCTCCGGAAGCAGGCCGACAATGAAGGGTGAGCTGGAGGACAGACAAGAATTTGAGAAGGGTACGAGTATAGAGGGCCAGGAACGGGAAGCTGAATCAGGATACCTGTCACAACAGAGTCCCAAGACCACTTTCCAGGGAATTGGCTCAGAGTGCATAAAAGCAATCGAGACCCAGAGTGTGAAGCCACCCGACTCAATCTCTAGACTAGTATAGATGTCAGGATGAGTGTGTATTATCCCCAGGGGGGAACTAGTGTCGCTCAGGAGAACTAGAAGAGTTGAGGGCAAGTCCTTTAGCTTGTGCTGGCCCCTGCCTACCTGAATAAGTGCTGCCAAGGACCCTGCTCCCGTCCACTGCCTGGCTTTTCACCCTTCCTCTCATAAAAACCTCCGTAGGTGCATGCAGTATCACAAACCTAAGGCATTGGTATGTGAGCAGAAAAGAGAAGCAAGGTGAGCACTGGAGCGGTTTTAGAGCAGACAGAAAACACTTTAAAAATTAAGCTCTGATCTGGTGATGCACACCCCACTGTGTCATATTATCAGAGATCAAGTGCTTAGGCATGCCTCAAAGTCAATATTATTATGTATATAAAGGAAATACTTGATCTTGTGTCCTATGCCTTTGAACCCAGCACCCTATACCACATAAAATAATGAATGAAAAAGTGGTGGGTGTGTTTACAGGGCATTGGAGGGTCTTACCTTTAATCCCAGCACTTGGGAGGCAGGGGCAGGCTAACCTCAGTTCCAGGCCATCCAGGTCTACAGAGTTAGTGCCAGGACAACCATGGCTATGCATTGAAACCCTGTCTTAAAAAACCCTGTGTGTGTGTGTGTGTGTGTGTGTGTGTGTGTGTGTGTGTGTGGTGTGTTGTGTGTTATGTGTAAGGACATATGGATTTGTGAGCATGGTTGTGGGTGTAAAATAAGTTCTGGATGAATCAAGCTGAGTTCTTTTTGACCCAGTTGATTGATGAATATGTTGGAATCCAAAGTCTTAGGGAGGAATTTTTCACCTGTTAAAATTAGCCTTTAGCTTTTCTGTCAGGGGTTGAAGATTTAGCTTAGTGGTGAGAATGGTTGTGTGGCATGCCCAAGGCCCAGGGACTGATCTCTAAAGCTGAAAAGAAAATCCTTTAAATGAAAAGAAGTAAGAAGATGAGGGCTATTGTTCTCTAAGAGCCCTTATGTTGGAACAAAACCATCATTAGACTGGATTGAAAGTTGTGACAACCTCTGCTTCTGACACCTGCAGGACATCGGATGAGTTTTCCAGTTGCTAGCTGATTCTTTTTGTTCATTTATACTTTTTTTGTTATTTCATTCCTGCCTATTTATTTCTTTATCTATCTATTTATTTATTATTTGGAAACAGTGTCTCATTTTGTATTCCATGGACTGTCTCAAGCTGGGAGATAATCCTGCCTCTGCCTACTGAGTGCAGGGTTTAAAGGTGTATAGGACCATGGTAAATCATTAATTTATATTTATTTAGTGTATTTATTTACTTTCATTTCTTGCAACAAGATTCCCTGTGTAGTCCAGTGTGTCCTAGAATCACTCTATAGACCTTGCTGGGCTAAAACTCATAGAGTTTAGACTGCCGGTGAGTGGAATTAAAGTTGTGTAACACTACTGCCTGACTATTTTTTTTATTTATACTTGTTGAATGTTCTCAAAGTTCATGGAGTTCAAGAGGCCTTCGAGCAGGAAATCATGCAGTATAAACTGAAACAGAGTTCTTGGAACAAAGTGAAGACGGCTCATCGGAAGATCTACCCAACTTACTAGTGAAGATTCATAGAGAAGAAAGCCTGGGATGTGACCATCAGAATCTTCCAGAATATCAATAGGAAGGATCTCAGTGAGAGGGCAGCAGGAGAGATTGCTGGTGAGTAGGGTCAAGCTTCTTTACCGTGAAGTTTGTGTCATAGTTTTGATACCTCTTGTTCATTCCCAACTTCCATAGGACAGGCAGGTGTGGGGAATATTATTCTACTTGAGGAAGGAGGCAGACTGGGATAGATATGTTAGCTCTGATGTGTGAAGTCAAATGCATGAAGGTTTCATGCCCTAACCTACCTAGATTGTTAAACTTCTACCTAGGACATCAGTCATTTTACCCTTGTATGAAAACTGAAGACTTAACTCTAGAGTGAAGTTGTAACTCTGGATTTGGGCAGGCAGCATCAGAAAACACATAGGGGTGCAGGAAGTTGGCACTGTCTGTGTAAACCTGAAAATCTGACTTCAGGAACCACATAAAATCCAGGCATCTGAGCAAGTTGGCCCTTCAGCATGGCAAGGTGTAAGGTAGCTGAAGAGAAACCTGTCTCAAAAAATGACATGGAGGAGGGTCTGGAGGGATAGCTCAATGTTTTTAAGGACACCTGCTACTCAATCAGAAGACCTTTGTCAGTTTCCAGAACCTACTTGGTGGTTCACAAGCAGCACATAACCCAAGTGTCAGGGAATCTAGTGCCCTCTTCTGTCTCCTAAGGGCACTGAACTTATGTGATACACACACTTATGCAGACAAAAGCACCCATATGCATCTTTCTTTTCTTTCCTCTCCTCTCCTTCTTCCTTCCTTCCTTCCTTCCTTCCTCTTTCTTTCTTCCTTCCTTCCTTCCTTCCTTCCTTCCTTCCTTCCTTTCTTTCTTTCTTTTGTTATAAGTGCAGGACACCTAAAGGAGACACCTAGCATTGGCCTCTGGTCTCAACATGCATGGGTACTGTGTCCCTTCCCCAACTCCTACACCTACATACCTTTCATGTATGTATTTGAATCAACTGTTTTCTGGTGTGAAACAAGATCTCTCCTTTTTTGTCATGGCTGGGTCTGTTTTGTTCTTTAACAAGCACAAGTGAAAATGGTAAAGCCATCTTTCATTAACAGCATGGTCTTAAGAGTCACATGAATATTTATCCTGGTATAAGATGTCATGGATGCAATTCATGATAATGGTAGGTCTGGTGCTATGAAAGGTTTCTCATGCCTCAGTTTTTTGTTTGTTGTTTTAAAAAAATGTCTCTGTGCTGTTCTTTCTACTCTGACTTCTTCTAGAACTACAGATATATATCTTTGATTTAAGTTTAAAGTATATGAGAACAAGAACAATTAGATTCTGCCTTAGATGAATGTGAGAGTACTTGCATGCATTTCTGTGTACTATGTGTGTATATTTCCCTTGGAGCAGGCAGAGGGTGTTTAGATATTCTGGTACTGGACAGTGGTATGGATGATTCCTGAACTGAACCCAGGTCTTCTGGGTGCTTGTAACCACTGAGCCATATCTTAATCCCCATGTGTTATGACATCATACCATGTCTCATGTATATCTTTATATCCTTTTTGTTGTTTATGCTTTAGGTTCAATTTTGTTTTCAACTATCCTTATTCCCTGTTCAGCTACTTTTATTTTGTGGTTTTGGATCCTGCCTAGACTCTCCTTGTAGACCAGATTAGCGTGAAATTCACAGAGATCTATCTGCCTCTGCCTACCTATTTCTGGGACTAAAAGGGCATACCTCCTGGCTTCCGTTCAGATACTTCTAATCAATAACAAATCCACCTATTAACTTCTTTTGAGTTTTTTTATGTTATTATTTGTATGTGTACACATATTTGCATACCATGGTGCAGAAGTGGAGCTGAGAAGACAACTTTTGATAGTTGCTCCTGCTTCTGTCATTTGAGTTTTGGGGCCAAACTCAGATCATCAGACTCCTTGTCAAGTGTATTAACAACCTAAGGCAGCTCACCAACCTATCTGTTGGTTCTTAAATTTAGTTAAGACATTTTACATGTGCAGTTTGACTTGGTTTTCCTCTGTCTCCAATGACTACCCAACCTGCCTTTTATTTATATGGAACACCTTTTAAAAATTGCTAAACTTAGCATACAAAATGAGTTTTTGTATAAAATTGTGTGTGTGTGTGTGTGTGTGTGTGTGTGTATGATTTGCTTTTCTACCGTATTCACCCACAGTGACTCTCCTGTGTTTCTTTCCATCTAGTTCCCTCTTGTTCCCATAAATAGACTCCTTTTACTTTCATGCCATATATGTGGGAAGTTGTATATATAGACCATTTTTACATTATTTTTAAAAATTACAAGTAGGTGTGTGTGTGTGTGTCTGTATATGGGATTACATATATGAGTGCATTTCCTGCAGAGGCCAGAGGAAAAAGGACTATTAGAAGCTATGTCCCCATTTGGTTTAACAGAATATATATAGGGAGCCTAACTACTAGTATTCCAGAGCCTCTACCTTGAAAAAAGCTTTTGGAGGGCAAGTTCAGTTGTAATGAACATTTGCTTCCTGCAAGATCTATGAGGCTACAGAAACCCTGTCATATTTTGAGAGGTTGCAATTACATAGAAACATACACAGTCTTTCTCAAGGTCATAGTACCACAGACAGTCCCAAATAAGATATTTGAAGGGATGGTGGAGACCCTTGAGATTCTAGAGTTCTGGAATTCACATGGCCATTCATGTGAACACACAAACTAAAAATGTTGCATACTACACTCCAATTGTGAGTGAAGATGGTGCACTAAGCTCAACAAAGTCCCTGGTACAGTTTTCTCAATGTAGCTGGGGCCACTCACTCTTTCCTGGTTGTTTCTACAGTCCAATAGGGACAGAAAAGCTTATTCATGCACCGACTTTATGTTATGCAGATGTGTAGATTGCTGAGTGCACAGGCCCAAGGTTGGCTAAGACTGACTCAACTCCTTATGGAAATGTGTGGATTGCTGAATGCACAGCTAGGAAAGGCTGACTTTCACCTCTGCCTAATTAAGAAGATAATTGCAATTTGGCTTGAGGTTCTCACTCAAGAAGAGATTTTGACTCATGCCAGATAAGACAAGATCCAACCAATACTTTAGAAACTTGTGAAAATCCAACCTAGGGTATGCACATTTGGATTTTCAGCATTTCTTTGGTGAGGTGCCAGGATCTCAAGTGAGGCCTATTCAGGCTGTAAAGCCATATGATGATACAAATAAACAATAAAAGTAAATAAACTAATGAGATGACATATATGAGAACTTTTCCACGCAATATTATTGGAGTTCCCTTTTGAAACCCTTCATATATGACCCGTGTGTCTACACATGCCTATGATCTGTGTGCATTTTTCAGAATGTGCATATTCATGTGTGGGCAAAGATGAACAGGTGCTTCATCTGCAGATGTGAGCAGACTGCCTGGAGTGCTGGCCTTCCTGGCCCTTTTAGTCCAATAGAATTTCCCTGTGCTCCGTGTCTTCTCCCTGTCTCCCTGTCCCATGTCACCTGAAGAGAACTTTGAATGTAGCCATGGCCAACCACACCCAGGTGTTGGGTGCTTTCTGGAGATCCCGTCCCAGGTTCTGACACTGTCACTGCTAGTACTTCAGTCAGTGTCATTATCTCCCCTGATCTACTTGAGAATTTCCTACAAAGGTCTAACTAATGCTGAAAACATAATCTCATACAACCAAATGTCTCTCTCCTTCACATCTCTCCGTTATGTCATTATATTAACTGAGAGTTTGACTTTTAGAAAGTGACACTGCACAGCACATTCCTTACTATGGGATATGATTAATTATTTTCCCAATGTGCTTCCTCTAATCTCTACAGAGCTCTGAAAAGATGAAGATCCGTATGTAACGAGTTTTGAAGAAACTGATGTGGCTTAAACTAAGTTAAAGGCCTCTTTTACAGGAAGTCAAGTTGGCAGGAAGGAAAGAGAACACTAGTCACACTAGGTTCTGTTACTACAGCAAAGTGGATCCAGGCAAGACAAAGAAAGGGGACATGGAAAAGGGGATGAAGCTTTCTCTGTGCTTCTCAGTGCTCCAGACTTCAGATACCTGTTCAATAGACCACCTTACTTGACTTGTGACTTGTAGTCACAAATGTGTGTAGCTGACCCAGATGCAATAGGGTCCATTTAAAAATAAGTCTTTAAACCTGTGGTGACTTCCCTGGGCTTTCCACCATCTTAACCTTTCCATCATGTTTGTCTGATGATGTGTTCGTTCTGATCTCTTTGAAGGCTTCTTGTGGACCACACACCACTGCTGTTTTAATAACAAAGCTTTCTTCTGAAGATACTTCAGCACTTTTAAATGCCAATGAGAGATTGGGGACCACCTCCCCACTTGTGTCTTTATCAACTCCATCCACTGTCCTATCCAGAAGAGCACTCCATTTGACAAATTCTGAGGAGTTTTGATGGTATTCCTTACATCTTCATAGAAGGCCTTGTTTTCTGCCTCTTCTTCCCCCTCTCTCTCTCTCTCTCTGTCTCTCTCTCTCTTCCCTATAGAAAGAGAAATGGCATGAGTGTAAATACTACAAAACTGAGAAGAATAGACTTGCCAGCAAAGAGATGAACAACCTGCAGTTGTGTCCAGGTCTGACATCTCATCATGGAGTCTATTCCCCTTCATAACCCTGGTACTATGAAAAACAACCATGACTCCCTTACTCAGTTACTGCATAGCTGTTTTAAGTGACAATTCTGTCTCAATGTTCTGAGTACCCTAATGAACCTTGGGTGTTTGTATGATTGTGCACATCCATGTGCTTGTGTGTGGGTGTGTGTGTGTGCTGTGTGTGTCTGTGTGTTGACTTGTGTAGGTACAAGCCCATGTGTTTGCAAGTGTGTGTAGAGCTAGAGTGTATCTCTTCCATCAAAACCTCCACTGGAACAGGAAAACACAGTCCCAGGTCACAGGTTGACTAAGTGATACAAAAACATTCTGTCTTCATGCTCACTTGTTGATGACCTTATCTGGCAGGTATTTTGCATAATCCTTGCTATACTGTTTCAGCAGTTTGCTATATTTATTGTCTATTTATTGTCTGCAACACAAAAACAAAATGGAGAATTAGAATAGTGCTAATGTCAGCAAAGGGGGGAAAGAAAACAAGTTGGGAGAGACATTAGAATCTTTTTTTTAATTTAATATATTTTTTCTTCTTTTACACATAAGTCCTATTTCCCTTTCGCTCTGATCCTCCATTCCTCCCAGGGACTCCCTCATTCCAACCATTTCAATCCCCAGACAGGGTGAGGCCTTCCATGAGGGTTCATCAAGGTCTGTCAAGTCATTTGAGGTAGGGCCTAGGCCCTCCCCCATGGATCTGTGCTAAAGGATTATCCCCACCATGGGGAATGTGCTCTCAAAGTACTTTCCTGCAGCAGGGATACATCCTGGTTCCATGAGATGTCAGTTTCTTATGTATGACTTGAGCTCCATTCACTGCCAATCCTTTCTTCTGTACTGTGATGCTAAGCTTGCATCACCCCCCCTCCTCCCAACAAGGTTCAAGTTCTGTGACATTTCTTTGTGTAGCTCCCTCTGACTCTGGAGATTTAGGTCTATCACAAAGATAAAGAAGATCCACCTTGTTGATTTTGGATCCTGTTCCCTTAGAAAGCATGTTGCAGTACTCTGGGCCTTTTCTGAGTTTCTCCACAAAGTGTCTAAATGAATAAAGCAGAGTGACTAAGGTATGCATAAAAGTTCTAAATGTCAAAATATGGCATTTCTATAAAATTTCCATAAATATTTCTATAAAAATTCTAGGCATGGATTCAGAAGTTCTTGGAATGAGAAGAGTTCCACCCTGGGATCCCACATCCCTTTCCTTCCCAGTGCCTGGAGAAAGAAAGGTCCTCATTCATTTATCAACTTGTGTGTGTGTGTGAGCTGCCAGAAATCTGATTGAAAGTTGTCTTTGTCAAGTTTCATAAGCTCAGCAGAGGTGAGAAGCATGAAGAGGAAGACAAGATTAGTGAAGGAACAGTCACAGGAAAGGAGATGGAAAGTGCAGATTCTCATGTTAAAAATTTGTGGTACACCACAAATGCTTCCTCTTCAAGTCCTTTCTTTTGGATGTCTGCCACCATTTTTAAGCGGTAGCCAGGGTATGTTGTTGCTTACTTCAACATTCAGCCTGAACGAAATTAAAAATTGGAACTGCTCTTTTGGTGGAAGAGTTATGTCTTTATATTTTTGCATGGTTCTCTTGTTATGATACAGAAAACAGAAGATGGGGAACTTCAGTAGGCACCTCCTAATTTCCTGCCATATTGTAATTACACTGTCTACAACACACACCAATACAGGTGTGTGTGTGTGTGTGTGTGACAAATCTCTTACTAAAGGCGTTAGAGTAAATAAAAACCACATGTGTTAATACAGCTCAATAAATTTAATTTAGTGCACAAACGCGGTCTAGGATCTCCTTACTAAGGTACTAATGGGGATGAGGAGGGCGGATGGGAGGAAGGGAGGGAGAAGGAACTGGGATTAGTATGTAAAATAAGATAGGTTTTAAGTTAAATAAGAACTAATTTAAAAATGGTACCATTTCTTAAAATTTGCCATATATGATTATATGCTGAAGAAATTTGTTTTCAGCAGCAATGACACTTACCTCACTTGGGGCCTAGCACTGAAAATTCCTGAAGAGCTCTGTCAGCAGGCATTAGAGAAGTTAAGAAAACAAATACTTTGCCTCTCCAAAAATTAATGATACATTTTGTTAATTTATGCATTGCTATGTTAATGATCACTAAGTCCTTGCAGGATTTAATACTAATATTCAGTTGATGAGGTAGCAGATATAACCTAACTGTATTTTTTTATGGTGTTTAATACTGAGCCGAATATTTGAACAGACATTTCTCCCATTGTATACTTTTACCTGTTTTGTTAAAAATCAAGTGCTTGTATGTGTGTGGGTCAAGATCAGGATTTTTGATTAGATTCTATTGGTCTACCTATCTATTTTTGTGCCAATACCAGGCAGTTTTCAGGACTGTAGCTCTGTAGTCTGTAGTATAGCTTAAAGCTTGGGATGGTGATGCCTCCTGAAGTTCCTATATTGTACAGGTATTGTTTTGTCTCTCCTGGGTCTTTTGTTTTTCCATATAAAGTTGAGTATTATACTTTCAAGGTCATTGAAGAATTTTGTTGAGATTTTTGATGGGGATTGCATTGAATCTGTAGATTGCTTTTGGCAAGATTACCATTTTTAATATGTTAATCCTACCTGTCCAAGAACATGGGAAATCTTTCCATTTTCTGTTATCTTCTTTTTTTTTTTTTTTTATAAAAAACAATGTTCTTGCTATATATGTCTTTCACTTGTTTGGTAAGCATTACCTCAAGATACTGTATGTTGTTTGTGGCTATTATTTCTTTCTCAGCCCCTTTGTTGTCTGCATATCGTAGGTCTACTGATTTTTTTTTTTTTTTTTTTTTTAGTTTAACTTATATCCTGCCTGTTGGTCGAAAGTGTTTATCAGTTGTAGGACTTCCTTGGAGGTGATTTTTGGGTTGCTTATATAAACTATCATATCATTTTATTAATTTATTTTTTACCTTACAATACTGTTCACTCTCATTCCTTCCCCCTCCTATCTACTCTGCAAAGAAGATAAGGCCTCCCTTAATACATCTCTAAGTCAGCTCACAGAAGCAGGACAAAGCTACCACCCTTCCACCCACATACCTGTGTCTAGGATGAGCAACTGATCTCTCCATATAGAAAGGGCTCCTCTAAGTCAGTTTGTGCACTATAGTTAAGTCGTGGAGCCCCCTGCTAGTGACCTCATATATGGACATATATGGACACACCACTGTCAAGCTTTTAAGGGGAGATTAAGCAGGTTCTCCACATATCACAGGAGAGGGTATGATTTCTCACTAGCTTGTGTCAGCTCCTTATATGGGTTTCTTCTTATGGTTTTGATTACTTTGTTCATGTTTTTACTCCTCCCTGACTTCAATTGTACTCCAGGAGCTTGGCCCAATGATTGGTGAAGTGACCAGACCCTCACCCAGCCATGAGAGGTTGCAGAAACGATCCAGCAAGATATAGACCTCTGACTCAGCAACATGTGCTGAGATTCTGACCAGCTTCTGACCTTGCTTTTGTAAGACCCTCAGAATGAGGAGTCTCCCAGTTTCGGTCGGTACCCCCAAGAATTCAATGTCCAGCATAGTAGCTGCAACATGCAAGAGACTTTAATGAACAGGAAATGTTTTCACGAAAGGGCTTGCTCAGCATGCTTGGCTAGAAAGAAGAACCATTCCCAGGGCACAGGTGTTTTTAAAGGCAAAACCCACAAGCTTAGGGTGGGAGTGTGACCCTCTGTCCATTGAGTTGGTGACCCTTTGAGGCTGCATGCTCTCGGTGTTAGGGTCAACAGATCTTAGGGCCTCAGGGTATGCTAATAATTTTTTTCAGAATTTATATTTATTTTTCAATATTTATTTTCAGAATTTATATTTATTTAGAAAGGCTAACACTTTCCAAATGTCATTACTGTTTTTTTTTAATTTATTTTTTTGTAACCAACTCCATTTAAATGAAAAAAACATTTATACACAAAATTTGGGAATTTGGGCATCATTCTTTCCAAATTACTTCCCACTGGTAAGGGGCGCTGTCATTGGGGATTCTAAGAAGATGCAGAAATCCTGGCTGTAGTCTGCAAGGCTGCCTTGTCCAGCTGTTTTGAATGTAGGATCACCTGGTACTCTGTTTCAGGCAGTCTGGCTTGATCAAACCACATTAGTCTGTAAGGAATACACAGCTTTTCATTTTCCGTGGAAACAAAAATAGAAATCCTTTTCCCCATTAACTTGTCCTTGAACTTAAATTTTGGAGTCAAAGCATTTTTTATATTTAATTTATTATTTTACATGTCAATCACAGTTCCCACTATGTCCCTCCCTCCCTCCTTCCCTCCTTTTACCCTCTCTGTTGCTCACATGCACCCTAACCACCCTCCACTCCCATCCCCCCCCACTCCAATTCCATATGTAGGGAAATGCCATCCAGTTGGAATCATGTAGATCTGACAGGTCACATGAAGTAGGGACTAGGGCTTCTCTACTGTCTCTATGTTAAGGCAGTTATCCTTCCATGGGGGATGTGTTTGCAAGGTCCTTTTGTGCACCAGGGATACATCCTGGCTCCACTGTGTGAGGTTCCTTAGAATGCTCAGTCCTTCTGGCTGAGACCCATATTCAGGGGGGCCTTGAGTCAGTCCCATTCTGGCTTCCCAGCTATCAGCCTGGTGGCCCGTTAGCTCCTCCTTGTTCAGGTAAGCTGTCTCTATTTGTTTCTACAGCCTGGTCTTGTCCTCTCCATCTGCATCTGGGTTCTAGTTTGACTTACTGTTTATGTATGGGTGTTTGCTCCTGTTTCCAACAGGTATTAGATAATGGGCTCCATGGATAAGTTAGTTGTTGATCTCACTCTCCAGGAAGGGCATTTATGATAGCCTTTCCACAGAAGCTCAAATTGTTAGTTGCCAGCAGTCTTGTAGTAGACCTTTCTTTGTGTTCCATTTTATCTTCAAACCAATATTGGCTCCCTCTTTTATGTTCTCTGTCTCTGTCTCTGTCTCTCTCTCTCTTTCCTATCTTATATTCCAAAAAAGGCTCAATCTTCCTGGTTGCACATGTTTTCCTTTCCTCTCCCTCATTTTCTCCTACTTCTCTCTCTATTCGCTGCCCCCCACTTCACTTGAGCTCTGGGGGGGACTTGTCCCTTCCCAGTTCTGTGAGGGACTTTATATGAATCTCTCAGAATACACCTTGTATCCTAGTTCCTCTGGTGATGTGAATTATAGGCTGGTGATCCTTTGCTCTAGGTCTAAAATCCATATATGAGTGAGTACATACTGTGTTCCTCTTTTTGTGGCTGGGTTACCTCATTCAGGATGGTTTCTTCAAGTGCCATCCACTTGCCTTCGAATTTCGAGATACCATTATTTTTTTTTCTGCAGAGTAATATTCCACTGTGTAGATGTGCCATATTTTCATTAACCATTCTTCAATTGAGGGGCATCTAGGTTGCTTCCAGGTACTTGCTATTACAAATAGTGCTGCTATGAACATAGTTGAACAGATGTCTTTGTTGCATGGATGTGGATCATTTGGGTATATGCCTAAGAGGGGGATTGCTGGGTCCTGTGTTTAACAAATTCCCATTTTCCTGAGGAACTGCCAAACTGATCTCCAAAATGGCTGTATGAGTTTGCACTCCCACCAGCAGTGTAGGAGTGTTCCCCTTTCTCCACATCCTCTTCAGCATGAGTTGTCATTGGTGTTTCTATTTTTAGCCATTCTGGCAGGAGTAAGATAGTATCTCAAAGTTGTTTTGATTTGCATTTCCCTGATAGCTAAGGATGTGGAGCACTTTCTTAAGTGTCTTTCAGCCTTTTGGATTTCCTCCATTGAGAATTCTTTCTTCAGTTCTGTACCCAAATTTTTAATAGGGTTATTTGTTTTGTTGGCTAGTTTCTTGAGTTCTTTGTATATTTTGAGATCAGCCCTTTGTTGGATATAGGATTTTTGAAATTCTTTTCCCAGTCTGTGGGCTGCCATTTCGTCTCGTCCACTGTGTCCTTTGCCTTACAGAAGCTTCTAAGTTTGAAGAGGTCCCATTTATTAATTGTTGCTCTCAGTGTCTGTGCCCCTGGAGTTATGTTGAGGAAGCAGTCTCCTATACCAATTCGTTCAAGGGTACCTCCTACTTTCTCTTCTAAGAGGAACAATGTGGCTGGATTGATGTTGAGGTCTTTGATCCATCTGGACTTGAGTTTTGTGCATGGCGACAGACATGGGTCTCTCTGAAGTCTTCTTCACACCCTCATCCCATTGTGCCAGCACCATTTGTTGAAGATGCTGTCCTTGCCCCATTGTATAATTTTAGCTGTTTTGTCGAAAATCAGGTGTTCATAAGTGTGTGGGTTAATATCAGGATTTTCAAATCGATTCCATTGGTCTACCTTTCTATTTTTGTGCCAATACCAGGCTGTTTTCAGAACTATAACTCTATAGTAGATATTAAAGTCAGGAATGGTGATGTCCCCTGAAATTCTTTTATTGTATAGGGTTGTTTTGTCTATCCTGGGTCTTTTGTTTTTCCATATAAAGTTGATTATTATCCTTTCAAGGTTAGTAAAGAATTGTGCTGGGATTTTAATGGGCATTTCATTGAATCTGTAGATTGCTTTTGGCAAGATTGCCATTTTTCCCATGTTTATCCTACCTATCCAAGAGCATGGGATATCTTTCCATTTTCTGGTATCTTCTTTAATTTCTTTCTTTAGAGCCAAAAAGATCTTATTATATAGGTCTTTTACTTGTTTGGTGAGCAATACACCGAGATACTTTATGTTGCTTGTGGTTATTGTAAAGTGTGATGTTCCTCTGACTTCTTTTTTGTCTCTTTGTTGTCTGAAAAAGTAGGGCTACTGATTTTTTGAGTTTATCCTGCTAGTTTGCTGAAGGTGTTTATCAGCTGTAGGAGTTCCCTGGTAGAATTTATAGTTGTTGCTTATGTAACCTATCATATCATCTGCAAATAGAGACAGTTTGACTTCTTTCTTTCCACTTTGGTCCCCCTGATCTCCTTTTGTTGTCTTACAGCTTTAGCTAGAACTTCCAGAACAATATTGAAGAGATATGGAGAGAGAGGACAGCCTTATATCGGTCCTGATTTTAGAGTAATTGGCTTAAGTTTCTCTCCATTCAGTTTGATGTTGGCAGTTGGTTTGCTGTATATTACTCTTATTACATTTAGGCATGCTCCTCTTATCCCTGATCTCTCCAAGACCTTTATCATGAAAGGGTGTTGAATTTTTTCGAAACATTTTTCAGCATCTAGGTACATAGTCATGTGGTTTTTCTTTTTCAGTTTGTTTATATTGTGGATCACGTTAATAGATTTTCATATATTCAACCATCCCTGCAATCCAGGGATGAAGCCTACTTGGTAATGATGGATCATTTCTCTGATGTATTCTTGAATTCGGTTTGCCAGTATTTTATTGAATATTTTTGCATCAGTGTTTATCGGGAATATTGGTCTGTAGTTTTCTTTCTTAGTTGGGTCTTTGTGAGGATTGGGTACCCAAAGTTATTGTGGCCTCATAAAAAGCATTTGGCAATGAACCTCCTGTGTCTGTTTTGTGGAACAGTTTGAGGAGTAGTGGTTAGTATTTCTTCCTTGAATGCCTGGTAGAGTTCTGCACTGAATCCATCTGGCCCAGGAATTTTTTTGGTTGGAAGGTTTTCATTGAGGGATATAGGTCTATTTAAGTTGTTTGTCTGTTATTTATTTAATTTTGGTAAGTAGTCAGAAGGTCTTTCCTGGACATCATGTACAGGTTCCTTGGAGTTGCTTGAGAGAGGAGACCCGTTTGCAGAGTAGTATACTGGTAAAAGATGGAGCCAACAGAACGAGCCATGAAGAGGAAATGGATGCAGGGAGCTGATGGGGCCAGGAGGAGCAGTGATGCAGAGAATTTTGATCCCAGGAGCCAATGGAAACTGGAAGACCAGCTAGGGTGGAGGTGTCAGGGGAGGAGATACATAGAACTTTCCAGTAACAAAGTATCCCAGACAGTCTCCCTCCAGTGACATAGATCTCCAAATTGTCCACCCATCTCTGGATGAGATTGATCACAGTGAGGATGTCAGTGTCCCCATCTTACCTCATTATTTTACTTTCTTTTCTCCTGGCTTTTACAGCTAGGGTATTTGTTATGTTGTCATCTGAGAAGAGCCAAACATAATCTGGTTGTTTCCTAATTAACTGAGTAAATTATGTTTTCATTTTCCCTTTATTTTACTAATGCTTTAGTCTAAAATGTCTCCATACTCATCAACATCTTTGTTGCTCCATCTTCCTCATTGCTTGGAAAATTATATATATATATATATATATATATATATATATATATATGTGTTATATAAAAATATGTGTGTGTGTGTGTGTGTGTGTGGTGGGGGGTGTATATGTATATATATGTATGCTATATACCACACACACACATATGTGTATGTGTGTACACTCTTATATGTTTGTGTCTCTCTGTGTGTATAACCTTTTATGTGTTTATGTATATATGTGTATATATAATACATATATATACATGTATATATATATATATATATATATATATTTAGGTGTTTGTGTTTCTAATATTATGTTTCCATGTATATTCTTGTGTGTATGTGTGTGTCCCAACACAGCTGAAAATCTCAGCCTTGCTTAAATTTTGCTACTTCTCTTTTCTCTACTGAATTCCAATTTAAATAGACTATGATACATCATCCAGTGATAATTTTTTAAACAATATATTTTTTTTTTTAAAGAGAGGGTTTCTTTGTGGAACTTGGAGACCAGGCTTGACTAAAAGTCAAGAGTTCTGCCTGTCTCTGCCTTCCATGTGCTGGAATTAAATGCATGTGCCACCGCTGCATGGCCTTTTTCCATTTTTTATTAATTTATCTTTTACATTCCAATGCCATTACCTCCCCCCATGTCTCTCACAATTCACATCTGCTCCTCAGAGGGTAACATCTCCCCTAGTAATTTTACTAAGTCATCTCACTGAGGCATGAAAATGGCACCTCCATAACACCCACACACCTGTGTCTCCTCTGAACAATTGATCTCTCCATAGAATGGGCTCTGCTAAGTCTGTTTGTGTATTAGACTTGGATCTTGGAACCACAGCCAGTAACCTCATATGTGCCCCATCCACACCATTGCCAACTTTGTTAAGGGAGTCTAGTTGGGTCTTAAGCAGATTCCCCTTTGTCAGACCAGAATCAGTGATCACTCACTATCTTGTATCAGCTGATTCTGTGAGTTTCCCCTTCTCAGTCTTGTCTCATTTGTTCATACTATTACTCTTCCCTCACTTCATTTGTACTCAGGAGCTTGACCCAATGAATATTGAAGTGACTAGAGCCTCACCCAACCATGAGAGGCTGCAGAAGACCCAGCAAGATGTAGGCCTCTGGTTTACCAGCATGTGCTGAGCTTTTGTCCAGCTTCTGACCTTGCCTGACCTTGCTGAACCTTGCTCCAGTCACTAGGAAGCCACATCCCTCCCTGAGGCAAGGAACCAATCTGAAGTTATCTGGCTAGGTCTGAATGTGCTTTATAGTATGCGAAGTACGGAGCATAGCAGCCTCCATGGTAGGCCTCTAAACATGGCAACAATTTCTGCAGGGGTAGTTGGCCAATCAACAAAGGACAGGTTGCCCAAGCCTGGAGTCACACATCCTGAGACTGTTACAGACCCCAGACACTCCCCTTGGTCTACCACAAAAGAATCCCCTGCCCTATCATCCCTCTGGCTGCTTCTCAATCCACCCAATTTGTCAGATGGATAGAGGACACAAGTTAATACAGTTAACTAACCAATTAAAACTCTTTGCTTTTGCATCAGATCAGTTCTCTTGGTGATTTTTGGAGTCAGAATTTGTGCACAATAATTAGGTGTGGATTTATGCATCTGTTTCCATCTGTTTCTAGAAAAGGGTTGTAGGTTCTCTGGGATTGTGGATTGTAGGCTTTGTATAATTTGCTTTCTGTCTGGTATCCCCTCATGAGTGAGTGTATACTATATTTGCCTTTGGGGATGCAAGTGGTTTTTTCTAGTTTTTCTCACTTGCCTGCCAATTTTGGATGCTTTTGTTTCTTAACATTGATTATTAGTCCACTGTGCAAATGTACCACACTTTCCTTATCCTTTCTTCGGTTGACAGACATCCAGGTTGTTTCCAGGATCTGGCAATTATGAATAATACTGCTATGAACATAGTTGAGTAGTTGTCCTTTTTATGTGGATGTGCCTCTTTGGGTACATGCCCAAAAGTAGTAATGGAGGATCTTGATGTAGGTTGATCTCTAGCTTTCTGGGAAATCTCCACACTGATTTTGATACCATTTGTAAGAGATTGCATTCTTGCCAGCAATGGAGGAGTGTTACCCTTTCTCTACATCTTCTCCAGCATAAGCTGTTCTCAGAGTTTTAGGTTTCAGCCTTTCTGAGATTATTCCGGTGAGACTCTTCTGTTTATATCTCTACCCCATTTTTAAAAATTAGATTATTTGTTGTTTTGATTCCTAGTTTCTTCAATACTTTGTATAATTTGGAGATTAGCACTCTATCAGATGTGGGGTTCCCATTCTATAAGAAACTGTGTTGGGTTTTTTCTTTACAGATGCTTCTCAGTTTCAGGAGGTATCATTTATTAATTGTTGCTGTCAGTGTTTGTGCTACTGGTGTGCTGAGTCTAAAGTTGATTCTGGGCTGATGTTTCAGGACTAATTTTGAAGCTGCTGTCCCTACATTCTTCATTCACCACAGTGAATTAAATTTCCCCTGTTTACATATTGTCTTCTTTGTTAAAATTCTATTTCTTGTTTGTACTTTTTAATTGAACTGCACCTCATATAAAACTATACAGGGCAAGTTGTAGTTGCTGCCCAAGTGTAACACTGACAGAGAAAACAGTTCCAGTGATTGATATATATATATATATATATATATATATATATATATATATATATAATCACCCATCCTCCAGCACCCTAGAAGGTTCTCCCACATAACACCAACTCTAAATGGAAAATGTATTGTGATGCCTCCATCTGTAGAGGGTCCCCCTCCTTTGTCTCTTCCAATCCTGTCCATGTTTCTGCCTCAGTTCCACTCCATCATACCCTTTGAGACAAGATCTTTCCCTGAAGCTAGTTCTTGCAGATATACCCTCCCATGAGATTCAGGGAACCCTAAAGATCCTTTTGTTTTTACCTTATTGGCTCTGGAATAAGAAGCCTGTTCCACTCTGCTGGCTTATTCCTAGATTTATGTATGGGACAGAATTCAGATCACTTTGTGTACTTAAATTTTAACAATGATTTTAAAGTTATTATTTTAAAGTAAATAAATACATTTATTTAGTGTAGAGACAGAATCTCTCTTTGTAGCACAGATTCTCCTGGAAGTACATCTTCAGACCAGGCTGGCCTGGACCTCACAAAGAAATACCTGCTACTGCCTCATAAATATTGTGAATAAAGTTGTTTGCCACCACAATCTGGCTACCGAAACAATTTTATTGTTTCATCTTCCCTGGCATGTTTCTCTATTTAAAAACACATTAATGAAATAACAATATTTACCAGTGTCATGTCCCTGTAATCATTAACTTCATGGTACAAACTGAAATTCTATTGATTTCCATCCTCTGTGTATTGCATTAGCAAACTATTTGGCGAGTATTAGCCTTTTGGTGGCACTGGAAATAGCACTTATATGAGACAACTCTAAAATTTTGCACATTCTATTAGCATAGATATATATGACTACTAATGGGCACATACCAGGAGTAAAATTGGTGAATCAGAGTATGCATGTGTTATTAATTGGATGAATTTTCTCAAATATGTCATGAATTGATTATATAAACACATAACAAAAATATAGGAAATAGCCACTCATTATTTTGGCGAATGTCAGCATTTTTAATATTACAAGTTTGTGGTATCAACTTACACACTATTAAATAAAACTTCATTAGGAACTGAGTGTGTAAATGAAATTTCTCGGGTGACTAATGGTATTAAATGAACATCATACATACATATGTACGTATATATTACATATATACATATACATATGAGATTCTTTAGGCCTCAGAAAGTCATGCCCATTTAGAAATTAAATATTTAAACTTCTGTCTTTCTGTATTTCATACTAAAATATCTTAATTATATGGTTTCATGGGGTCTGTGTAAGTTCTTGTAAATCCAACCTTATCTGGTTGTGTTCAGATGATGAAACTGGAATCATTTATCCTTGCAAATATTCCCAGCGTCCCTCTTGTGTTTTCTACAGTCTTGTCTGTAGCTCATCATCAGTCCCAAAGGACCAACATCTGGGAGTCAGTCACTGTCCACGGTGCTGTCAATAATGTGAAAGAAGATGACTGTGCTTAACAATCTAAACATCATTGCATTTGTGTGTTTTGAAAATGCACCCACTGAAATTCTGATGTAACACCAAACCTCATTCAACAGGTATAAATGAAACATGACATTTGACATATTTATGTGAATGCACTTGCTGTTCTCCTTCATGAGGAAACGTTTCTATGTTAGAGAAGGTGAGTGCAGTAGGGTTGGAGAGAGGATGGCGGGACTCATGAAGTAAGTGTTGGATAGATCCCTCTGTTTTTCGAATGTAGATCCAGGTACAGTAACACATGCTTTCAATCCCAACACTGAGGAGGCTGAGACAGAAGGGCTATTATGTGTGAAGCATCCCTGGGATACACACTAGAGTGTAAATCTATCAAGCTTAAACACAGCAACGCTTTGTCTCAGAACAAGTGAGAAAATCAACACTCTAGGTGTAACATAACAATGAGATGGATACTCCATTCAAAGGTGACCTCCCTTTACAAAATCATTTACCCAATCCCCACATTAAGCTACTGACAATGTGGGGCATTCATTCCATCCTCAGTGAGGACACTCATAGGAAGCTAACCAGCCAGGGAAGTTAAAAATACTGGCTTGGCTGGGAATGGTTGGAACATATATGATTTCCAAGAATACAAACCTCAGAGAAGACCCAGGACTATGAGAAGTCAATTTGAAGCTGGGCCAAGGTGGAACATGCCTTTAACAATTGCAAGCAGGAGAAATATGTAGGCAGATGCCTGTGATTCAGGGTAACTTAGTCTACAGAGAAAATTTCAGGACATCAGAGAAACTGATTCAAAGAGCATGAAAGAATGAATGCATGAATGAGAGAAGTCTACTTTGAATTAATAATTGATTGAGGTTTTATTTGGTAAGGAAAAAGTGGAAAACTGGAAGCAATCAGAATCCAGTGACGTTAATGTCAACATAAGGAGTATCGCTCCAAAGTTGCAGGTGGCCAACATGCCCTTGTGAAGGAGTAAGTTTGTAAACTTGGAAGATGTTCATTTACAAACAAAATGATTCTTCTGCTCATTAATGTTTGTCTTATGGTTTACTATTACTGTGTAATGACACCATGTCCATGGCAAGTCTAATAAGGAAACCATACAATTGGATGGACTGGCTTATATTTTTGGACATTCAATCCATTAGCATTATTGTAAGAATCATGGCGGGGTGCAAGCAGACAAGGCGCATCAGCATCTGAGCCTAATACATTTTGCAGGCACAGGAAGCCAATCTAACACAACAGGCAGTATCCTGAGCACAAGAAGCCTTAAACTAGCCAACCCCCCCCCCATTGACACACATTCTGTAACAAGGCCAAACCCCATAAACAAAAGACTCCCCCAAATGGTGCCACTTCCTTCGTGTTTATGGGCACAAATATATTCAAACTACCACAGTGCTAATTATGAACTTGATTCTAGGATCACCTGGATGATGTGCATGCCAGTGAGAAACCATCTTGATTACGTTAATTGATCTGGGAATACCTGCCCATTTTGGTTGCCTCTCTTCCCTGAAGCCGTGCAGGACTGCAGACAAGGAGAAAAAGTTCTGAGTAGTGGTTTAATCTTTCTCTGTTTCCTGATTGTGGTGTAATGGACCAGTACCCTCAAGCTCCTGCAGCTCTGACATTCCCTCAGCCTACACTCCTAGTCATAAATGGTGAGATCTGGTTCAGAACTTCCAGTGCTATTGCCTCAAGCCCTTTGTATTCCATTTAGAATACTCAGACAAGGCTGAGGTGGGATATCCTTTTTATCCAGATTTTTAACAAATATCCTTGATGTCAACAACCATCCTACCACCCACTCTTATTTAATTGTCTATTTCCTCATTTGCTTATGTAGTGTTGTCTGCTGACCCACTACACTAAGTGGTGCTCTGTGTCTGAAGGTCTAAGGAAATCTAGCTCTGAGTTTCAGAACTATGAATGAAGTCAAATTGGAAGCTGAAGAATTAATTCATTTCCTCTTTTAAAGAAGGGTCAAATCTTGTTGCTTTGCTCTCTCTCTCTCTCTCTCTCTCTCTCTCTCTCTCTCTGTGTGTGTGTGTGTGTGTGTGTGTGTGTGTGTCTCATACACACTTAAGCACACAAAGTTGCTCAGATATACAGGGTGGGGAGAGGTACACATTTATGTGCACAAGCAAACACACAGAGTATACAGTTCTGTGATGGTCACTTTTTAATATCAGCTTCACACAGACAAGAGTTACCTGTGAGCAAGGACAACTGACAAAAATGCCCCCCAACAGATTTTCCTTTTGGCAAGAATGTAGACCATTTTTTCATTAATGATTAACATTGGTGGGTCCATACCATAAGGAATGGTGACATCACTGCACTGCTGGCCCTGGTCTCTATAAGAAAGCAGGCTGAAACAGTGTTGCGAAGTAAGCCAGTAAGAGGTATGTATTCCTCCAGATTTCCACATCAGTTTCTGCCTTGAGTTCTTGCATTAGCTTCCCTTAATGAGGGGCTCTAAATTGAAAGATTTTTCATGCCCAATTTTGGTTTTGGCAGTATTTTCTAAATTTTTTTCACAGCAATAGGATCTGTAAGGCAATGCTGTCCATTGTACAATTCAAATTATCTATTACCCCTGTTAAGTACAGATTTGGGAACTTCGTGGTTTTTGTTGTTTTATGACCATTCATTTCATTTTATTATTCAGGCTTTAATGTCCCTCTGTCTTCATAAGCTTCTCCATGTGGGAATCGTCCGTGAAACTTACCCTGCATACTAATGAATGCTTAGTTTCTTTGAAATTAGACTGTAAACCTCACCAGTTTGTGGAGATCTGGGAACAAATGTATTGGCTTTGCATTTGTGCACTTTTCTCAGATTCAGGAATAAACTTGATGGCTGTACAAGTCTCTCAGCTCGCATAAGCAGGCAGTCAAAATGCACCAGCTGTTGGTATGAATGTGCAGTCTTTGAGTATAAACCTTACAGTTTATACTCATCAAGGTAGACTGATGCTCATTTTCCTGAGAAACCATCATACTGGCTTCCTAGTTGGCTGTATATGCTTTCAGTCCCACCAGCAATGGAGGAGTGCTCCACTTCTCCAAATCCTCTCCAACAAAAAATGTCGTTGGTCTTTTTTTTATTTAAGCCATTCTGACAGGTGTAAGATGGTATCTCAGAGTGGTTTTGATTTGCAGTTTCCTGATGCAAATATAAAACCACCTGCATGTAAAACCATCCCCTCTTTCTGTTCTGACTTCCTTGTGATAGACATTGTTTTTTGCAGTGATTATGTACTGGATTCCTCAACCTTTCTAGACTCAAATTTCAGTTCCCACAGGACCACTCTTTCCACCCACGCTTCTTCCTTCTCTTCTAATTTCATTTTTCTTTCATGTGTATTTTTTCTGGCTGTTTGTACATGAACTGAATGCATGTCTTGTGTCTATGGAGTTCAGAAGAGATTTTCAGTTCACCTGGAACTGGAGTTATAGATTGTTCTTATGCTACACATGATATCTGGGTGTTGATCCTAGGTCTTTTGAAAGATCAGCCAGTGCTCTTAACTGCTTAAACATATTTCCTGTCCCTGCTCTTTACTATGATAGAAATATTACAAGAGAAGTGAGTTCTTCCCTAGACATTAAGAAGAGCTCTTCACATGAATATTTTCTTTATTTACAACAGTGTAACTAATTGTTTGAGCATTTTGATCATATTCACACCTCATCATTAACTCCACTCTCACCTCCCTACATAAACAACTTGAAGATTTCATCTTCTTCTTATTCCTCCTTTTCCTCTTTCTTCTTCTTCTCTTTCTCCTTCCCTCCTACTCCTCCTTCTTCTTCTCCCATTCATCATGTCTACACTGTATGAGCAACTAGTATTGGGAATGACATCTGCCCTTGACTTTGGTTAAAGAACATTCATGTCATTGAAGAGAACTGACCCTCTCGTAGCAGCCAATAACTTCTCATCTAGGGATTGGATTTTGTGCCTACCTCACTGCTCCATGCTAGGGTTTTGTGTTATTTGAGCTTGAATAGTTCTTATTCACATTTTCACAATTGCTGTGATTTCAAATGTACAAGATCCCTGCTCAATCTGGAAAATTCTTTTCTTCATGTGATCCATCACCTCTACCTCTTACATTGTTTTCTGCACCCCTACTCCAAGAAGATCCCAGAGGCTTGGGGCATAGGGTGTGATAGGTATATCCAGGGAGATATGTGTTAATTGTTCATTTTATTATCATACGAATTAGCCCTTTTTCATTTACGATGGGCTCTGTGGAATAGATCTTGCTAGAAGTCTGCTGTCTGTCTTGCCTCACTATCATTCAGACACTTCCCTGTGTTTTTAAACAGTTGCTGAGTTAATACAAACAAATTAGACTTCAATCTGCAAGCCTATTTACTTAAAAGTAAAATTTGTAGAAAATTTTAATGGATGCCAAATGTTTGAGCGAAGCCTGCCTGTTTAGATGGTGCTGAGTTTACCTGACATGGAATAAATTTAGATTGATCCATACTCTACTGCATGCCTTCTGAACATGCAAGAACAACCTACATTAGACTCACCACCAACTCAGAGTAAAATGGCCTAAGTTGCATTTCTAATAGCTTCTTTCATAGGATTGGCTTACTGCCTGCAAGTTTTGAAGGACTCCACAAACAATGAACTTGTGTCTAATCACAGCACACAACTTTCTGTGAGTGTGACCCTGAATTTTCCTCCTAATTAGAAATTTCAGAATGTGAACCAGGAAGTCCCATAATTGCATAATGCCTTCTTTAGTACACGACTTAGAAACTGTACTCATGATCTCCTCTTCCCTATAGCCCTGGATAATTAATGCAAGAAGCTGAGCCTGATCTCAGAACATTTAAGATCCACAAGAATGCAGGAGTGCAGGTTCACAGTCTCAATCTCTCCTTAACCGCTCTCTCCTGCTTTTGTGCCTATGGGAAGAACTAAAGAAGTGGAGGGGACAGCTAAACCACAATTATTGAGGGCTGCCTTAAAGCCAACCTACCAATAGAGTTGTCTGAGTGTTCCAAGTAGTCTCTGTGGGGTTACAATCGGAACCAGATAATCAGCCCCAAGTCCATATCTGAGGAGGAGAGAAAAGATGAGGGAAAGTTTAGTTATCGACAATAAAGAAAAGTCAGAAAGACAGAATAAAGGTAGGGAGTATCCATCAGTCTATACTGAAATGTCTCTAGTTTCTTGTTCAACACTCTTATATACCTTAACCAAAAAGGGAACACAGTATCAAGTATATAGATCTAACAGCCTTTTCCTACACACTTATTCTAAGGGGTCAGTACCCACAGTTTATCTACAAACTTTGTTCTCTAGCCTTGAAGTCAGGAGTAGCCACACCTCAGATTCATAATTCTCCTTCCCTAGCACACGGAGGTGCCAAAAACATATTCAACAAAATCATTGAGGAAAACTTTCCCAATCTGAAGAAGGACATGCCCATGAAGGTACAAGAAGCATACTGAACACCAAACAGTCTGGACCATAGAAAAAAGAACACTAGACATGTAATAATCAAAACATCTAACATACAGAATAAAGAAAGAATATTAAGAGCAGTAAAGGAAAAATACAGGTAACATATAAAGCAGACCTGATTTCTCCAAGGAAACTCTCAAGGCCAGAAGGTCCTGGATAGATATTCTACAAGTAGTAAGATTTCACGGATGTCAGCCCACGCTACAATAACCTGCAAAACTCTCAATCACTACATATGGAGAAAACAAGATATTTAATCACCAAGCCAGATATTCACAGTACATATCTACAAATGCATCCGTACAGAAAGTTCTGTAAGGAAACCTCCAACCCAAGGACATTAACTAAGATCACAAAGACACAGGCAACAGATAATCCCACTTCAGGAGAATCCAAAGGACTGTGAAAGGAAAATACTAAACTTTATATGGACAAACAAATGATCCAGGATAGGCAAACCAACCCTTTACCATAAAGGAACTTCAGGAGGCATCACCATCCTAGACTTCAAGCTCTACAATAGTGCTATAGTCTTCAAAGCAACTTGGCATTGACCCAAAAATAGACAGGTGGATTTGAATCGAAAATCCTGATATTAACCCAAACACCTATAAACACCTGATATTTGACAAAAGAGATAAAAGTATACAATGGAAGGAGGAAAGCATCATCAACAAATGGTGCTGGCACAACTGGATGATGATGTGTAGGAGACTGCAGTAGACCAATGTCTATCACCACTAACAAAACTCAAGTCCAAATGGATCAATGAACTTTACATAAATCCAGCCACACTCAACCTCTTAGAAGGGAAAGTGGGAGGTACCCTTGAACAAATTGGCAGAGGAAAGTGCTTCCTGAACATAACTTCAGTAGCACAGACACTGAAATCGATAATTGATAAATGGGACCTCCTCAAACTGAGAAGCTTCTGTAAGGTAAAGGACACAGTTGACGAGACTAAACAACAGCCCACAGACTGGGAAAAGATCTTCACCAACACGACACCTGACAGAGGGCTGATCTACAAAATATACAAATATCTCAAGAAACTAGTCACCAAAACTCCAAATAATTCTTTTAAAAAATTGGGGTAAAGAAATGAATAGAGAATGCTCAATAGTGGAATCCAAAATGGCTGAAAGACATTTAAGAATGTGCTCAACATACTTAGCCATCAGAGAAATGCAAATCAAACAACTCTGAGATACCATCTTACTCCTGTCACAATGACTAAAATTAAAAACACCAATAACAACTTATTCTGGAGAAGTTGTGGAGAAAGGGGAACACTCCTCCACTGATAGTGGGAGTGCAAACTTGGAAAGCCATTTTGGAGTTCAGTTTCTTGGTTCTTCAGGAAAATGGGAATCATTCTACCACAGGTGCTAAAAATTGCCGTCTTAGGCAACAGGGATATCTACTCAACTATGTTCATAGCAGCATTATTTGTAATAGCAAGAACCTGGAAGAATCCTAGATGACCCCAAGTGAAGAATGGAGAAGAATATGTGGCACATTTTCACAATGGAATACTATTCAGTGGAAAAAAAAAACAATGGAATCTTGATATTCCCAGGCAAATGGGTGGAATTTGAAATAACCATCCTGAGTGAGTTAACCCGTTCACATAAAGGGGAACAAGGAATGTGCTCACTCATATATGATTTTTGACATAGAGCAAAGGATCACTAGCCTTAGGAGAAACCTCAGAGATTCATACAGGTTCCCTCATATGAGGGGAAAGATACAAGATCTCCTGAGTATATTGCAAGCACATAGGGGGGAACAGTAAGTGGACAGGGACTTAGGAGAATTAGAAGGGGAGAAAAGGAGAAATTGTAGGATCAGGTATATTGAGTCAGGGGATGGACAGATGAGAGAGATAGAGAGAGACAGAGAGAGAGAAGAGAAGAGATACCATAATAGAGGGAGCCATTATAGTTTTGAAGATAAAACTGACTCTAGAGAAATGTCCAAAGACCTACAAGGATGTCCCCAACTAAAAATCTGAACAACAGTGAAAATGCTAATGTAAATTCTCTTCCCTGATAATGAGATTGATAACTAATTTATATGGCATCATAGAGCCCTCATATAGTAGCTGATGGAAAGAGAAGCAGACACCCACAGCTAAACACTGAGCCAAACTCTTGGATTCCGGGAGCAGAAAGGGAGGAGTGATAAGAAAAGGGATCATTACTAAGCTACAGAAACCCACAGAGACAGCTGACCTGAACAAGGTGGAGCTCATGGACCTTGAGACAGATAGGTGGGAAACCAGCATTGTACCAACACAGACCCCCTGAACGTGGGTCTCAGTTAAAAGGCTTGGGCAGTCTAAGGGACCTCTGAGAGTGGTACCAAGATGTATCCCGGGTGCACAAAACGACTTTTGGATCACATTCCCCATTGAGGAATATTCCTTTAGACGCAGGAGGGAGGGCCCAGTCCTCACTCCAAATGACTTGACAGATTTTGGTAATCTCTCCTGGAAACACATCAGTCTCCCTATGGAGTGATGGGTTTTGGAAGGAATTGGGGGGTGTGGAATGTGATGTGGGTAAGGGGGGCATGGGAGGGAGGGAGAGGGAACTGGGATTGAGATATATATATATATATATGAGAGCCACAGGCGATTTACAGCAGAGATTTGGATGGTGGTAAGTTTGGATTGAGCTAGCACTGGAACCTCCAGTCTGTGAATATAGCTGAGATAGTGTGTGTGTGGGTACACAGTCTGAGTGTTCTCTGACATTCTCAGCCCCCAAGTGTAACTGAGTTAGGTTTTCTCTCTCTCTCTCTGTCTCTCTTTCCCCCTGCCGTTCTTTTTGTTGTTGTGTTTATTTTGAGACAGTATTTCTCTTTGTAACAGCCTAGGATATCCTAGAATTTTCTCGGTAGAATAGGCTAGCTTGAACTCACTAAGACAAGCCTACTGTGCCTCCTGTCTGCTGGGATTAAAGGTTTGTACTACCACCTGGTAGCACTTTGGTATTTTATTACGTTGTCTATCTCACTTCTTAAAAAGAAAACGGGGCGGGGGGTGTTGTTGTCCCTACTATCTTTTATTTAAAATGCTTTTTTTTAACTGAATGTTTCCATGTATGCCTTCATGAATTTATGTTTGGCATGTACATGCAAAGGTACATAGAAGTCAGAAAATGGTGTTGGATCCCCTGGAACTGGAGTTACACTTAGTTGTAACACACTCAGTGCTGTGGATGCTGAAAATTTAACTTGGGTTTTCTGAAAGAACAGTAAGTGCTCTTAATCATGGAGTCATCTCTCCAACTCTCATCGCTGTTATCTTAATAACAAGACATGGTAAAGTCAGGATACCTAGTTTGCAGGCATTAGCCCATGGCACTCTTACTTCAAGACATGCTGAGACAGACATGTCCTGGTGGGATGATCAGTGAAATTTCTTTTAAGGACAGCTTGAACAAATGATGGCCTTTGAGGTGACCTACAAGTGCCTGATGATACCAGCCTGTGCACATTCACTAAACACCTGCTAGCCTTTTTTCTAACCGCTGAGAATCTGACAGATTTCTCAGTGTTCAAAACCTCTGAATTTACAAGGCAGGTCATGAAACACCTAAACCCCTGCCATGTGGGCTTTGTTTAGAGGTGACTCTGGGCCAGACAAGCACCCCACCCTGTGTGTGGCCACAGTTATCTTGGCGATCTAGGGGACATATATACAATGGCAAACTATGATTGTTCAGTCATCCATTCAAAAACATGAAACAAGACTGAGAAAATATAATGAATATCTACTTGTACTTGACTCTGTTTCCATCCTTTTCCTTATAGACTTCCTGTCTTTATCTTTCTCTGTGCTGGGGGTAGAACTGTGAGTCTTGCCACATTCCCAACCTTAGGTTTTTAGAGACAGCATCTCATTATGTAGCTCAGGCTGGCCTTGAATGCATGCCACACACCAAAGCCTTTCAGAGCTGAATGATTTGTGAAGGCTGTGGTAAAGAAAGAATATAGGATCCTTTGAAAGAATCACCAGGCAAGAATTGATCCTTAGCTATGTCTCAGCTAGACAGGTATCTTAAAGAATGGGGCCCTACTTAATAGCAAAGCTTTTGAAACTCTGACTTTGGGCAAGCCAACACCCAGATCCACTCAAGGCTTTTATAAATTACATGATGAGAGGTTGTTTGGTTACTGCAGTTACCTGATGTGTTGTGGTTTTGTGATATCAGCCTGAACAGGTGAAGATGTAGACCCATGGAAGGAAGACATCCCAGGCTCATGTCTGCAACCAAGGTGAAGTACAGTGACCAGTCACTCTTGTTGGTTCAAGACACTGGCAACCCTAATCAGTGCAGCAGCTTCATGTGATCCAAAGTATAAAAGGAAGCCTGGATGAGGAGAGTAGAGAAGGCACAGAGCCAGGTGTGACGACCTAGTAGCATTTGAGGGATAAGCACCACCTTTCTGTACCCCACAGGGAAGCCTCTGAACATGGCCACATGTGTTTTGAGCAGCAGCTGAGACTGCATAAGAAAGGAAAGAGAAGCATAGTACTGAGCTGCCACAAGATTACACAAGATTCAGCTTCAGCTGCCCTACTCCAGGAGCCCCTGTGTCTCTCTGTCTCCATTATTTAAGGCTATGCTTAGTCTCAATTAACACAGTCAAGGAGGGCCTGCCACTATAAAAAGCTCCTAGAAAGGGGCACAAGCTGCTATCAGGGCCTACACAGAGCAAAATAAGGTCAAGTGTGTGGACGATAAGCATCTGTTACATTAATTAGGCTACTGGATATTAGAACATTGGATGGTTATAGCAGTCTATCAATCCTGTAGGAAACACAGGTAGTAGTGCTAAGCTGGCAGGGGTATCTGACTGGCAGAAAATAGCCTTGGTTCTTTCTTGTTCATGGGGTTTAGAATCAGGGTGAGTTTCATTTCTGAAGATACAAATGATTGGGGGAGGGAAGTCCAGCCATGTGACCCACGTGCTGTTGCCTTAGCTCTAGGTAGATGGGTCTGTGTAATCAGATAGCCAATGAACTGCCAGTGTGGATTTCTAAGGGCTAGCTGGAGTTTTCTATGGCAGCAACAGCCTTTGAAAGTGTCTGGTCCCTGGTTGGGAAGAGAGTGCTAGAGATCCACAATTCTGGATGAAGCCACATATAACATCTTTATGCCTTACATATTTCACTCATAATTTTCATTTTAAAAATGACCCTGAGGTATCAGGAAGATGATGGTGGCTTGTGTAATGTCAAAAAAAAAAAAAAAAAACAAGGCAGACAAGGAAACACCTTCTGGTATTCAGCTGTGCCAACCTTGCCCCTGATATTTGGGACCTAACAGGCTTCTCCTGCCTCCCCTTCCCACTTCCCTGTTTTCTGAGCCTTTGCTTGCAGGCCTGTCTCCACCTGTTTAGTGGTTCTAGCACTAGGCCCCAGCTTCTCCATCTAACCAGCCTACAATGCATGTGTGCCATAGTTAGCTCATCTTTCTTTGGGCCACCTACCTGTGAGTACATAGATGTTCGAAGAGGCAGAGGCTGCTTCTGAAATCTTGCTCATGGGTGGTATTTTCATGACTCATAACTTTCTGAGAGTCCATGGTGAAACATGCTTATATTATGCCTATAATGCTCGCATTTGGGAGGCTGAGGCAGAGAGATCTGGTATTGTCTAACCAGCCTGATCTATCAAGGTTAAGATTCCATTGTAAGGAAAAAAATAAAAGCCAATCAACCTAGAAACAAAGGAAATCTTTTTTAAGAAAGTGTGGGAATATAGGTCATCGGTACAGTATTCATCTTGCAGGTTCAAGGGTGGGTTTTAGTTCCCAGTGTTGCAACCATGTTTGTGTGCCTCTGCATTGGCTGGTTATGTGTGTCAACTTAACACAAGATAGTCATTGGAGAGGAATGGGACTTGGCTGATGAAATGCCTCCTTGAAATCTGGCTCTAAAGCATTTTCTCAGTTAGGATCAATGAGGAGGGTCCACTCCTTTGTGGGTGGTGCCATGCCTGGGCTTGTTGCCTAGAGTTCTGTAAGAAAAGAAGGCAGTAAACAGCACCCCTTCATGGTGTCTGCATCAGCTCCTGCCTGCAGGTACCTGCCCTATTTGAGTTCCTGTCCTGACTTCCTTCAGTGATGAATAGCAAAGTGGAAATATAGGACAAATTAACTCTTCCCTCCCCAACTTGCTTTTCCATCATGGTGTTTTGTCACAGAAAAGAAACCTTAACTAAAACAGCCTCCAAAGCTAACCCTGGTCTAGATTTCAGATATTCCTCACAGGTCATGGCTAACTCCTCACTGGTCCTTATCCTGGTCTCTCTGGTCTACCCCTCCACTCTTGCCCATTTTCCCTGACTTTTTCCCAGACCACCCATAACCTAAAGCTTCCAACTGCACCTGATCAGGGTAGCCACTGCGTCATAGCCCATGCTAGTTTTCCTGTCTGCCTTACTCTAGTGTAGACATCTGACCTCACTCTTACATCAGTTCCCAGAGGACATAGGCATCTCTCTTCCCTGTCCCACTCTATAGTCACAAGGCCTCTTCTCCACTAGTCACTACCTTACTCATTGAATTGGGGAGGACCTATGGGGTGGGCAAGCAGATTCAAGGCAACCACACCCTAGTGACTGAAACACAGTTGAACCCCTGTTTTCCAGAGATCCAGGGAAGAGATATAACCAATATTTTGTAAGGTGGCAGGAGATAATAAAATACTGTATTTTGTCTTGGTTTGATTTCTTTTGACACACTGCAATCTTTCGGACTACGTGTATTCTTGCTTTAAGTTCGCAGTTCTTAGTAGCCTGGGACTTACTCTGTGGTATAAGATTACTAGGGTGATGCTCACATTACCTCAGGTAACTGCTAAGCTTGCATTAAATAGCACCCCCCACCTGCTTTGTATTTTGAGACAGGGTTTCTCTGTGGCTTGGAAGCTGTCCTGGAATTTACTCTTGTAGAACAGGCTGGCCATGCACTCACAGATGTCTTCCTGCCTCTGCCTCCCTGGGTTTAGAGGCCTGCACCACCACCACCTGGCCAGTAGCCTTAATCATGGTTCTTCCTAGCAGCTAAGCTTGAGCTTCATAGCCTTATTCATGGTTATTGTTGTACTTCTTCCAACTCCTTCTTCTTCTTGATAGTGCACCTTCTGAAGCATTATAAAAAGGCTTATTGTTTATTAATATGCATATGTCTTGGCCAGGAAGTTTGAGAAAGTTAGGAGGGTGGGGATAGAGGTGAGGAATGGTTAGTCATGTTAAATGCTGGCAGGAGGAAGGTCAAATGAGATAAATATGGTCAGTCTTAGCCTTTGCAAAGATGCATCACATAAATGATTTGGTGTTTGCTTGGTGGAGACAGAAGCAATGTAGTGTTTACATTCCATCCACCATCCCAACCAACCTGCCTCATCTGAGTCAGTCCTGCTGTGTTCAGTCCATAGTCCAATGTCATAGCCCTCACCTCTTTTATGCTTCTGTCTCTTCATCCCTTTCTTTGTCCTCATCTTCTTCCCTTCCTCACTTCTCCCCTCCTGGGGTCTCTGCCCAATGTAGTAAAAAAAGACAGAAATCTTTTCTGTGAATGCACATAAAGGCTGAGGCCTTTGCTCCTGAGTACTATCTGTGTCAAAATCTTGCTGGGCACAGAATGGTGAACCCTTAGGGCCCTGTCCATTCTGGATGTCTTGCTCCTCCCACACCTTTTCTTTTGAAGTCCATTTCTGTGTTTGCCTACTTATCAATTCTTGTCTTTCACAGCTCATGAGAAATTATCAAGGATGTAACTGACTCCAATTTGAATTTGTCTAGCAATCTTATTAATGATTTCTAGTTAAGACCTACAGGCCTATGAGGTTAATTAAATGGACATTTCCAATACAGTTGTAGCAGAGCCCCCTCTATTAAATTAACACTATAACATTTGAGAGATGCCTTAATGAGGTATTATAGTTAAAAAATGCAAACTAAACTAATGCTATAAACATTGAAAGTGAGCCTTTTATATTAACTGATGGTTTTGGAAAAGAAACTTTACTTTTATTCTTCAGAACCAGAAAGACTAGTCATTGGGTGATCCTTTTGGCATCCATTAAATACTGGCTCAAGAATCTATGGTCAAATCAGACATCAGGCCAGGAAGAGCATTAGATGCCAGCTGGAATGTGCCATCACCATATGTTGATGACTGCAGGGCTGGGTGTCATATTAACTAACACACAGATAAGAGTTTCACTCCTGGAGTCTGACTCAGAATGGCTGAAGTGCAGCATAGGATGCACTGCTGTGACATATGCCTGTGCAGGAAATCTAGGAGCCTGATCTCAGAGGCCATCATGCAGGCAGGTTGTCCCACTTGACAGGTGGTAGCAGTATGGTTCGATCACTGGCCCCTTCCCACTGAAAAGCTCACTGCTGCTCAACAACTTGTACATGAACAGCTTAAGGCTGGCCACATTCTATCTAGCACTTCTCTTTGGAATACCCCCATCTTCGTTATTAAAAAGAAACCAGGAAAATGGTCACTGCTGAAGAACCTTAGAGCTGTAACTAAAACTACGGATCTCATGGGGCCCTACAACCAGGCTTCCTTCACTTGTTGCAGTACCCTTCTGATACTTTAAAATCATAATTGACCTTAAGGACTGCTTCTTTACTATACCTTTGCATCCAGAAGACCAAAAAACATTTTGTCTTTAGTATCACTTCTCTAAATTCTCAAGCACCCATGCGCCGGTACCAATGGCGTGTTCTTCCCCAACTTATAGTCAACTGTCAGTCATTTGTTGCCTCTGCCATTTCAATAGTTAGAGACTCATGCCCACAGATAAATATCATACATTATATGGACAATATCCTTTTATCAGAACAAAAAGGGGAGGAGGTATTATCTTGTTATAAAGAACAGTGTGATGATCTAACAAAAAGGTGATTACAGGTAGCCCCAGTAAAAGTGCAACTCAGAGATCCCTAACCTATCTAGGTTTTCAGATTAGACAGGCTTCAGACACTGACTGTGACTTTCAAAATTTCTTGGGAGATATTCATTGGCTATTAACTGATCTAAAAATTAGCAAGGATGAATTAAAATCCCTTTATGATATTCTCCCCTGCAATTCAGACCCCACCTCGCTTTGATAGCTTTTGCCGAATGTTGTAATACTATAACCCTCGTGGAACAATTGATAGATGTTCAACAAGTCACCTTTCTGGATTACTATCGCCCATTATGGTTCATCATTTGTAAAACAGCACAGGTTACCATGTCAATGTTTTGGCAGACTGCTCCAATACTATGGGTTCATTTACCAATACTTCCTAAGAGGGTGTTAAATCTCTATTTTCAGTTAATCTCAGACAAAATTGTCATGGCCAGAAAACAAGCAAAGGCCTACTTTGACTGTGATCCAAACCTGATTCTTCACCCTTACACCAAAGAACAGGTTGATTGGCTCATGGGCTCTATAGAGAGCTGGCCCATAGCCTTGGCAGACTGCACAAGGGAAATAGATAATCATTACTCCCCCAATAAATTAATTGACTTTGCCTGCTCCCAAGAGTTTATTTTCCCTAAAATTACCCTCTCGAATCTTATCTCAAGGGCATTAACAGTGTTTACTGATGGTTTCTCCATGGGAATAGCTGCTTATGAATGGAAGAATGAAGTCACCAACTTTCAAACTGGGGCCTCGTCTGCTCAATTGACAGAACTATATGCTGTCATAGCTGTCTTCACTGCATTTTCAGATCAACCAATCAACATTTTTATTGACAGAGCCTATTTTGCATGATCAGTACCACTCTTAGAGACTATAGGTCAGGTTAAAAAAACATCTCTGAAACTGGTAATCTGTTTAGGCAGCTAAATTCTCTCATAAGAACTAGAACATTCACTTTTATTTAAGGGCCACCCTCGTGCTCATTCAGGTCTCCCTGGATCCTTATCCAAAGGGAATAACTTAGCTGATCAAGCAACCCGCTCTTTTTTGGCTCTGCCTTCTGATTCCTCTCAAAACACAGGCATCGAAGCAGCATTCAAAGGACACTCCTTACATAACTTCAGTGCCCATACTACACAAACACACACACACACACACACACACACACACACACACACACATAATGCTAGGGTGAGGTTCCCCTCTTATTGCAGAAGCCGGAGGAGCCCTTGTGACTGAGGGGGTAGGGATGCCCAGTGAGACTTGGAATCTTGAGGAATTCACAGCCTGAAATGGAAGACTAGGCAACGGTGAGTGGCAAGGCCTTTAGAAACTATGGAGTATCTCTGTTGCTCCGGGTTAATGTCAAACAGTCTCATGTCTCTCCTCTGTTTGACAGAGAGGCCTTTGGATTTCTTCTGCTGCTGCTTTGGCTTCTGGAGAGTGAAATATTCTAAGACTACAGCCTTGCTCTACAGATGGCTGTCAGAGTCTAGTTGACTCAAGTGTTGTATTCTCTGCCTCAGGAAGGCCCTCACAAATGCCTCAGCCAGCTAGCTTCCCAGCTTCTGCTCAGAGACTTGTGGTGTGGTCCCCTGTTCTGGTCTCAGATACCAGGACCCTCATACCCCATTCCTGAGAGCCACCATCTTTGCCTAAATTTCTGTCTGTCCAAGTGTTTGCTGCACACAACAGCCAAGGCATAACAGTAACGCTCACGCTAACTGTGACACTACCATACTGCTGCCTGGTCAAACACTGACTTGCTGTCCTGCATCTTTGAGGTTCCTCTTGGGAGCATTGAAAATCCTTTGTAATGCAATACTTCTCTAACCCTGTGCGGAAGGAAGGTTGAAAAATGGATGAGCCGGGTCATTTAGTAAGTCAGGACCACAAGACTAGACTTAAGGGAAAGGGAGCTGGGCTTTTTAGGGAAACAAACCATTCTAGCACCAGGGGAAACTGCCTGGGCTTACAGGGAGGACAAGGAGGAGGAAAGGGGACACTGAGCACCAAAGTCCTCTCCCCTTGTTTTTCAATCTTGCAGACCCCATGTGGCTGCTATTGGGGAGGTGTCCTCCACCCCCACTTTGAGGCACAAATGTGAGCGCATCTCGGGCATTACTCACTCTCAACAATAGCACAGGCAATATTAAGTCATAAGGGTTCCTTGGAAAAACAAAGTGAAACTACTTCACAGTTGCAGTCTTGTAACACTGAAGTACCACCTCCTCTCCAGTTGGGGCAGCAACAGTCTATTCTTCCCTGGACAGCAGGTACCTCACTTTGCTATCATCTGCTGCAATCCTGTGTAGTGCTCTTTCCTGAACCTACCAGCTGGGGAATATTATTTTAAGTTGTAACTTTTTTATGCTGAATTTGTTTAACCCTGTGAAGTTGTGTTATGTGCTTTTCTAAAACAGGAGATGGTCTAACAAAGAGCTGAAGGACAATAGCGAGGCTGGAGCAAGGACAGGTGGGGCTGGCAGGCAGACAGTATTCATAGAAGGAGAATGGAGAAAGAGAGGAAGTAAGAAGCGAACAAGGGGAGGAGGGGGGACATGGACCAGCCACTCACCAAGCCCAGGAGTAAGAGGGAAATAAGATGTGCAGGAGTAACAAAAGGAAAAAGCCCAGAGGCAAAATGTCATTGGAATAGTTTATAGTTAATAAAAGCTGACTATCAACTGGCCAAGCTCAGGTCAGGAATTCATATTTCAGAAGGCCCTGTGTGTGATTTGGGAGCTGGAGGTGTGTCCCACAAAAAGTAAGAGTAAAACTCTTACTACACTTGCCTCTTTGCGGGGCTCTTTTGCACTAACCAGACAGTAAAATGAATTCTGAGACTTACTGCCTGCTTTAGGTTAACATATCAACAGTGACTGATACTTTCTCTTTGCTAAAGTAGGGTGTAAAAATCAGAACACACAATCTTTGAGGTACTTCAAGACAGGGATGGCTAAACAGTTCATCATCATTATCAAGAGAATTTAGTTCATTTAAGTACATATGTCCCCCCTATGGAAGGGATCACTCTCCCTGGAGAGCAGAAAGGGGATGGGATGGGGATTGGTTCAGGGGATGAGGAGGGAGTCAGGATGTGGGAACTAAGATTGCCATGCACAATAATCTTGTTTAAAATTTAAATAAAAATTCATTAAAAAATGTGAATGTGGTCTCACTTTCATCAGTAAGTACAATCAATTAAAGGTTTACTGACCTTTTAAAATATTCATGTCAAGGACAGTCTCTCTCTCTCCCTCCCTCCCTCTCTCCTCTCTCTCTCTTTCTCTCCCTCTCTGTTTTGCTTTCTTCGAGACAGGGTTTGTCTGTGTAGCCCTTCCTGTCCTTGTACTGGGACAGCCACCTGCCTCTGCCTCCCACGCTCTGGTTTACTTAGTGCCTGTCAAGTAGTTGATTTGCAATGACACATAGATTCATACACTCATAGGTGTTTGTACAATTTATTTTAGTCTCATAAACCTTTCTAAGCCATTAGGAATACAGTTATTTCCTTTTATGAACATAGTAATATTGACTTTGTGTCATGCCAAAAGGACACTGCAGGGTTATAAATCATCACATCATAAGCGTAATCTGCACAGTGTTCTCTCTGCCCTCTAATGGTGCTCCAGTGCTCGCTTCCACATTGGCGCCTTCCCTGACATCATCAAGCCTCTTCAGTCTCTGGCAGACATGCTCCTAGGCATTAGCTCCATGGCTGAGGGAAGGGCGGCAAAGTGGCCTCCTCTGTGAGGGTGCAGTCTGTTTCTAGTGGTCACTACAGTTGCTGTCTCCCCCTGGCTGCAGCAGTCTTTTTCCTGGTCAGGATAAATGAATATAGGAGGCAAGCTGTCATGGAGAGTTCTCTCGGGTGAGTGGGGACAAGGGAGGCTGAAATGAGCCTGAAATAGTGGAGGTAATGGCTGTAGGGAGGTTTAAGGAGGTTTTTTGTTTGTTTGTTTGTTTGTTTTTTTCGTTCGTTTTCCATGACAGGGTTTTTGTCTTTGACAACCCTGTCCGACCTGAACCTCACTCTGTAGTCCTGGTGGATTTAACTCAAATATCTCCCTGCCTCTGCCTGCTGTGTGATCATATTAAACACATCTGCCACAACCCTCCATTATTTATTTTTAAACAATGGCCTGATATAGCCCTGGCTGTCCTAGAATTCATTCATAATATTACTAGTTACATTGTGTATGTAAAGATAAAAGGATTATACTTCTGTTTCAACTACTAAGCACTTTTATCACTTTGTGTAAGGATATCTTTCATATGAGTAAAATCAAAGAGTAGCTTTTCCTGGCTATTGTCTCAGAACTTTTGTTTCTTTTTTTAATTACTGTCCCCTCTGAAGACAAAATCTCCTTGTTTAGGCCAGACACTTACTATGTAGCCTAGGCTGAGCTCAGAAGTGTAATATTCCTGTCTCAGCTACTGGCACATTAGAATTTGCAGGCCTCACTCACTTCATCCAAATCAGAAAGCATCTTTGAGACTGGCAGTGTGACAAAAGACAAAAAGTGATTTTCATGGCTGTAGAACTGGGACCCAAGGGCCTAGCCCATCCTGCTCAGGTAGCCTGGGTTCTGTCAACACACTGCCCTTAATTTCTGTTTTAACTTGGGCAGTGGGTGAGGGAAAGCAGTGGATTATTAAATAGTGAGCACTATGCAATATTTTAAGCGAAAAGGAATTCTCAGAGGACCTTGGGCAAATAGCACCACATCCTTGTTTAAGAAACATAGGCTTTGTAGATCTTTGGGTGGTCAATGTGGTCATTTTGATCTTAAGCAGTAAGGCACATAGGATTTCCATTTTGAGACCAGACTGATAACATCAGCATGGAGACTAAATGTATTTTGATTACAAATGCCTGCTACTATTTTACCATCTATCAAATTGCATTTGAGAAAGTGCCCATAATATGTGAACTCAATAATGTACACCCTACCTCTTTTTTGAAACAGAATCACCCTATCTATGTAAGCCTGTCTACCTGAGGACTGGCTATGTACATCAATTGGGTACAACCACACAAAGATCCACCTGCCTCTATCTCATGAGTGCTGGTATTAAAATTTTTTAAAAGATTGCTTGACAAAAATTGTACGTATTTATGGCATTTATAATGACACGTTGAAATTTATATGTTATGAAATGGTAAACTCAGGCTAATTAATCCATTAAAGTCATATAATTGTTCTTGTAGTGAGACATTTAAAATTTCAGTGATTCTTTCAAGTATATGATGTTACTATGTCATACATTAGATTATTATATGTAAACATTTGGTTTCCTTTAAAAAGTGACTTAGACAATAGTAGCCTATGGGTGTATATCAGTGAATGAACACATATACATCCAGTACCTGAGTTATATTTCAGAACTGTGGGGTGTCGGGTGTTGGGTAGACAACAGACAGCAGGGCGTCATTTCATGGGTTGTAGAATCAAAAGTAGCATGGCATCTGTGGTTTCAGCCACACAGGCAAATGTCCGGCTCTTTCAGGTTATTAGTATTTCTCTTTTTAAAATAATTATTTTTACTTTATTGGTGGTTTTTCTTTCTGTTTTCTGAGTCCAGGTTTCTCCGCTCTCCTGGAACTCACTTTGTAGACTGGGCATAGTTGCACCTCACAGAGATCATCCTGCCTTTCTACCTAGTCCTGGGAATATAGGTCTGTCCTACCATGCCTGGACTTATAGTGTTTTGAGTGCATGTAGGTATGTGCATTGTGTATGTATGTATAGCTGGTTTCTGAAGAGTTCAGAAAGGGGCACCTGATTCTTTGGAACTGGACCTAGGTAGATAGTTGTAAGCCATTATGTGTTCAATGTGTTATTGAATCCTGATTCTCAATAAGAATAGCAGGTTCCCTGAGCTGCTGAGCCATCTCTCCAGCCCAGTAATTAGGAATACTTTAATGAACACTTTTCAAATACATAGCATAGCTTTGGATAACAGTCAGTGTATCCTGTGATTCTCAGATTACAGTAGGGTAGCAGGTTCCCCAGGGAGACATTACTTACTAAAATATTTGCTCTGTAGGATGGAGGTGCCCCCATTTTATCATCTTCAGAAAACAGTGTATGAAGAGAGATAACTATTAGAATTTTTGCGATTATTATTTATATTACCAAAGTACTTAGAATGGTATTTGACATGGATGAACTGAGCAAAGGAAGTACATGCTGATTTGTTTGGTAGATTAAATATATCATATTGGAAATAGAGGGCATACCTATAATCCTGGCACTTAGGTGGGCCAAGAGGACAAAGACTTTGAAGCTCTCCTAGCATACCCACTGAGACCCTGTCTGGAAAAGTAAATGAAAGGTGTGAAAATTTCTGATTTCCAGGCATTTCTTAGGAGAAGTACCACAAAGATGAGTACTTGTAATCTTTGTTTTTTAAAATGATTTTAATCACTGTGTGTGTGTGTGTGTGTGTGTGTGTGTGTGTGTGTATCCAGAGAGTTGTCCTTTCACTTCTCCAAACGTGCTGGGGCACATGTACACCAGCCCTCACACAGTTACTCAGTACTGTCAGTAATAGTATACTTCATTCATCATTTAAAAGTGTATTTTACATACTAACCACAGTGTCTCTTCCTTCTCATCGTTTTCCCTTCCCCCACCCTATTCATATATTATTCATTTACATTCAGAGGTGGTAAGGCCTTCCATAGGAATCAAGAAAGCATGACACATCAAACTGAGGCAGGAGCAAGCTCCTTTGCACTTCCTCAAGGCTAAACAAGGCATCCCACTATAGGGAATAAGTTCTAAAGAGCCAGCTAATGCACCAGGGACAGGTCCAGTCTTGCTGCTAGGGGGTCCCACAAAAGATCAACCCAGATGCAGAAGGAATAGGATGGTCTGAATCTGGCTCCCTAGCAGTTCCTCCAGATTCTGTGAGCTCCCACAAACTTTGATCCCCCTGGCTCATATATTCCCTATCCCTCTCTTGGAACCAGACTCCCAGTGCTTGGCTATGGTTCTCCATATCTGCTTCTATTGGTTCCAGAGGAAGGCTTTACGATGACAATTTGAGTAGTCATGAATCTGATTATAGGTGAAGGCCAGTTCAGGCACCCTCTCCACTATTGTTAGCAGTCTTAGCTTGGGTCAAACTTGTGGATTACGGGAACTGTCTGTGGCACCAGCTTTCTCCCAAACCCATAATAGCCTCCCTATCAAGATATCTCTTTCAACACTTCCCCTGCATCCCATCCCTAATGGTACCATCCTGATCCCTCATAGTCTCATTTTCCTGTCTCTTCCCTTGTACTCCTGTACCCCTAGTTTACCCAGGAAGTCTCATATTTTTTTCTCTTTCCAGAGAGCTCCATGTGTCAAGAGGCATCTATGTTGTTTCATGTTCTGGCTAGTACAAATAATTATGCTATGAACATATTTGAACATGTGTGTTTTGGTCTGATTGAGCATCCTTTTGGTATATTGCCACTAGTTGTATCACTGTGTCTTCACATTGATTGATTCGCAATTTGTGAGAAAATGTTCATACTATTTGCAAAGTAGCTGTACAAATTTGCCCTCCCACCAGTAGTGCAGTAGTGTTCCCCTTACACTACGTCCCCTCCAACATAGGCTCTCATAAGTATTTTTTTTTTATCTTGTCCATTCTGACAGGTATAAGATGGTAACTCAGAGCCATTTTGATTTACAATTTCCTGATAGCTAAGGATGTTGACACTTCTTTAAGTGTACCTTGGCCATTCATGATTCTTCTGTACAAAATTCTCTGTTCACATCTCTACACCATTTGTACCATGATTATTTTGTATTTTGATGTCTAGCTTCTTGAGTTCTTTATGTAGTTTCGATATCAGTCTTCTGTCAGGTGTGATGCTGTTTAAGATCCTTTCCCTTCTGTAGCTGTTATTTTGTCTTACTGAGTTTGTCCTTTGCCTTATAGAAGGTTATCAGATTCAGGAGGTCCCACCAGTATGTCTCTGTAGGTAACACCTTGCTACACTTCTGCAGATTAGTTATGCTTGCTCTCTGGAATCCTCAAGCTGTGGTTTCAAAGACTAAATAGCATTTTCATATAGGACCTCAAAAATCATCTTCAGTTATTAAACACATGGGTATTTGAAAATCAGCTCTCTACTGGGCTTACTTTTTCCTTCTGATTTTTTTTTTATTTCATTTATTTTTTTTTCATGCACTGGTGTTTCTCCTGCATGTATATCTGTATGAGGATGTTGGTACCCTGGAAGTGGAGTGACAGGCAATTTTGAGCGGCCATGTGAGTGCAAGGAATTGAACCCAGACTGGTGCTCTTGAAGAGCATGTGCTCTTCACTGCTGACCATCCCTCTACCCAATTACTTTTACAGTTGTCATGTGTCTCAGTGTGTTGGCATGTGTGTAGTGCTGCACATGGGTGAAGGTCTAAGGATAGGGATAGGAATTGGTTTTGTTCATTCACTGTGTGTGTCCCTGGAATTGAAAACCTGTCATCAGTGTTTTGCAGCAATCATATTTACCCAGTGTCTTATTTAGGGTTTCTATTGGTGTAAAGAAACACTATGACCCAAAGCAACTTGTGCAGGCAAGGATTTATTTCTCATATATGCAGTGTCATTGTCCATTGAGGGAATCCAAGGCAGGAACTCCAACTGGGAAGAACTCTTGAGGCTGGAGGTGATGCAGAGGCCATGGAGGAGACATGCCTATGATTTACCCCTCATTTCTTGTTCTTTCTGGTTTCTTCCAGAACCTAGATCAAAAAGCCCAGGAGTGGCATCAGCCACAATGGGATGGGCCCTCCCTTATCAGTAAATACTTAAGAAAATGTCCTGCTTATTTTCCTTCAACCTGACATTCTGGAGGCATTTTATTGATTGACACCTCACTTTCCCCTGCTCTTATGTAACTTAACAAATGTCAAGATGGCAGAAAATTAGCCAGTGCACCCACAGAACCATCTCACTGCCATGACATCATATCTATAGCAAAGGGTGGTAATGTCTACTTTGATTCAAGGTTAGTATTCTGACATAATCAGAGTGGGCATGGTGGAGTGCCTCAGCTCATGGCAGTGGAAGTGTGTGGCTGTGTCAGTTCATTTCATGGCTGACCAGGAAAAACCATCTGGCAAGAACAATGTCTGGGCTCTAACCTTAAAGGCCACTCGAAATTATTAACACTGCCAAGAAGGCTTGACTTCTTGCAGGTACCATAGCCTCCCAAATAGTACCACCAGACAGGAAACAAGTGCTCAAAGGCTGAGCCTATTTTCAGATTGCAGATTCAATTCATGTGTTCCATTAAGTGTAGGAGATCATTTTTTCTAATCACTTCTGGTGACAGTGGGAATTACTGTCTTTTCTACTGGAGTTTCCTCTTATGAGAGCTTTCTCCCACCAGCCTGGTCCCACAGCTGTGCCAGCCCCAAATAAGACATAAAGAGTATGTATTATATAGAAAGGTGTTGGTCTGTTATTAGCCTTTCTTATTGGCTAGCTCTGTTTTAAATATTAACCCATTCCTATCAATCTAAGTATTTCCTCGTGGTCTTATCCTACGGGAGAGAGGACCTGGAGTTCTACCCTGTTTGATCCTACATGTTGAAACTCCTACTACCTCTGCCTGAAAACTCCTTGTCTCCTAGTCCTGCATTTATTGCTTTCCTATTGGCCAGCAGTGTTTTACTCATTAAGCAATAAGGGGAACATATTTACAGAATGACATTAATCATCAATTTCCTGGCACCACTTCCAAAATCACTTTTTTGAAAGTAATCATCTCTAAGTATGTAATTAGAACCAAAGGGGTCATGAGAGTTGTAATCTACTAAGTTTTATTACTCTTTTGTTTCATTCGTTGTATGAAAGGTGTATACACACATGCGTACATGTTCCACAGTCTGTGCAGTGACAGGATTAGAAGAGATCAGTACCATGTCCAGTTCTGGTTCTTTTCAATGGATACATGGATGTGTGAGAGGCAGGTCATTTTTTCTTTCCCACAAGAAAGCTCTGTGTGTAACAGCATGACAACTGCAGAGTGTGAGTATTTCTCATCTTGTCCAAAATGTTTGGACATGGGTGTTTTGATTGAACAATCCTAATCTGAAAACTTAGCTGGAATTGATCTGATGTGAAGGTTTTTCTGGTTGTTTACTTTTCTTTTCTTTCTTTCTTTTTGTTTTTTTTTTTTTTTTTTTTTTTTTTTTTTTTCCCTGCGGTTTCAGAGGCTGTCCTGGAACTAGCTCTTGTTGATCAGGCTGGTCTAAAACTCATAGAGATCCTCCTGCTTCTGCCTTCTCAGTGATGGGATTAAGTTGTGATCACCAATGCCTGGCCTGTAAGTTTTTCAAGACACTTTGGATTCTGTTTTATTTTTCAGATCTTGGAGTGTGGATTCTCCTGTGCTTGATTCAAACGATGACTTTGAATACTCTGCACGACAGCTCTGCTTAACAGATGATACCCAGCTTCATCCATGCCCTCAAAAATAAAAGACACAGATTATGAACATTTTTGGCTGTGATTTTGCACTTGATTCAAATTCTGGCCTCAGAACAGAGAGGACTGGTGAGCAGAGCTGGAGTGTTTTGATGGAGGAGAACATGGATACAGTGGCAGGAGGATCTGTCAGGTTGGTTGGTTTAATTATTGTGTATGCATGTCATGTATTTGGAGGTCAGAAGAGAACTTGTAATAGTTGCTTCTTTCCATGTCTCATTGAGTTTAGGATATTAAGCTCTGGTTGTCAGTCTTTGTGCCTAGCTCCCCTACCCAATCACTCATTGTGCTCTCTCCATTCTTTTACTTTAGCAATGTCACCAGAAGCCATTGGAGAAAAGACTCTGACATCAGACCTTATTTCCCTCACTTTATTTTGTTATGCCCCACAATGTTGTGGATGGAACCCAGGTTTCCCACTTGATGAACAACAGATGTACTATTGAGATTGAGCTCTCCTGCAGCTCAATACGGGGCAGTCTACTGGGCAAACCATTCCTGTATTGAAGGAGTAGACACACTGGGAATAGAACTCGCATGCATCGCTTTGGTCAGGAGTTGACACCACATTTAGTATTTGGAGTCATCAACAGTAGAGGCTTTTACACATATCATGCAAAGCTAAGGTCCATTTTTCAATTGCAATTCTGTAGACTTTAAACCTGTGGAAGTCACTTTTCAGGCTGTCCTGAACCCATGATGTCTATAAAAGAGCTTCAGGAGATTTTTTTTTCCTAGACTGTGTCTCATTATATAGTTAAAATTGTCCTGGAACTCACTATGTATAAACCAGAATAGACTTGAAATCAAAGAGATACACATGCCTCTACCTCCTGAGTCCTGGCATTAAAATTGTGAACCACACTACGATGGTTTTTTTTTTTTTTTTTTTTTTTGAGTCAATTTTTAAAATTACCTGGAGTCTTTCTTTGAGTTGACCCTACTGAGTGAACTTGGTTTGGTTTTCTGTGATCGGCTCACATAAATTGAATCTCTTTGGCTTTGGTAGTCATTCCTGAGACACCAGAGGAGTTTCCAAGGGGTCTCACTATAGACTGCAAGTGCATGTACTCAGTTCATACTTGAATCCCCATTTCTGAGAAGCTGAGTTTCAGAGAAGTAGATGCTCGCTGCAGGCCTCACATTATCCTGTGCATCCTTTCTTGCTGGCTCATAATATTGGCAATTTAGAGAGAGAATAGAGTAGAAGCGAAAACTAAAGTTAGCCTGTGTTGCTTCTGTCCTGACACCTAGCTGGAATGAAGACAGCTAGCCCGCCCCCCCCCCCCCAAAATCCTTCAGGTTCAGAAGTCCTGGAGCTACTTTAGTATACCTCTGTTCGGGAAAGAGGCCTCAGCACAGCTACTTGCAACAGTTTATAAGGGACATGCTTTCTGAGAGGCAGGGATAATTTTAGATTCTCCTACATCCCCTATCCTTTAATACGGAAATGCAACCTACAATATAACAAGGAGTACAGAAGAACATATCCAAAAGCAATATAGATGAAAATGTACAGATATAGGAACCTTCATGCTAGACTAGGAGATGACAGTACCATGAGAGGCAGGATACTTCAGGTTAGGTAAGGATGGGACAAGCTATGAGACACAGGAATCTGAAGATTGGACAAAGGGAGAACAGAATCATCAGATGCAGGAAACTGCAGTCTAGACCAGGAGAAGACAGAACCATAAAATGTAGGAAACATCAGGATAAAGCAGGAGAGGACAGAACTGTGAATGTCCTAGCTTTCTGAACTGGAATAAAGTCCCATAAGATTCTATGACAGACACCTCAAACTACTTAGAGGACAACATGGGAGAACACACGATCCTCAAAATGGGCTAAAACCATGGTCTTTGTTTTCACTGGGAGCCACACATATAAAGGAAGCACATGATAATTGCTGAGCATAAATCTACCCCTGGGTCAATGCAAACGTCCTGCTTAGTTGTCAAATAAGCAGTGGTCTGTTAGATTAACCCTGGCAACTTTCAATGTACTGGGAATGTGTTCTGTCACAAGCTCACTTCCTTCTCTCTTTTTTGCCTTTTATTTGGAGGCCAGGGTTGGGTGCCCAGTCTAGTTTTGAAGTTGGGATCTCCCTGCCTCAGTCTGTCATGTAGATGGCATAACAGGTCTGCATCACCAGGCCTAGCAGCAATTATCTTCGGGCAGCTCTGAGATCTTTCCCTGAAGATGTTGCACATGGAAGTTGCCATCTTTGAGTAATACTAGCCATCAAAGCTTCAAGGGTCTTAAGGATGGTACTTCAGTAGACCACTAGAGGGCAATGTAGAATCACAAATGACACAAGGGTTGTTGCTTTCTTCCTGAGTCAGGGCATGATTTCCTTCCATGTCTGTTAAAATAAGGATGACCCACTATTTCTGAACATCACAGCTGGTTCTTGTGAGAAGGAGATGTGGGATCAGAGATATTTCTGTGCCAATAGTACAGCGGAATTTTGATTTAATGCCTCAACAGAACCAGATGGCTTGAATGAGACATAGGGAAAAAGGAGAGGGAAAGGAGAAGAGATATGGTTATAGATAATATTCAGGAAATTGTGGCTGCTCAAGAGAGTGGAAAGACAGTAGAAAAGCCATCCCAGCGGACATGATGAACATGTAGATTTTAGTGAGTCCAGCACAGGGCTGCCCTGATGAACACAAAGGGGTTGTCTTGGCACTCTGGCTTTGTCTTATCCATTCATTACTTATTATTGATACTATTTTTTCCTGTTTTTTGAAAGAATTTTCTTTCCTGCTATCTTGTTATTCTCAGGGGGGCATTCATATCTGCAGAGGGTCTGTGCACTACACATGAGTAATGTGTTCACTAATGTGAATTATATGTGACCACATACTCAGGAATTTAAGTTGCCAGCATCATTTTCCTGTAACATGTAGTTTTCAGAGAGAGGGAGCTAATTGAGATTCTCGTCTCATTTGGCACAAAGTATATGTATGATTAAAGATGGAGGTTTCTGTTCAGTATGATCGCTCCCCATTTCAACCCCAAATAAACACAGAGACACTATATAAATTATAAAGTATGGCTGATGGCTAAGACTTTTTATTATGGAGCTCTGTATTAATTACTAACCAATACCTACTATGTATTTCTATATAGCCTTATATTACCAGAAATTGCCAGACATCTCCCATCTTCCAAGTCTCTCTAAATGCTTTCCTATGTCTCCTTCCTCCTTCCTCCTACAGCTGTGGCTATACACCCTGCCTGGCTATTGCCCAATCAGTTTTTTTTTTCAGCAACCAAGAGGGAAACATATGTATAGAAGGACATCTACCATTGTATGTTGGTACTTATTGGTGCCATCTCATTGGAATTTCTGTATTCTCTCCTCAGTACCATAAGAGAATTGTTCTTGTAAGAGGGCCTTAAGGCAGGCCTGCACTGTGCTAGTGTGTGTGTGTGTGTGTGTGTGTGTGTGTGTGTGCGCGCAGACAGCATTTGTGAAAGAGTATAGCAATGATTGAGCAGTTGGGCTATGTTCTGTATGTCCTCCATAGGTATAAGCAAGACAATGATGCATACAAAACACCTATACACGTAAAGTAAAAAATAAATAATATGCTATACACCAGGAACAGACGCTTGGAAAACAAAATCTTAAAATAATGTCATTTACCATACCATCCTATGAAATATATAATATGTTTAGTAACAAAATATATTCTAGGCTTAATCTTAAAAATCAGAAAATTCTGATAAAAGAAATCAGAGAGGAGCTAAGTAAACTTAACAGCTAGCTGTCACACAGGCTGGAAGATCCCACATTGTTAAAATTTCTGTCCTTCTCAACTTAAGTGCTATATCCATCAAATATCAACTTTAACACCGGTTAACTCTAATATATGTGGGAAGTAGAATCACCAATATCAATTCAAAAACCAAGAAAGAAGGGCCAGAGAGCCAGCTCAGCTATTGCAGAGGACCCATGTTCTATTCCCAACACTCACACAGAAGATGTCTGTTACTTTAGTTCCAGGGGATCCAACACATACAACTCATACATACTACATATAAAATTAAAAACATAAATAAACTTTTTTAAAAGAAAAAAAAGCTGAGTGGGATATTCACACTGACTGTTTCTCTAAAGCTGTAGTTAAGATATTTCTATTCTTTCTTTCTTTTTTCCTTCTTTCCCTCCCTCCATCCTTCCCTTTCATCCTCCCTCCTCTCTCTCCCTCCCTCGCTCCCTCCCTCCCTCCAGAGCTGAGGCAATGATCCACCAGACCACACCCTCCCTGAACCAATTAATCATGTACATCTCTCATCCTCTGCCTCAGTTCTTCCCTTGTTTAAGCCTAAGGCTCACATTCCTATGCTAAAGATGGATGCTGCATTACTGGACTCCTTCATCTGTTCTTCCTAGTGTAGCCATGTTGAATAAATCTCTTCTCTCTGCTTTCCAAAATTGCTTTGTCTACCATTTTCAATTTTAGATATTTATCATATGTATGTCTGCACATGTGAGTGTGTGTGAGCATGTGGAGGTCAGCTGATAACTTGCAGGAGTCCATTTTCTCCTCCAGAACAGGTTCCAAGGATCATTCTCAGGTCTTCAGAGTTGGTGGCAAGTGCTTAGACTTGCTTAAATGACATTCACCTCTCCCATAGGCTCATACCTTAGAATACTTGTTCCCAGTTGGCCACAGTTTTGGGGAAGTTATGAAACTAATAGGGGCAAGGCTATAGAGAGAAAATATATCATGCTGGTGAGCTTTGAGAATTTACAAACTTGCCCCATTCCTGCTTGGTGTCTCTGCTTGCTATGTGAGGGTATAGTGTGGTCTCTCAGCCTCATGCTCCAGCCACTGGCTGCCATTCAACCTCTGCCATTATGGTTCTCTCTCTCTGGAACTGTAAGCAAAAAAAAAGTTTTCATCTTCTCCTTGCTTTTGGTCATGGTCAGAGCAAGATCATTTGGTTTTTGGCCTACTGGGTTCCATCCCTTTTTAGTGACAGAGTCCTCCTAAGTCATCCAGGCTACAGATCTCAACACATCACAGTCCTTACAAGCTAAGCTTAGCCATCTCTCCTCAGTGGGCTGTTTAGAGAGACAAGTAATTATGAAGAGTAGAGAAAGGAGATGTATTCTGTGTGACACACTGTGCAGAGAAATAGAGGTCCATTCACACTCAATCCCACAGTCCTGGAGTCCTGAAGTGAGGTTAATATTTAAATGGAGGGCAAGAAGCAAGCATATCTAAGCCATCCTGGCCAAGAGTCCCACCCATCATTGACTCCTCATTAGCTCATTTTGGATCCTCTTATAAGGTGGTCACATAAGTTTTTGTAAATGTGTAAAATGTCTTTTCAGGAGGTCTCTTCTGGTTGGTTGAGGCTTTGGCCTTTCCTTCCTTCAAGATCAGACTCTGAGGAGATTCCAATTGCTTCAAGTATTTTGTTTCAATACTCACTAGCCAAATGGAGTGACATACATGGCTGTCTTTGGACCTTCTTGGCTCCTGCCAGGATGGTGAAAAACACCAATGTGGCTTCTTCAGAGGGCATCAGTTTACACAACTTGGAGAGCATTTTTTGGTTTTGATCATCAAAGAATTTGTGTGTGTGTGTGTGTGTGTGTGTGTGTGTGTGTGTGTGTGTGTGTAATCGTTGAGTATGCTAGAATTTCTAATATATAGCACCAATTGTGTTGAGCTAGGAGTGTGGGTGCCATAGATACATTACAAATGTTTATTCTGGACATTTTCCTGTGGATAAGAGAGGGGGGAAAACACAATAAAAGAACACAGTTTTTCCTTGTTTAAAGTCTCTCCTCACATGCTGTAAACATAAAGTTCCTCTTGTTTCCTCCTAGGGATATTCCTTAACAACCTTGAGTCAGCAGGGGTCAGCACTTCCTTCTTTCTCTCTTTGTTTTTTGAGACAGAGTTTCTCTGCTCTGTAACTTTCTCTGTAGACCAGGCTGGCCTTGAACTCACTGAGACCTACCTGCTTCTATCCACTGAGTGTTGGTCAACATTTCCTTCTTTTCCAAAGCTACTGGGCAGGATTTCTGTAACTGGAGTCTCCTTCCCACAAACCATAAAAAACAGAACTATAAATAAATAAGATGAACAAATCAGCAAAGTCAAAGGCAAACATACAAAAAACCTCCCGAAACAATACATATCTTCCAAACAATGTTCCACTTCCAATCTTCCACAACAAAAGTAATCAAGGAAAACAAACAAAAGGAAACACAGAGTGGGCAGAGATAGTTTCACATGACATCAAGGGCAAAATAGCTTGCCACATCTTTCAAAGCAGGGCTCATACTTGTGATCCGAGTAATAAGGAGACAGACAAGAGGGTCATGAGCTTGAGGCTACTCTACTTGACTTGTGTCAAGAAAACCAAACTAATGAATCAAAGAAACCAAAACTTCTTTCCAAAGAAAGCATCCAAGCAAGTAAGATTGCATGGGGCAAGAGAGATTGCCAGTGGTAAAGAGCTCTGGTCACTGTTCCAGAGCACCTAGGTTAGATTCCCATCACCCACATGGTGGCTAACAGCCATCGGTAATCCAGTTCCAGGGGCTCTAACAACTGCTTTTGGCCTGTTGAGACACTAAGCATGCATATGGTGTGTGTGAGTGTGTGTGTGTGTGTGTGCGTGTGTGTGTATGTGCGTGTGTGTGTGTGTGTGTGTGTGTGTGTGTGTGTGTGTGTGTGTACTGGCAGAACAAAAAGAAAACCTGAGGAGAAAAGTCACATGTACATTTTAATTACTAAAAAGTAGAAAAATGGGTGAGGTTATTGATTTTTGGTACTGGGGCAGTTGAGTATCCTGGTTGGTTAGATTGAGGATATAATGTACTTATTTGGGAAGAGGAACTTGAATTGAGAAAATACCACCATCTGGTCTGTAGGAAAGTCTGTTGGGCATTTTCTTGGTTAATGATTGATGGGGGCAGGCCCAGCCCACAATGGTTGTGGTCATCCCTAGGATGGTAGGCCTGGGTTCTATAAAAAAGCAGGCTGAGCAAGCCATGATGAGTGAACCAGTAAGCTGCACCCCTCCACAGCTTCTTCTTCAGCTTCTATCTCCATGTTCCTGATAGACTCTATGCCCTGACTTTCCTCAGTCCTGTGACCAGAGAATTATAAGGTGAACATAACCCTTTCATATCCAGATTGAGTTTGTTCGTGGTCTTTTATCACAGAAATGGAAATCCTAACTAAGACACTGTGACTTCCATGTTGGAGTCTTTAGTCTGTTAGTAAAAGAATTTAGAAATATGCTCAGAAGGGAGCTTGAGGACAATTTTAATGTAGTTTGAAATGAAAACAACAGGGCAGGCAAGCTGTAAATCTTGACAACTGCCTGGTGAAGGGAAATAGAGGAGGAAGAAAGAGAGCCATACTGTTTGTAAGCAGTGACATGGGAAATAAACATTTACATGGGGGGGTGGGGGGTAGGGAGGGGGATTCAAAGAAACAGAGTAAGAAAGCCCAATGTATCCATGAAAACATACTGTCTTAGTTAGGGTTTCTATTGCTGTAAAGAGAAACCATGACCACTGCAATTCTTAACAAGGTGGTAACTTACACTTTCAGAGGTTCAGTCCAATATCACAATGACAAGGAGCATTGTGGGAAGCATGTGGCATGAAAGAAGACATGGTACTGGGTACATCTTGGCTTGCAGGAAACAGGAAATTGAGATGCAACTGGGCAGTATCTTGAGCATAGGAAGCCTAAGAGCCCACCCCAATGTGACCCACTTCCTCTAACAAGTCATACCCACTCCAACAAAGTCACATATCCTAAGAGTGCCACTCCACATGAGCTTCAGACTACCACCCATGCCAAGACAGAAATAAAAGGAGATGGAAAAGGGAAGAAACAGGTAAGTTTTTCTGAGTGTCTGCATCGAGGAAGAGTCCTGGGAAGGACTAGTCATTGCCTCACAGGGGAGGTCAGTTATCCCCTGTCAGTGCTGGGAGCTAAAGTTAGTTCTGTGGAAGAGCAGCCAGTGCTCTTAATTAGTGTGTCACCTATCATGGTTTAATAAGGATCAGGATAAACAAATAGGTCGAACAGATGTTTATTCAGAGCAAAATAACTGTCAACCTAGACAGATGAACACCAACAGGGTCCACCGGACCCAGGGTCTCCTCTCCAAGTCTGACCCAGGAAGAGAACTCTCCCAGATTTTTCCTCAGACCTAGTTCAGCAGGTCACTTCTGCTCGTGTCTCCACTCCCTATGGGCGTGGTCAGTGTCACAGATGCAGACAAGGTGAATATCTCACTACAGTCTGACCTCCCCCCCCAAATAAATCTTATAGAAAGGGAAAGTAGAACCTTTCCTTCTGTGGTATTATAACTCTCCTGAATTCCCTACTCTGCCATTTCCATTCCTCACAGTTCTACCTGGTTAAGTGCCGGATAGCAAATCTATTTCTATTTTCCATGAATATTACATAATGCATGGAACAGAACTTTTTAATGGACAGAGCATCTCCTGACTAAACCTGGGTGTATTTATGATGTTTTGTTCAGAATCTCACCCATTTCTCAGCTTTGAAGCTGCCTCTCAGGGACATTATACACAGTTGTTAGCCGAGAAGGCCTGAAATGCAGCCTTCTCTCCACTTACCAAGTTGTGTCTTGTCAGACAGGCCAGTTAGAAACACTTGTGGTCTTTATGATCCAGGGCTGACCCCGTGACCGTTCCACTGCTCAGCATCACAGTTTTCTTTCTGGCTCAGCTTCTGTGGTGACTGCAATGGAAGAACAGACAGACATTGGTTTGGTTCCCATTATGCATTCCCATAATATTATAATAGCTTATGAAATTGTTTTATGGAATTTGAATTAAGTTTCCATTTTGGATTACAGGAGAGCTAGTCAATGAATGATATTCTGATACAAACAAGGATAATTCTGCCTGAAGTTTTATCTATATTTGCTCCATTCACGAGCTGCTTTGGTTCTGAGTTTAAATGGGCCTACTGTGTATGGTGGCTCTTTCCCTTGAAGTTTTTGAGTGGTGAATAAAACTTAACATTCTCTTACTCTTGTGTCTATTCACTTTACACATAGGGCATCCTGATATGCATAGGACAGCCACTACCAGAGGAAGAAGTTTTTTTTTTGGTTTTTCAAGACAAGTTTTCTCTGTGTAATTCTGGCTGTCATAGTTCTCACTCTGTAGACCAGGCTGACCTCATACTCAAATATTTGCCTGCCTCTGCCTCTGGAGTGCTGGGATGAATGTGTGTCCTAACACCTCCCAGCAGGAGGGAAAACTCTTAAAGTGGACATGAGGACACAGTTGGGGGAAAAGCATATCTAGGAATGGTGGTTCAGCACTGAGGAGGCTGAGGCAGAATCATAGCCTGGGCTACATACATAGTGTCAGGCCAGCCAGGACCTCAGAGTAAGACTCTAATGTGTGGGAGATGAAGTGCTTGGGGTTGATGGTGTGCTTCAATCTTTAAACTAAATAAGAGTATGAAAGAGTTTATTTTAACAATATAATTGCAAATATCCAAAACTCTTAAGATCAACAGAAATTAAATCACAGCACCACAAACAAGTTTTCAGAGAAAAATGTGGGACTGCTTGAAACGCCACTCTTCTCCTGGAATTTGATTTTTGCTCTATGACTTTAATTAAGAATAAGGTTGTAAAACAAACGTGATCAGTTTTACTAACTCAGTGATGTTCAAATCAATCTCTTTGGAAGCACTGGCTGATTTGTAACTCTTGGCCTATGGTATTTCTTACTGTATTGTTCTTTTGGTTACAAAGAAACACTTTTACATGCTTTGATTGAACTCTGTATTTATTTTACTTAAATTTTTAGATTGAGTATCACTATGTAACTGAGGTTGGCTTAGAACTTATGGTCAGCTGGCCTTGGACTCCAGACTGTTAGAATTAAAAGCACAAAGTACTGCTTAGTCCAGATCTCCTCTTCACCCCATGTCTGGTGTGCATTTTGGGTATTTTTATTCACACATGCTTAGGTGCATGTGTGGCATGTGTGGACATAAGTGCACATGTGTATATAGGCATGTATAGCCTGGAGTTGATGTCAGGGGAATTCTTGGATGGCTATCTAATTTATTTGTTCATGTGAGGACCCTTGCTTAACCTGTTTGTTAGGAGCAATGCTCAGTCTGATGGTGTCAGAGCACTGGCTACTATAACCAGATTCAGCTAAACCGTGCCTGAATATGCACTTATTGTGTGCTAAACTGTGTGTGTTCTGTGCCTTGTAGACAGCTCACAAGAGCCTTGCAACATTTTTATGAATTCAGCTGGGTGATTCATCTGATTTTGCCCGAGACCAGTGAGATGTGGGCTGAGTACCTATCCCTTATCAAGCTGCAGTGACTGCATGGGGATATTCACCCAGGCCTGCACTTTGCTTCCCTTGCCTTGCCCTCTGGTCCCCATGGGGATCCTCTCTCTCCTAGCCCACCTCTGCTTCCCAGTGCCTCTCAGTCCTGCTCACAGTGAAGCCAAGCCAGACTCTCCCTGACCTTCCACTGCCTCTGCTACCTTCCTAACAAGTCATCATCCTTGTTAGTTACTGTATATACAACTTGGGTCCCAAGAAGCTGAGGGGCCAAAGAAAAGGAGTACTAGATCACAAAGGCTTTTAAACTACATACACACTTTAAACTTCTTGTAAATCTGTGCTTACTCTCTCAAAATGTCAGCTGATCAATACTTGCTTAGGCTCCCAAAGGCTTAACTGCCCTTTTCTTTTCTCCAGGGCTGCCACTCCCCACTCCTAACACACAGCAGCAACCCTCTTCCCCCACATTCTTTTTGTGTTGTTTTCTTTTCTTTTGAGACAGGGTCTCACTATGTAGCCCTAGCTAGCCTGTGATTTCTTATGTAGAGCACCCTGGCTTTGAGTTCAAAGAGATCTGCCTGCCTGTGCCTCCTGAGTGCTGGGAGTAAAAACACAAGCCTTTTGGTATGGTTCTCAACCACAGTTAATCTAATTTACTTCCTTTCCTTCCCCATCACAGCTAATTTTCTTTTGATCCATTGTTCCTATATTTTGTTTTAAAGACATACTTCCTTCATTTATTTGGAGACAGTATCTTGATGTACAGCTGACTTTAACTCATGATCTTACTTGCCTCAGCCTCCCAAGTGTTGGGATTGACAGGTCTGCCACCACACCTTGCCCATCTCAGCTGTTTTGTGGGGTAGCTTCCACACATATACTCATACACACACACACACACACACACACACAGAGAGAGAGAGAGAGAGAGAGAGAGAGAGAGACCCCCACACACATAGACACACACAGACACACACCACACTCACAGAGACACACAACACACACACAAATAGACACACACACACTCACACAGACAGACACACACACACTCATACACATACACACACACACACACAGACACAGACACACAGAAAGGAACACACATACACACACACACACACACAGACACACAGATACAGACAAAGCACACACACACACACACACATACACACACATATACTCACACACCTTTGTCTACTATCCAGGTCCAGCATAGTCAAGGATAGGACAGAACCAGACCTAGACAGCAAATCCCTTTCTCCTGGAACATTAGAGATTCTTTTGAGAGACAATGGGGCAGGACTGCAGTCCAAGCTATCTAGGAGGCAGGAGGATTAAAGTCCAAGTCCAAGCAATACAGTCACTTAAGTGAAGTTGGAGAACTTGACAACATCGTGTCTCCAAATGAAGGATGGATTCATGAGACTATGAGTTTTATTCCCAAAGCGGCCAACGATCCCCAGGGAGTGAATCCTCCAGTCTCTGCAGCATTAACAAGATGGAGCTTTCCAGGGAGCAGGGACAACTGGGTAGGAAAGGAGAAAGCATGTTTAAGGGAGATTCCTACACCCATCTCCTTAGCTCTCTGTAGTAACATCTCATTTCTGTATACATGTCCCTTTCCATTTAATGATGTTAACCTCGGTTCAGCTAGATGGATGCCCATTGGTACCCACACAGCAGGCATCTGAGGATGGGGGGCATAGAGGACAGATCTGGTCTGGAATCTGCCACTTGCCACTTCTCTAGGCAGTGAGCAGCAGCCCCCTAGGGTATGAGAACTTCCACTCCTGCAGTAGGACAATGTTGGTAATGCATATCTTGCATTAATTCCACAGAGTAATAATCTAGTCACATTCTGAACTGATTTGAGACACTCATGTGGACCGAATTCATCCCTACACCCTAGGAGTAGCTTGATAAAGAGGCAGCCAGGCTGCATCAAGTAGTATTGCTTAATTAAAAACAAATTCCCAAGTAATTATTTATATATTTATGTATTTTTACTTTGCCATAAAACAAAATTCTCTCACGTGCACAGTCTAGGTATAAAAGATTATAGCAATGAGAAATAGATTAGGAGGAGAGTCTATTTCTGAAGAGGAAGGGGACTGGTGGGGTGGATGTGAGGGGCAAGTAAGTGTAATGGGTGAATATAATCAGAGGGAATGAAGTACATTCATGAAAACATTGTAATGGGTCCCACTCTTTGATGGGAGAGTCCCTTGATGAAATCTTCCAACTTGCTTTGTCCCGGAGTAGGTCATAAAGCCCTCTCATTCTGCAGCATCCTGTCTTACCCACTAAGAAAGATCATGCAGGATGTTGAAGCCCACAAAACTTTCCTTTGCTTTTTCCCAAGGAGATTTGTGCAAGGTTTCTATATCATTCAAATTCCTTCTAGGCCCTGGCAATGCTACTATCTTTCATTTTAGACACAAGGTTTCCTCAATGATTAACACCACTGATTATTATCTATTTGCACTGTTTTTCCATTTTTTTCCTATTGTCTTGTATGTTTTTTTTTCCCTTACTGATTGTGAAAATTTAAAAAGTACACCTGGATAAGAATTATTGACACACACACACACACACACACACACACACACACACACACACACATATATATATATATATCATAGATATAGTTAACATACATATAATACCTGTTTGCTTCTGTGAAGTCTTTAATTTAGTACAGTAAGAGTCTTGACTGGGTCTTTCTTTAATTAGTATTTGTTAAAAGATTTATTTAATTTATGTGTGTGAGAGTGTTTTGTCTGTATATGTGCACCATATGCGTACCTGGTACATGCAGAAGCCAGAAAAGGGTATTGTGACCACTGGAGTTGGAGTCAGGGATGGTAGTGATCTGCCTGTGGGTGCTGGGAACTGACCCCAAGTCCTCTGCAAGAGCAACAAGTACTGTTGTTAATGCTGAGCCACTCTGTAGCCTCTTGCTTCAATTTATTAAGAGGCAAGAGACTAATTAAGTAATCCAGGCTGACTGACCCCGTGATCCTCCTGACACAGTCTTCCCAGTAGATTGGGTTATGTCCCAGTGTCATTGAGCCTAGCAAAGAAGTTCTTGTTATTTACTAGTTGTTATTTATAGTTGTTATTGGCTCACCATTTAGCCCAGGCTGGCCTTGAGCTCACAGTCATTCTGCTTCACTCTCCTGATTGCTGGAGTTACAGATGTGTGTTATCTTACTTGGATAACAAGATGAACCAAAGTTCTTAGTTTTAATGTTTGGTCCTGTGTTTTTTAAGTCAAACTAAAAATACAAAGACCAGTGGCTACAATGTATGTTTTTTATTTCCATATTGTTTCATTCCCTGAACAATCCTTTAAAAATGTTGCATAATGGACAGGAGAGATGGGTCAGTGGTTAATAGCATTGGCACTGGCAGCTTTTGCAGAGGACCAGGGTTAAATTCACAGCATCCTCATCATAGTGAGTTACAACATCATTAACTCTAACTATAGGGAAGCTGACACTCCATTATGGCCTCATCAAGCACAAAAATAGATACTGTTAGCATCCAGACACACCATGTTCCCTGGGGGACCTGGCAGAGTGTATTTTGTTTTTATTTCAATTATCCCTTCCTTTTCTAAGGGCCACTGGGGACTTTGTAATATGCACACAGAATAGTGCAAAACTTGTACAATAGGCTCCCCAGTTACAGCCAGAGAAGCCCCAACTTCTGGCCCAAAGTGTTGACCTAGGCTGTGTTGGCCCAAGCCAGTGGGCTGCAGAGTAGCGATTGGTTCAGGCCTGATGGGTCTTTAGCCCAGTTTCCCCCTTGCATGGGGCTTTGAGGGTTGGGCACACTGCACTCTTGGCTAGGTGGGCTTTTTTATGGCATGGCCAGAAGAGGTCTTTGTAGGGCGAGGCTCTTTATTTTTAGCCCCTTAAAGACTATAGCTGTGGCATTATCTCCAATGTCACTGACTAACCGGTCCAAGTCCACTTTTTTTCCCTTCTATGCCCCTTTCTCCTTCTCTGACTCCCCCCCACCCCCACTCTACCCCCTTGTGCTTTCAGTTCCACCTTGCTTGCTTCCCCTTCTTTCTCTGTGGAACCGAGTCCAGGGCGCTCTCGGCTCGTAACTCTCCATCAGCTCTTCTGGAGCAGAGGATCCAGCTCTGCACTGATGCTGTTTGGCTCAGGGTGGCCAAAGGTTTGATCTCCAGGGGGTCCCAGTGAGCCTGGTTTAGCCTTTCTGCAGCTCCTTACTTCCCCCACCCCTGGCTCAGTGTTCAGAAGCGCTCTGGGACCTACATGCCTCTGGTCCCATTTATCACAGCGCTGTGGGCCTGACCTAGGCTGTTTTAAGTGTAAAAGCCCAGCTGGGTGATTGAACGGCAGACCTCAGTCCCTGTCTCACCGTGTGCCACCGTCGGAAGTCGAACGAGGTGGCGCCAGGCGTTCTATAACCCGCCAGGGTAGGGCAATCCAGCCTGTTTTGCAGCCCGGGGCTAGCCAGCGCTGAGTCCCCGCAGGGGCTGATTGCTCCTCGGGCTTCCTAGCAGCAGCCCAAGCCAACCAGCGCGCACGCGCCGCGAACAGCAGGCGGCAGCCGCCGAGGGCAGGGTGAGACTGAGAGGAGGTAGGTCTCCTGGGCAGCAGAGCTGCTGGCCTTGACAGCCCAGCTCCTGGGGGGGGTGCACCGCGGGTGAGCTCCGCAGATCAGGCTAGGGCAGCGCTCCCTCGCGGTCACGGGTTCGCAAGGCATCTGCTGCCATCTGGTGGCTGCGCTCCTGCAGCTGCGACATCAGGACTAGAAGGGCTTGCAGGCCCTGAGACATCCCTGCACCCAGAGCTTCCCCATTCACACCACACAGCCAGCAGTGTCCACGATGCCACCTCTCGCCCTGTTCCGGATTTTCCTGGCAGAGGGAGAAAGCAAGCATCCCCAAGAAGGCCGTGTGCACAATGGTCAGTGCACAGAGATGCGAGGCAAATTTGGTATGTCCCAGCTAAGAAGCAGGAGGCAGGGCCTTTGACCTGGATGGATTCAGTTCAAGCCTCAGGTCAGAACACACTAACAGTAGACTGGGTGTTTTAGAGTCACTATTGCTGTGATGAAAAAACATGACCAAAAGCAAAGTGGGGAGGAAAGGGTTTATTTGGCTTACATTTCCCCAGTGGTAGGTCACTGAAGGCATTCAGGACAGGAACTCAAGCAGGGCAGGATCCTGAAGGCAGAAGCTGATGTAGAGGCCATGGTGGGGGAGGGGGTGTGGCTTATTGGCTTGTTCCTCATGGCTTGCTCAACCTGCTTTCTTATAGAATCCAGGGCCAACAACAGCCCAAGGATGGTCCCACCCACAGTGGGCTGGGTTCTTCCCTATCACTAATAAAATGCCCTACAGTAGGATGTCATAGCTGCGTTTTCTCAATCGAGGTTCTCCCCTTTCAGTTAACTTTAGCTTATGTCACAGTGACATGAAACACTGGGGTAGACTGCAAGTTAGGGGATGAAACACACACACACTGACACACACAGAGAGAGAGAGGGGGGAGGGAGGAAGAGAGGGAGAGGGAGGAGTGTGCACTTGGTCATATCATGGGTTTTCTTTCTCCATCCTTAAATTGGGGATACCAATGCTGGCTTCCACCCCCAGGTTGGGTAACTAATAATATGACTCTACGACGCTGGGGACAAATCTACTGGCTGTCCTGAGCCTCCTAGGTCTTTCTTCCAACTGTAAGCTGATTTTCAACCTGTCTGCAAGCTCTCACAGCTCTGTCCAAACCTTGCGACTCTGCCTCCTGCCTTATAGATAAGGCTCATTCTCTGCCTCTAAACCCTCTCTCCAGGGTCATAGACTAGAAGGTCCAATGTAGAACAGATTGTTTTCTCTGACGCTTTTCAATGTGGCTGTACAGGGGCAACTGGCTCACCCCCACTAATAAGACATGGTAGGAGGACTTAGGTGGTAGTGGGGCTTGTCACCAAGCCTGATGAGCTGAATTTGATACCCAGGGCCCAGATGATGGAAGGAGAGGAGAGACTTCCTTTTCTGACCTCCACATATGCTGTGTGGCATGCACACAAACAATGAATTAAAAATATTAAAAAAGATGATGGTAAATTGCAGGACGGTAAACAGCTCTCAAAAAAGGACAGTCTTCAGGTGTGGTGGCACAGACTTATGGTGCCAGCATCCAAGAGGCTGAGGCTGGAGGAGACAGAGATGCAAGCAGCCACTGTCCCAGAGACATGCGGGGCATGTGATGCATTCAGTTCCAGCGGGCACACGGCTTCCAAGGCTTCTCAGCATGCAGCAGGAGAAGAGCTACAGAGCCAGGTGTGACAGCTAGGTACATCCTGGAGGAACGGGGATGTCTGTCTCAGCCGCAGCAGTGCATAGTACTCAGGCTGTGAAAACGCCGTCTCTGATTCAAAGGTATCAAATATTTGCTTAGCTGTTCAACATTTCTTCAAATAATATACTCACAACTAATTCATATCTAGACTCGACGTCTTCATCTCTCTCAAGCCTCCCTCCTGGATTAGCTGTCTTGTCTATTCTCGGAGAAAATTGCCCTACATTCTAAAAATAGGCCTTGGAGCCTGGACACTGGCATTTACCATGAGAGAAGACTTTATTTATTTATCTTGAGAGCTGTCCTCTGGGGACAGCTGCAGCCGAGCCTGGGGACACATTCATCAAACAGCTCAGGTACATTGCAGGAGGCTGAGACCACTGAGGTCTACGCTGCTTGCTGTCTTCCAAAAGAGGCTGTGCTATGTTCACAAGGGTGCCCTTTGCCATTTGCGCAGGGCAGGGCAGGGCAGGGCAGGGAAGGGCAGGGCAGAGTGTCTCAGAGACAAGATCCTCTCTCTTCCTCTTGGGGGGTTAGAAGGCCAGGATGTCCCTGTTGCTTCCAGGACCTGGCAGAAATGGGTGCATGTAGGGGCTATGACTCCTAAAGTTAGAGCCCAGGGAACGCCTAACTTCTAGCTTTGCCCCCACCCCAGTCCCTTCTTGATACTCTCACAGTCCAGCTATCCAGAAAGCCGAAGGGAGCATTCACTTGGGGGGGGGGCGTATCTGCTTGTGGGGGAGGTGTTAAGAGCAGGTAGATAAGGGTGCAGAGGGGTATACAGGCCTCCTGCCTTCACCTGTGACCCTCCAGGTTGATTGATAACTGCCAGTCTACACAGATTCTGGCAGCTCTATTCCCACCTGAAGTTCTACCCGTGGCCTCCTGCATTACACAGAGGGAGCCAGGCAGCTCCGTCTAGGGACCCATCACATGCCGGCCTCCTCTGTATCTACAGTGCTATCATTGACGGAGGAGAGACTATGCCTTCCACCTTACCCTCCAGGCAGCCTCCTCCTCTGTGTTGCTCTTAATGAAACCAACCAGGAGTTCACTCCCAGATCCCAGGCTCTCTGAGCACCACCAAGCCCTTATGGCAAGCTCCTATTGTGTGCCCAGCTCCAGAGCTGATTCCTGTCTGTGCGCAGTCACTCCATCATTAACCAGTTAGTGCTGGTAGTTACTTCACCAGGGCTCTGGCATTGACCCCCACAGCCACAGAAGGCTAAGCCTTTACTATAGACAGAACTGTGTTTCGAGTTGCCACCTTCCTGCTCAGGTTCTCATCCAGCTGGTGTTAAACAATGTAGTGAGGTAGTCCTTCTGTAGCACTGACCATGCCCATTGTGGGGTGGAGCGATTTTCCTTTTCTTAGAGCACACTTGTTATTCACTGTTTTGTATATAGTTTTGTATTAAGCCTAAATCTTTTCTTTAGACTAAAAGGGGAATTGTAGTGAGGTAGTCCTTCTGTAGCACTGACCAAGCCCATTGGGGGGTGGAGCGATGGGTGGAGGTGACCTGAGGAAGGAGGTCAGAGGGGGCCAGGAAGGCAAGCTCTCTTTCTGGCATGACTCGGACAGGAGAGGATCGGGTTGAATTTCCTGGTGTTCATCTGTCTAGGTTGTAAGTTATTTCTCCCTGAATAAACATCTATTCGGCCTATTTGTTTATCCTGATCCTTATTTACCGCAATAAAACAAAGTTCGCCCAAATGAAGAGTGTCTTTAGGAGGAATGTCCACTTGTGGGATAACTCCTAGTATCAGTTTTCACCCAGTTACAAAGAAATTTCTACTCTCCTAATCTCATATATGCAGTCAGCTAATGCAAAATGAAATTCCACGTGATTTTTTTTTGCTTATTTTTAAGTCCACTGGGCACATCGTGGCTGATCGGTGCTCTGACATTTTTCTTCCCTCATTAAGAAAGATGCCCCTGGTGAGTTATTTGTGCTCGGCTCAGAGCAGAAAATAAATATCGCTAGCATCCACTTTTCTGTGCTCTCTGGGTGTAATTAAGAAGGAGGCACATGCAGAAAAGGGAGACAGGACTGAAAGCAGGTTGGCGGGCACTGTTCACAAGATCTCCTGCATGGGGTGGGGCAGGCAAGTCTCCAGAGGGCTATGGAGTGAATCAGGGGCACAGAACCTCCCACTTGCAGGAGTGGCTCAGTCCAGATCTGGGAGAGCGGACGAAGCCTGCGGACAGTGCTGTTTCTTGGACAGAGTCTGTGGCTGAAACTTTAAGAACGGCAAGGAAACGAGGAGGTGGAAGATGCTACAGAATGCTCAGCTCACCATGTTCCTGCCTTGTCTTCTGATCCTTAACGGCTGGGTGGACTTTTAGCTCCCAGAGGTGGAATGCTTTCTTGTCTGTCCCATACTATCTGGCACAGGGCAGGGCTCTGAGGCAGTGCGTGAAATGCTTATTGTCGCCCATAGATAATGTCAAATGGTCTCCTGTGCAATGTTCAGTTTCAAATCTGAGGTGGGAGAGAGGAAAGTGAACTCCTTGACACTTAGCCTGCATGGGTTCATCCACAGAGGAGGAAGCAGCATTTTTGTGCTGAGAGTTCACCACAGATGTCCCTGTGTAATGCAAAATCAAGCTTTTGGCTTCTGTTCTTTTGACTTTTTCTTTCTTTCTTTCTTTTCTTTCTTTTTTTTTTTTTTTTTTTTTTTTTTCTCTGAGGCTGTCCTGGAACTAGCTCTTATAGATCAGGCTGGTCTTGAACTTAAAGAGATCTGCCTGCCTCTGCCTCCTGAGTGCTGAGATTAAAGGTATGTGCCGCCACCACCATCCGGCAAGCTTTTGTTCTTTAGGTCCTAAAAATAGGAAGTGAGTGATGGCTTCAAATTCCAGCCTTGGGATTCATCAGTGAGCATTGTGAGAAAACCCCTCAGCCTTCCCCAGGCTAACAACTTGGGGGATGGACACCCTGTTGGGAACCAGCAGTCTGCTGACCCCGCCCCCTGATGGGCGGGATGCTCATAGTCATGTCTTATCTACTACATGACTTACCTGGCTGCCAGTAAAGTTACACATACACAAGTTTCCCTTTTAAAGCAAGCAGGCTGAGCGAACCTCCCTCTTGCTCCTTCTCTCTCTCCCTCTTGCTCCTTCTCTCTCTCTTCTCTCTCTCTCCCCTGCTTTCGGTTGGCCACCAGCTACCCCTCTTTCTCTCCCCTCTCTCAATAAACTCCACATGGGTGCTGAGTCTTGTGTTTGTTTCATAGGCAACAGCTGCAGCAAAAGAACAACACACCCTAAGTACTCAGGAGAGCTGCAGGGTCATATTGCCCTTGGACTAACAGTATTTATCTAGATGGTTGCTCCAGACCACAGGGGACAGGTTCACCAACACCACTGCAGCTCTTTACCTCTCTCAGAGCAGCTAGCAGCTACATTATATCCTCTTTAGCAGAGTGTGGCCACCCTCCCCACCTTGCCTTGGGCATTGCTGAGGTTCCAAAGAGCCTCAGTTAGGAATGAGGATGTTGCTAGGTGGTAGAGCACTTGCCTGGCGTGCACAGGGCCTGGGCTTCTATATTGAGCAGTGAAAAAACAAAACAAAGGTAAATCTGGTGATGGTGTGTAGAAACTGATAGGCACCAGTCAATACTCATGGAAATAGCAAATCATGTTGTTAACTTCTGGGAGCTCTCTGCAAACACCTCACCACTCTCCCTTGGCAGGAGAAGAAACTTTGCAGTCTTGGGGATCCCTCTAGTTGGAGGATGAGGATCCCAGAAGGACAAATGGTGCCCTCAGAAGCTGACACATGGGCCCTCCCGGCCCCTCCTTCAGCAAAGTCTCAGCCAGCAGTAGACCCCCCCACCCTCTTGTAGATATGGAGTTATTGGTTCACAGAAGCCTCTCTGGTCTTCCCACCTGCAGCCTGCAAATTCGGGCTAGCACTGAGAATTCTAGAGGCCCCAGCAAGCTTAGAGTCCTGCGACCAGGAGCCAGTGTTTCAGGTCTGGAGCAAAGGCAATCATCAAATTAAGTCATTCATTTCTGACCTGTCAGTCTCTGTAGATGAGCTGGGCCAGTCTGTCTGATTTTTTTTTTTTTTTTTTAAATCTCCAGCCGAAATTCAACCTCTGACCCTCAACATTTACGATTAGCTTTTGGGGGATTCCCTCACTCCATTTTAAACTTTCTTAATTTTTTTTGCACTACCTCACCAAGGCTATCTTTTTTGTTTGTTTGTTTGTTTGTTTGTTTCTCTGTGGTTTTGGAGGCTGTCCTGGAACTAGGTCTTGTAGGCCAGGCTGGTCTTGAACTCACAGAGATCTGCCTGCCTCTGCCTCCCGAGTGCTGGGATTAAAAGCCTGTGCCACCACCACCACCACCGGCCAAGGCTATCTTTTAATTTTTTTTTTTTTTTTTTTTTACAGATTTTCTTGTAAGCAGTCATGTGGACGCTGGGGACACAATCAACATTCTCTAGAAGCTTAGTCAGTGCCCTTAACCACTGGATTATAAACTTCCTTTTTATTTTGTGAAGTAGGGTTTCTCACTACATAGCCCTAGCTGGCTTTGAACTCACTCCTCCTGCTTCTGTCTCCAAGATGTTGGGATTTGGGACTTGTACCACCATGCCTGGTTTGGAATTAACCCCTTTTATTTGAGAACACATGCTCCTCAAACCTTAGCTCCATGCAGATATTATTCATACACCACTGAGCCCCACAAAGATGCTCAGAGCCCTTCCTGAGGGCTGAACTTGCCTGATGGATGCTGTCTTTGGAGTCTGTTCCTGGTGGGCTGTTGGTTCCTTTCTTTCTTTCTTTCTTTCTTTCTTTCTTTCTTTCTTTCTTTCTTTTCTCCCTCTCTTTTCTTTTTAAAAGAAAACATCACCCACAGCTTGCCTCTTCTCATTTCCCAAGCAGCAGGGGGTCTGGCCCTTGAATTTGGAAGTCTTTTGCTGCTTGCTAGAAAGGTTTCTTTCTTTCTTTTTTTTTTTTTTTTTAAGAGCAGAGGAGAGCCAGGGCCAGGGAAGCAACCCAGGGCTGTAGCTCAGTTTCCAGGCTTTCAGGCCCTGCTCTGTGTTTCCTAAGTGGCTCCATCAGGCCCCTCTGCCTCCCTGTGCTTGGTGGTGAAAAGAAAGCAAGAGTTCCAAACTGCTTCTTAACGTGGAACTCTCCGCGTGGGCTGAATATATTCCAGACTGGCTATCCAGACTTTCGGGGTACAAAGTGCCAAGGGTATCATGGCATGGCTATACAGTGTCTCCCAAACTTGGCCCTACTGAGAAGTGATTGGATCCTGGGGGTTGTGACTTCCTCAATGTGTTAACCAGCTGATGAGCTCATAGCTGCTTGGGCTACTAGGTAGGAAGTAGGGACTACTTAGGAGAGGAAGCTCACTGGGCATATGTTTGAAAAGTTTATCTTGTTTCCACGACAGGTAGAGGGACAGAAATAATCACCCTGGTGCCTTCCTAAAGCAGAATCCAAGAGCCAAAAATCCTGCAGCTCTTTGAAGGTGGGGGATTGGAAGTGGGCATCTGCTCTGTTCTGCCCTGAGGGAGGCAGGCTGTGATACCCTGGAGTCAAGGCCCTCCTTGAGCAGCCTGTCCTCCCTGATGGCTTGTCCAGGGACTTGTGTGTGTGTGTGTGTGTGTGTGTGTGTGTGTGTGTGTGTGTGTGAGTGCTGGCTTGCAGTTTGTTTCTTTGTTTTGAGAAAGAATGTCGGCACACTATCCTGGATCACTGACTAACCGTGGCTGGTCTCAAAATTGGAATCCTCCTGCCTTAGCTTCCCAAGAGTTTGAAACACCATATTTGTCTGTTGGTCATTTACAGAATCCTGACACAGGGATTTTTAATTGCCACTGGCTGGGCTGGAGAGATGGCTCAGTGGCTAAGAGCATTTGCTGTTCTTTCCAGAAGACCCGTGTTTGATTCCCATCACCTACATGGTGGCTCACAACCAACTCTAACTTCAGTTCCAAAAATTCTGAAGCCCTCTTCTGACCTCCATACTCTCTGCAAGCATGTGTAGGGAGTCAGGATGTGGGAACTAGGATTGATATGTGCAATAAGCTTGTTTCAAATTTAAATTAAAAAATCATTAAAAAAGTGGGAATGTGGTCTCACTTTCATCAATAAGTACAATCAATTAAAGGTTTCCTGACCTTTTAAAATATTCATGTCAAGGACAGTCTCTCTCTGTCTCTTTCTCTCTCTCTCTCTCTCTCTTTCTCTTTCTCTCCCTCTCTGTTTTGTTTTCTTCCAGACAGGGTTTGTCTGTGTAGCCCTTGCTGTCCTTGTACTGTGACAGCCACCTGCCTCTGCCTCCCAAGCTCTGGTTTACTTAGTACCTGTCAAGTAGTTGATTTACAATGACACATAGATTCATACACTCATAGGTGTTTGTACAATTTATTTTAGTCTCATAAACCTTTCTAAGCCATTAGGAATAGTTATTTCCTTTTATGAACATAGTAATATTGACTTTGTGTCATGCCAAAAGGACACTGCAGGGTTATAAATCATCACATCATAAGCTTAATCTGCACAGTGTTCTCTCTGCCCTCTAATGGTGCTCCAGTGCTCGCTTCCACATTGGCGCCTTCCCTGACATCATCAATCCTCTTCAGTCTCTGGCAGACAGGATCCTTGGCATTAGCTCCTTGGCTGAGGGAAGGGCGGCAAAGTGGCCTCCTCTGTTAGGGTGCAGTCTGTTTCTAGTGGTCACTACAGTTGCTGTCTCCCCCTGGCTGCAGCAGTCTTTTTCCTGGTCAGGATAAATGAATATAGGAGGCAAGCTGTCATGGAGAGGTCTCTGGGGTGAGTGTGACTAGGGAGGCCGAAATGCTCCTGAAATAGCAGAGGTAATGGCTGTAGAGAGGTTTGTTTTTTGTTTTGTTTTGTTTTGTTTTTTGCTTGTTTTTTGTTTGTTTGTTTTTAGTTTTTCATGACAGGGCTTTTCTATTTGGCAGCCCTGCCCGACCTGAAACTCCTGGTGGCCTCTAACTCAAAGATCTGCCTACCTCTGCCTGTTGCCTCTTAATATTAAAGGCATCTGTCACAACCCTTCTTTATTTATTTTTAAGCAATGGCCTTATATGGCCCTGGCTCTCCTAGAGTCCATTTATAATATTACTAGTCACATTGTGTAAAGATAACAGGATTTTACTTCTGTTTCAACTACAAAGCGCTTTTACCAACTTCTTTAAGGATATTTTTAATATGAGTAAAATCAAAGAGTAGGTTTTCCTGGCCTTGGTTTCAGAACATTTGTTTGCTTGTTTTTTTTCATTATTTTCCCCTCTGAAGACAAAATCTCCTTGTTTAGCCCAGACACTTACCATGTAGCCTAGGCTGAGCTCAGAAGTGTAATATTCCTGTCTCAGCTTCTGGCACGTTAGATTTTACAGGCCTCTCTCACTGAATCCAACTCAGAAAGCATCTTTGAGACTGGCAGCATTAGTGCCGGTCATTGTGACAAAAATCAAAAAGTGATTTTCATTGCTGTAGATCTGGGACCCAAGGGCCCAGCCCAGCATGCTCAGGTAGCCTGGGTTCTGTTAAGACACTGCCCTTAATTTCTGATGAGTGTTGTTTTAACTTAGAGTGTGGGTGAGGGAAAGCAGTAGTTTGTAAAATAGTGAGCACTCTGCAACTTTTTAAGCGAAAAAGAATTCTCAGAGGAACTTGGACAAACAGCCACACATCCCTGTTTAAGATATATAGCCTTTGTAGATCTTTGGGTGATTATTGAGGCCATTTTCAACTTAAGCATTAAGGCACATAGGATTTCCAGGTTGAGCCCAGTCTGATAACATCAGCATGGACACTAAATGTGTTTCGATTACAAACGCCTGCACCTTATTTAGCATCTATCAGATTGTGTTTGAGAAAGTGCCCATAATATGTGAACTCAATAATGTACACCCTACCTCTTTTTTTGAGACAGAGTCTCCCTATCTATGTAAGCCTGTCTACCTGGGGACTGGCTATGTACATCAATTGGGTACAATCACACAAAGCTCCACCTGCCTCTATCTCATGAGTGCTGGGATTAAAACATTTTAAAAGATTGCTTGACAAAAATTGTACATGTTTATGGCATTTACAATGACACGTTGAAATTTATATATTATGAAATGGCAAAATCAGGCTAATTAATCCAATAAAGTCATATAATTGCTTTTGTGGTGAGACTTTTAAAATTTCACTGATTCTTTCAAGTATATGATGTTACTATGTCATATATTAGATTATTATATGTAAATATTTGATTTCCTTTAAAAAGTTAATTAGACAATAGTGGCCTAGGGGTTTATCTCAGTGAATGAACACATATACATTCAGGCCCTGAGTTTTATTGTCAGAGCTGCAGGGAGTGTGTTTTGCGGTAGACAACAGAAAGTATGGGATTTATTTCTTGGGTTGTAGAATCAAAAGTAGCATGTCGTCTGTGGTTTCAGCGACACAGGCATATTTTAGCCTCTTTTAGGTTATTAGTAATTCTCTCTTTTAAAAGAATTATTTTTACTTTATAAGTGGTTTTACTTTCTGTTTTCTGAGGCCCAGTTTCTCAGCTGTCCTGGGACTCTTTTTGTACACTGCGCATGTCTGGAGTTCACAGAGATCAACCTGCCTTTCTGGGATGCTGCCAGTCTCAAAGACGCTTTCTGAGTTGGATGCAGTGAGATAGATCTGTAAATTCTAATGTGCCAGAATATAGATGTGTGCTACCCTGCCTGGACTTATAGTGTTTTGAGTGCATGTAGGTATGTGCATGATGTATGTATGTGTAGCTGGTTTCTGAAGAGGCCATAATGGGGCACCAGTCTTTAATAGATGGTTATCAGCCTTTCAATGTGTTCAATGTGTTTTTGAATCCTGATCCTCAGTAAGAATAGCATGTTCTCTTAGCTGCTGAGCCATCTCTCCAGCCCAGTAATTAGGAATCTTTTAATGAACCCTTTTCAAATACCTAGCATAACTTTGGGTAACAGTCAGTGTATCTTGTGATTCTCAAAGTACAGTAGGATAGCAGCTTTGTGCAGATTAGTTATGCTTGCTACCAGGAGTCATGTCATCAAGCTGTGGTTTCAAAGACGCATTTTCATATAGGACCTTAAGAATAGGCTTCAGTTATTAAACTGATTTGAAAATCAGCTCTCTTGGGCTTACTTTCTTCCTTCTGATTTTTTTATGTTTTATTTTCATGCATTGGTATTTACCTGCATGTATATCTGTATGAGGATGTTTGTACCCTGAAAGTGGATTTACAGGCAATTGTGAACTGCCATGTGGGTGCAGAGAATTGAACCAAGACTTGTCCTTTTGAAGAACAGCATGTGCTCTTCACTGCTGACCATCCATCTACCCCCTTACTTTTAAAGTTGTCATGTGTCTGTGTGTGTGCTCATGTGTGTACAGCTGCACATGGGTGAAGGTGTAAGGAGAGGGGTAGGAGTCGTTTCTGTTCATTCACTGTGTGTGTCCCTGGAATCGAAGCCCTGTCATCAGTGTTGGCAGCAAGCACATTTACCCACTGTCTTAGTTAGGGTTTCTATTGGTGTGAAGAAACACTATGACCCAAAGCAACTGGTGCAGGCAAGGATTTATTTCTCTTATATGCAGAATCACAGTCCATTGAGGGAAGCCAAGGCAGGAACTCTAACTGGGAAGTACTCCTCAGGCAGCAAGTGAGGCAGAGGCCATGGAGGAGTGATGCTTACTGATTTACCCTCATTTCTTGTTCATTCTGTTTCCTTACAGATCCTCGAACAAAAATCCCAGGAGTGGCATTAGCCACAACAGGCTGGGCACTCCAATATCAAAAAATACTTAAGAAAATGTACTGCATATTTCCCATCAACCTGAACTTTTGGAGGCATTTTATTGATTGACATCTCACTTTCCCCTGCCCTTATGTAACTTGAACTCATGTCAAGGTGAGAGAAAACTAGCCAGTGCACCCACAGAACCATCTCGCTGCCATGATGTCATATATACAGAAACAAGGGTTGAAAGGTCTAATTTGACTCAAGGTCAGTATTCTGGCAGTGGATGTATATAGCTGTGGCAGTTCATTTCATGGCTGACCAGGAAAAACCGACTGGCAAGAACTATGTCTGGGCTGTAACCTTAAATGCCACTCCAAATTATTCACTCTGCCAAGAAGGCTGGACTTCTTGCAGGTACCCTGGCCTCCCAAATAGTACCACCAGATAGGAAACAAGTGCTCAAAGGCTGAGCTTGTTTTGCAGATTGCAGATTCAATTCATGTGTTCCATTAAGTGAACGAGATCCACTTGTCTAATGACTTCTGGTGACAGTGGGAATTACTCTCTTTTCTACTGGAGTTCCCTGTTATGAGGGCTTTCTCCCCCAAGCCTGGTCCCACAGCAGCGCCAGCCCCAAATAAGACTCAAAGACTATTAATTAGATATAAAGCTGTTGGTCTGTTACTAGCCTTTCTCATTGGCTAGCTCTGTTTTAAATATTAACCCATTTCTATCAATCTAAGTATTTCCTCCTGGTCTTATCCTACCAGAGAGAGGATCTGGAGTTCTACCATGTTTGATCCTACATGTTGAAACTCCTACTACCTCTGCCTGAAACCTCCTTGTCTCCTAGTCCTGCCTTTATTGCTTTCCTATTGGCCAGCAGTGTTTTATTCATTAAGCAATAAGGGGAACATATTTACAGAATGATATCACTCATCAATTTCCTGTCACCACTTACAAAATTACTTGTTAGAAAGGAATCCTCTCCAAGTATGCAATTAGAACCAAAGGGGACATGAGAGTTATAATCTAAGTTTCATTACTCTTTTATTTCATTCGTTGTTCGAAAGATGTATACACACATGCATACATGTTCTGGAGTCTGTGCAGTGACAGGATTATAAGAGATCACTACCAGTCCAGTTCTGGTACATTTCAATGAATACATGGATATGAGAGAGGAAGGTCATTTTTTTCTTTCCCACAAGACAGCTGTCCTGCAAATTCTGGTTTTTTTTTTTTTTTTAAGATCTTGGAGTGTGGATTCTCCTGTGCTTGCTTCACATGATGACTTTGAGTACTCTGTAAGACAGCGCTGCTTAACAGATGATACCCAGCTTCATCTGTGCCCTGAAAAATACAAGACACAGATTATGAACTTTTTGGCTGTGATTTTGCACTTGATTCAAAGATTGGCCTCAGAACAGAGAGGACTGGTGAGCAGAGATGGAGGGATTTGATTGAGGAGAACATGGATACAGTGGCAGCAGCATCTGTCAGATTTGTTGGTTTAATGATTGTGTTTGGGAGTATGCATGTGTTGTCACCATGTCATGTATATGGAGTTCAGAAAAGATCTTGTAATAGTTGCTTCTTTCTATCTCTCATTGAGTTTAAGACATTAAGCTCTGGTTGTCAGTCTTTGTGCCTAGCTCCCCTACCCAATCACTCATTGTGCTCTCTCCATTCTTTTACTTTAGCAATGTCACCAGAAGCCATTTGAGAACAGAGTCTGACATCAGACCTTATTTCCCTCACTTTATTCTGTTATGCCCCACGATATTGTGGATGGAACCCAGGTTTCCCACTTGATGGGCAACAGATGTACTATTGAGATTGAGCTCTCCTGCAGCTCAATACTGGGCAGTCTACAATGCAAACCCTTCCTGCATTGAAGAAGTAGACACACTGGGAATAGAACTCGCATGCTGAGTCACATGCTTTGGTCAGGAGGTAATACCACATTTAATAGAGTCTTTTACACATATCATGCATGTCCTAAGGTCTGTTTTTCAAATGTAATTCCTTGGACTTTAAACCTGTGGAAGTCACTTTTCAGGCTGTCCTGAACCCATGTTGTCTACAAAAGAGCTTCAGGAGATTTTTTTTCCTAGACCGTGTCTCATTATATAGTTCAGATTGTCCTGGAACTCACTATGTGTAGAACAGAATAGTCTTGAACTAAAGAGATCCACCTGCCTCTACCCCCTGAGTGCTGGCATTAAAAGTGTGAACCACAATACTAGGTGTTTTTTTTAGTCAATTTTTAAAATTACCTGGTGACTTTGAGTTGACCCGACTGAGTGAAATTGTGATTTTGGTTTCTGTGATAGGCTCACATAAATTGAATCTCTTTGGCTTTGGTAGTCATTCCTGAGACACCAGACAAGTTTCCAAGGGGTCTCACTATAGGATGTAAGGGGGGCATGCACTCAGTTCATATTTGTTTTTTTTTTTCTTTGTTTTTTTTTATTTAAGTTAATTTTATATAACAAAGTCCAATTAAATGGAAACAAACATTTATACACAATATTTGGGAATTTGGGCGTCGTTCTTTCCAAACTACTTCCTGCTGGTAAGGGGTGCTGTCTTGGGGGGATTCAAAGAAGATTCAGATATCCTGGCTGTAGTCTGTAGGGCTGCTTTGTCCAGCGGTTTTGAATGTAGGATTAGCTTGTACTCTGTTTCAGGTGGTCTGGTGTGATCAAACCACATTAGTCTGGAAGGAATCCACATCTTTTCATTTTCTGTGGAAACAAAAATAGAAATCCTTTTCCCCTTTAAGTTGAAGTTGTCCTTCAACTTAAATTTTGGAGTCAAAGCATTTTTTTAATTTAATTTATTATTTTACATGTCGATCCCAGTTCCATCTCCCTCCCTCCCTTCCTCCCTCCCTCCCCCAAGCCCTCCCTCTCTCCTTCCCTCCCTTTTACCCTCTCTGCCCTCTCACATGCACTCTAAACACCCTCCCCTCCCATCCACCCACCCCAATTCCATATGTAGGGGAATGCCATCCAGTTGGGGTCATGTAGATCTGACAGGTCCTGTGAAGTAGGGACTAGGGATTCTCTCCTGTCTCTAGATTAAGGCAGTTATCCCTCCATGGGGGATATGTTCGCAAAGTCCTTTTGTGCACCAGGGATATATCTGGCTCCACTGTCGGAGGTCTCTTAGACTGCTCAGTCCTTCTGGCTGAGACCCATATTCAGGGGGGCCTGAGTCAGTCCCATGCTGGATCCCCAGCTATCAGTCTAGTGGCGGTTAGCTCCTCCTTGTTCAGGTAAGCTGTCTCTATGTGCTTCTGCCATAGAGACTATGGTCTTGTCCTCTCCATCTGCTTCTGGTTTCTAGTTCGACTCAGTGTTCATGTATGGGTGTTTGCTCCTATTTTCAACAGGCATTAGTTGAGGGCTCCATGGAGAGGTTAGTTGTTGATCTCACTCTCCAGGAAGGGCATTTATGATAGCCTTTCCACAGACGCTGAGATTGTTAGTTGGGAGCAGTCTTGTAGTTCTCTCGACCTTTATTTGTGTTCAATTTTATCTTCAAACCAATATTGGCTCCCTCTTTTATGTTCTCTCTCTCTCTCTCTCTCTCTCTCTCTCTCTCTCTCTCCTATCTTCTATTCCTAACCAGGCTCAATCTTCCTTGTCGCACAGGTTTTCCTTTCCTCCCCCTCATTTTCTCCTACTTCTCTCTCCATTCGCTGTCCTCCCCCACTTCACCTGAGCTCTGGGGGACTTGTCCCTTCCCAGTTCTGTGAGGGACTTTATATGAATCTCTTAGAATACACCTAGTATCCTAGTTCCTCTGGTGGTGTGAATTATAGGCTGGTGATCATTTGATCTAGGTCTAAAATCCATATATGAGTGAGTACATACTGTGTTCCTCTTTTTGTGACTGGGTTACCTCATTCAGGATGGTTTCTTCAAGTGCCATCCACTTGCCTGCCAATTTCAAGATAACATTATTTTTTTTTCTGCAGAGTAGTATTCCATTGTGTAGATGTACCACATCTTCATTAACCATTCTTCAATTGAGGGGCATCTAGGTTTCTTCCAGGTTCTTGCTATTACAAATAGTGCTGCTATGAACATAGTTGAACAGATGTCTTTGTTGCATTGATGTGAATCCTTTGGGTATATGCCTAAGAGGCGGATTGCCAGGTGCTGTGGTAAACTAATTCCTATTTTCCTGAGGAGATTTGTTTTTCCTAGACTGTGTCTCATTATATAGTTCAGATTGTCCTGGAACTCACTATGTGTAGAACAGAATAGTCATGAACTCAAAGAGATCCACCTGCCTCTACCCCCTGAGTGCTGGCATTAGAAGTGTGAACCACAATACCAGTTTTTTTTTTTTTTTTGTCAATTTTTAAAATTACCTGGTGTCTTTCTTTGAGTTGACCCTACTGAGTGAAATTGTGATTTCTGTTTCTGTGATAGGATCACAGAAATTTGAATCTCTTTGGCTTTGGTAGTCATTCCTGAGACACCAGAGAAGTTTCCAAGGGGTCTCACTATAGGCTGCAAGAGGGGCATGCCCTCAGTTCATATTTGTATCCCCATTTCTGAGAAGCTCAGTTTCAGAGAAGTAGATGCTGGCTGCAGACCTCACATTTCCCTGTGCATCCTTTCTTGCTGGCTCATAATATTGGCAAGTTAGAGAGAGAATGGAATAGAAGCAAAAACTAAAGATAGCTAGTGTTGCTTGTGTCCTGACACCTAGCTGGAATGAAGACAGATAGCCCCCCCTTCAGGTTCAGAAGACCAGGAGCTACTTTAGTCTACCTCTGTTCAGGAAAGAGGCCTCAGAAAAGCTGCTTGGACTGTTTATACGGCACATGCTTTCTGAGAGGCAGGGGTACTTTTAGATTCTCCTACATCCCCTGTCCTTTAATATGGAACATGCAACCTACAATATAACAAGGGGTATAGAAGAACATATCCAAAAGCAATATAGATGAAAATGTAGAGATGCAGGAACCTTCATGCTAAACTAAGAGAAGACAGTACCATGAGAGGCAGGATACTGCAGGTTAGACCAGGATGGGACAAGCTATGAGACACAGGAATCTGCAGATTGGACAAAGGGAGAACAGAATCATCAGATGAAGGAAACTGCAGTCTAGACCAGGAGGAGACAGAACCATAAAATGTAGGAAACATCAGGTTAGATCAGGAGCGGACATCACTGTGGATGTCCTAGCTTTCTGAACTGTAATAGAGTCCCATAAGATTCTATGACCCACACTTCAAACTATTTAGAGGAAAAAATGGCTCAGTGCATGAAGACATGATCTTCAAAATGGGCCAAAACCATGGTCTTTGTTCTCACTGGGAGCCACAAATATAAAGGAAGCACATGATGACTGCTGAGCATAAATCTACCCCAGGGTCAATGCAAACAACCTGCTTAGTTGTCAAATAAGCAGTGGTTTGTGAGATTAACCCTAGCAACTTTCAATGTACTAGGAATGTGTTCTGTCACAAGCTCACTTCCTTCTCTCCTTTTTGTGGGCTATTTGAGGCCAGGGTAGGGTGCCCAGTCTAATCTTGAAGTTGGGATGGCCCTGCTTCATTCTATCATGTAGATTGCATAACAGGTCTGCATCACCATGCCTAGAAACAATTATCTTCTGGCAATTCTGAAATCTTTCCCTGTAGATGTTGCACATGGAAGTTGCCACCTCTGAGTAATACTAGCCATCACAGCTTCAAGGGTCTTAAGGATGATACTTTAGTACACCACTATAGGGCAGGGTAGAATCAGAAATGACACAGGGATTGGTTCATTCTTCCTGAGTCAAGGAGTGATTTTCTATCATGCCTGTTAAAATCAGGATTACCCACTATTTCTTAGCATCACAGCTGGTTCTTGTGAGAAGGAGATGTGGGACTTCAGATCAGAGATATTTCTGTGTCAATATTTCAGCTGAATTTTGATTTAATGCCTCAACAGAACCAGATGGCTTGAATGAGACATAGGGTAAAAGGAGAGAGAAAGGAGAAGAGATATGGTTATAGATAATATTCAGTAATTTGTGGCTGCTCAAGAGAGTGGAAAGACAGTAGGCAAGACATCCCAGAGGACAGGATGTACATGTAGATTTTAGTGAGTGCAGCACAGGGCTACCCTTATGAACAAGGCACTCTGGCTTTGTCTTGGCACTCTGGCTTTTTCTTATCCATTTGTTACTTATTTTTGGTATTGCTTTTCCTATTTTTTGAAAGAATTTTTTCCTGCTCTCCTGTTATTTTCTGGGAGGGGCATTCATATCTGCAGAGTGTCTGTGCACTACACATGACATATGTGTTCACTAAAGTGCATTATATGTAACCACATATTCAGGAATTTAAGTTGCCAGCATCGTCTTCCTGTAGCATGTAGGATTCAGAGAGATGGAGCTGAAACCCCTTAAGGATATTGTTACTAATTGACATTCTCATCTCCTTTGGCACATAGTATATATATGATTAAAGGTGGTGGTTTTTGTTCAGTATGATCCCTCCACATTTCAACCCCAAATAAACACAGAGACACTATATTAATTATAAAGTGTGGCTGATGGGTAAGACTTTTTATTGGCTAGCTCTTTCTTAATTACTAACCAATAACTACTAAGTATTTCTCTATAGTTTTATCTTACCAGAGATTGCCAGGCACCTCCCACCTTCCAATCTCTCTAAATGCTTCCCTCTGTCTCCTTCCTCCTTCCTCCTACAGTTGTGCCTCTACCCCCTGCCTGGCTATTGCCCAATCAGTGGTTTATTCATCAACCAAGAGAGCAACATATGTATAGAAGGATATCTACCATTGTATGTTGGTATTCATTGGTGGCAGCTCATTGTAATTTCTGTATCCTCTCATCAGCAACATGAGAGACTTGTTCTTGTAAGAGGGTCTTAAGGCAGGGCTGTGCTGTGCTGGTTTGTGTGTGTGTGTGTGTGTGTGTGTGTGTGTGTGTGCAGACAGCATTTGTGAAGGAGTAGAGTAATGACTGAGCAGTTGGGCTATGTCCTGTCTGTCCTCCACAGGTATAGGCAAGACAATGATGCATACAAAACACCTATACACATAATGTAAAAAATAAATAATATTCTATCCACCAGGAACAGATGCTTGGGAAACACAATCTTAAAATAATGTCATTTACCATACCATCATATGAAATATTTAATAAGTTTAGTAACAAAATATATTCTAGACTTAATCTTTTTTTTTTGTTTGAATAGCAGGTTTATTTTTTTATGCATATAGAGTATTTTTTATTTAATTTTATATAACAAAGTCCAATTAAATGAAAACAAACATTTATACACAATATTTGGGAATTTGGGCGTCGTTCTTTCCAAACTACTTCCTGCTGGTAAGGGGCGCTGTCTTGGGGGATTCGAAGAAGATTCAGATATCCTAGCTGTAGTCTGTAGGGCTGTTTTGTCCAGCTGTTTGGAATGTAGGATCAGCTTGTACTCTGTTTCAGGCGGTCTGGTGTGATCAAACCACATTAGTCTGGAAGGAATCCACATCTTTTCATTTTCTGTGGAAACAAAAGTAGAAATACTTTTCCCCAGTAACTTGTTCTTCAACTTAAATTTTGGAGTCAAAGAGTTTTTTTTTTTTTTTTTTTTTTATTATTTTACATGTCGATCCCAGTTCCCTCTCCCTCCCTCCCTCCCTCCCCCCAAGCCCTCCCTCCCTCCTTCCCTCCCTTTTGCCCTCTCTACCCTCTCCCATGCACTCTAAACACCCTCCCCTCCCAACCCCCCACCACAATACCATATGTAGGGGAATGCCATCCAGTTGGGGTCATGTAGATCTGACAGGTCCTGTGAAGTAGGGACTAGGGCTTCTCTCCTATCTCTAGAATAAGGCAGTTATCCCTCCATGGGGGATATGTTTGCAAAGTCCTTTTGTGCACCAGGGATACATCCTGGCTCCACTGTCTGAGGTCTCTTAGGCTGCTCAGACCTTCTGGCTGAGACCCATATTCAGGGGGGTCCGAGTCAGACCCCTGTTGGCTTCCCAGCTATCAGTCTAGTGGCCCTTAGCTCCTCCTTGTTCAGGTAAGCTGTCTCTATGTACTTCTACCGCATGGTCTTGTCCTCTCCATCTGCTTCTGGGTTCTAGTTTGACTCAGTGTTTATGTATGGGTGTTTGCTCCTGTTTTCAACAGGCATTAGTTGAGGACTCCATGGAGAAGTTAGTTGTTGATCTCACTCTCCGGGAAGGGCATTTATGATAGCCTTTCCATGGAAGCTGAGATTGTTAGTTGGGAGCAGTCTTGTAGTTCCCTCGACCTTTCTTTGTGTTCAACTTTATCTTCAAACCAATATTGGCTCCCTCTTTTATGTTCTCTCTCTCTGTCTCTGTCTCTCTCTCTCTTTCCTATTTTCCATTCCTAACCAGGCTCAATCCTCCTGGACGCACATGCCTTCCTCTCCTCCCTCTCATTTTCTCCTACTTCTCTCTCCATTAGCTGTCCTCCCCCACTATACCTGAGGTCTGGGGGACTTGTCCCTTCCCTAGACTTAATCTTAAAATCAGAAAATTCTGATAAGAGAAATCCGAGAGGAGCTAAGTAACCTGAACAGCTAGCTGTCACAAAGGCTGATACATGCCATATTATTAAAATTTCTGTCCTTCTCAACTTAAGTGCTACATCCATCAAATATCAACTTTAATACCGGTTAACTCTAAAATATGTGGGAAGTAGAATCACCAATAACAATTCAAAAACCAGCAAAGAAGGGCCAGAGAGCCAGCTCAGCTATTAAGAATATTTTCTGCTCTTGCAGAGGACCAGTGTTCAATTCCCAACACTCACACAGAAGCTGTCTGTAACTTTAGTTCCAGGGGATCCAACACATACAACTCATACATATAAAATTTAAAAATAAAATAAACTTTTTTTAAATGAAAGAAAAAAGTCTGAGTGGGAGATGCACACTTACTTTTCCTCTAAAGCTGTAGTTAAGATATTTCTATTCTTCCTTTCTTTCTGCTTTCCCTCTCTCCTTCCCTCCCTTCCTCCTTTCTTCTCTCTCTCTCTCCCTTCTTCCCTCCTTCCCTCCTTCCAGAGATGAGGCAAGGATACCCCAGACTGCACCCTCCATGGACCAATTAATCATCTGCATCTCTCATCCTCTGCCACAGTTCTTCCTGTGTTTAACTCTAAGGCTCAAATTCATGTGCTAAAGATGGATGCTACATTACTGGACCCCTTCATCGGTTCTTCCTAGTGTAGCCATTTTGAATGAATCTCTTTTCTCTTCTTTCCAAAATTGCTTTGTCTACCATTTTCATATTTAGATATTTAATGTATGTATGTTTGCACATGTGCATGTGTGTGAGCATGTGGAGGTCAGCCGATAACTTGCAGGAGTCAATTTTCTCCTCCAGCACAGGTTCCAAGGATCATTCTCAGGTCTTCAGAATTGGTGGCAAGTGCTTTGACTTGCTATGGTATCTTAAATGACATTGACCCCTCCCATAGTCTCATTCCTTAGAATACTTGTTCCCAGTTGGCCACAGTTTTGGGGAGGTTATGAAACTAATAGGGACAAGGCTATAGAGAGAAAGTATATCATGTGGGAGGGCTTTGAAAATTTACAAATTTCCCCATTCCACCTTGGTGTCTGCTTGCTATGTGAGGGTATAGTGTGGTCTCTCAGCCTCATGCTCCAGCCATTGGCTGCCACTCAGCCTCTGCCATTATGGTTCTCTCTCTCTGGAAATGTAAGCAAAAATGAGTTTTCTTCTTCTCCTTGCTTTTGGTCATGGTCAGAGCAAGATCATTTGTTTTTTGGCCTACTGGGTTCCATCGCTTTGTAGTCAGAGTCCTCCTAGTCAGTATGAAGATCTCAACACATCACAGTCCTTACAAGCTAAGCTTAGCCATCTCTCCTCAGTGGGCTGTTTAGAGAGACAATTAATTATGAAGAGTAGAGAAAGGAGATGTGTTCTGTGTGACACACTGTGCAGAGAAACAGAGGTCCATTCACACTCAATCCCACAGTCCAGGAGTCCTGAAGTGAGGTTGATATTTAAATGGAGGGTAAGAGGCAAGGATACCTAAGCAGTCCTGGCCAAGAGTCCCACCCATCATTGACTCCTCATTAGCTCATTTTGGATCCTCTTATAAGGTGGTCACATATGTTTTTGGAAATGTGTAAAATATCTTTTCAGGAGGCCTCTTCGGGTTGGTTGAGGCTTTGGCCTTTCCTTCCTTCAAGATCAGACTCTGAGGAGATTCCACTTGCTTCATGTATTTTGTTTCAATAATCACTAGGCAAATGGAGTGACATACATGGCTGTCTTTGTACCTTCTTGGTTCCTGCCAGCATGGCAAAAAACATCAATGTGGTTTCTTCATAGAATTCTTATGAATTCAACTGGGTGATTCATCTGATTTTGCCTGAGACAAGTGAGATGTGGGCTGAGTACCTATCCTTTATCAAGCTGCAGTGGCTGCATGGGGATATTCACCCAGGCCTGTGCTTTGCCACACTCACCTTGCAGTCTGGTGCCGGTGGAGATCCTATCTCTACTAGCCCACCTCTGCTTCCCAGTGCCTCTCAGTCCTTCAGAGAGCATCAGTTTACACAGCTTGGAGAGCATTTTGTGGATTTGATCATCAAAGAATTGGTGTGTATATGTGTGTGTGTGAGTGTGAGTGTGTGTATCTGTGAGTGTGTGTGTGTGTGTTAGTGTGTAATGGTTTAATATGCTAGAATTTCAAATATATAGCACCATTTGTGTTGAGCTAGGAGTGTGGGTGTCATAGATACATTAGAAATCTTCATTCTGGACATTTTCCGATGGAAAAGAGAGGGGGGAAAACACAATAAAATAACACATAGTTTTTCCTTGTTTAAAGTCTCTCCTCACATGCAGTAAACATAAAGTTCCTCTTGTTTCCTCCTTGGGATATTCCTTAACAACCTTGAGTCAGCAGGGGTCAGCACTTCCTTCTTTCTCTCTTTGTGTTTGAGACAGAGTTTCTCTGTTCTGTAACTCTCTCTGTACACCAGGCTGGCCTTGAACTCACTGAGACCTACTTGCTTCTATCTACTGAGTGTTGGTCAGCATTTCCTTCTTTTCCATAGCTACTGGGCAGAATTTCTGTAACTGGAGTCTCCTTCCCACAAACCATAAGAAACAGAACTATGAATAAATATGATAACCAAATCAGTGAAGTCAATGGCAAACGTACAATAAACTTCTTCAACAATACATTCCTTCCAAACAATGTTCTCCTTCCAATCTTGCACACCAAAAGTAATCAAGGAAACCCAAAAAAGGAAACACAGAGTGGGCAGAGATATTTTCACATGAAATCAAGGGCAAAATAGCTTGCCAAATCTTTCAAAGCAGGGCTCATACTTGTGATCTGAGTAATAAGGAGACAGACAAGAGGGTCATGAGCTTGAGACTACTCTACTTGACTTGTGTCAAGAAAACCAAACTAATGAATCAAAGAAACCAAAACTTCTTTCCAAAGAAAGCATCAAAGGAAGTAAGATTGCATGGGGCAAGAGAGATGGCGAGTGGTAAAGAGCTGTGCTCACTGTTCCAGAGCACCTAGGTAAGATTCCCACCACCCACAGGTTAACAACCATCTGTAATCCAGTTCCAGGGGCTCTAATGCCTGCTTTTGGCCTATTCAGGCACTAAGGTTGCATATGGTTTGTGTGTGTGTGTGTGTGTGTTTGTGTGTGTGTATACTGGCTTAACAAAAAGAAAACCTGGGGAGAACACTCACATATACATTTTAATTACCAAAGAGTAGAAAAATGGGTGAAGTTATTGAGTTTTGTTACTGGGGAACTTGAGTATCCTGGTTGGTTAGATTGTCAACACAATGTAGTTATTTGGGAAAAGGAACTTGAATTGAGAAAATACCTCCATCTGGTCGGTAGGAAAGTTTGCTGGGCATTTTCTTGGTTAATGATTGATGGGGGCAAGCCCAGCCCACAATGGTTGTGGTCATCCCTAGGATGGTGGTCCTGGGTTCTATAAAAAAGGAGGCTGAAAAAGCAATCATGAGTGAACCAGTAAGCCGTACCCCTCCACAGCTTCTTCTGCAGCTTCTGTCTCCATGTTCCTGCTAGACTCTATGCCCTGACTTTCCTTAGTAGTATGTCCAGAGAAATTAAACCTTTCTTTCCCAGATTAAGTTTGGTCATGGTCTTTTATCACAGCAATGGAAATCCTAACTAAGACACTGTGACTTCCACATTGGAGTCTTTAGTCTTGTTAGTAAAGAATTTAGAAATAGACCCAGAAGGGAGCTTGAGGACAATTTTAATGTAGTTTGAAATGAAAACAACAGGGCAGGCAAGCTGTAAATCATGTCATCTCCCTGGTGAAGAGAAATAGAGGAGGAAGAAAGAAAGCCATACTGTTTGTATGCAGTGACATGGGAAATAAACAGCTACATGGGGATTGGGAGAAGGGAGGGGGATTTTAAGAAACAGAGTGAGAAAGCCCAATGTATCCAGGAAAGCATATTGTCTTAGTTTGGGTTTCTATTGCTGTGAAGACAAACCATGACCACAGCAATTCTTAATAAGGTGGTAACTTACACTTTCAGAGGTTCAGTCCAATATCACAATGACAAGGAGCATTGTGGGAAGCATGTGGCATGAAAGGAGACGTGGTATTGGGTACATCTTGGCTTGCAGGAAACAGGAAATTGACTGAGATGCACTGGGCAGTATCTTGAGCTTAGGAAGCAGCCCATAGTAACACACTTCCTCTAACAAGTCATACCCACTCCAACAAAGTCACATCTCCTAAGAATGCTGCTCCATATGACCTTCAGACTACCTCACATGCCAAGGCAGTGGCCAGTACCAGAAAGAAAAGGAGATCAAAAAAGGAAGAAACAGGTATGTTTTTCTGAGTGCCTGCACTGAGAAAGAGTCCTGGGAAAGACAAGTCATTGCCTCACAGGGGAGGTCAGTTATCCTCTTTGTCAGTGCTGGGAGCTGAAGCTAGCTCTATGGAAGAGCAGCCAGTGCTCTTAACAAGTGTGTCACCTATCGTGGTTTAATAAGAATCAGGATAAACAAATAGGCCAAACAGATGTTTATTCAGGGAGAAATAACTTACAAGCTAGACAGATGAACACCAGCAGGTTCCACTGGATGCTGTCCTCTCCAAGCAAGAGAACTCTCCCAGATTCCTCCTCAATGGGCATGGTCAGTGCCACAGATGCTGACAAGGTGAATAGCTCACTACAGCCCCCTTCCCCCCCAAAAATAAATCTTATAGAAAGGGAAAGTAGAACCTTTCCTTCTTTGGTATTATAACTCTGCTGAATTCCTTAAATCCTTTTCTATAACCTTGACTGTCTAATGGGAGAGTGGCCACAAAGGGAACATCTCCTTGCTACAGCTTACCTAACCCTCATCCTTTGTCCCAGCCCATTTTAAACATCATCTAGAGAGCATTGTTTCTTGGCAGAGTGCCTTGGGCGAGGGTTTGGGTTGTATGGACAAATCCCATCTAAGAGTTCTCTCCCACATAAATTAGTGGGGGAGGCCAGTCAGGATATAGAGCTGGAAGTAACCTGAATGGTCTGCAACTCTCTAGTTAAACCAAACTGTTTTCATAGACTATCACTATTTTGATGATGAAAACTGTGTGGCTGCTGTGCCAATTGTACCTGAGATAAAGCGACCATTTTTGTCAGTAAGGTTTGAATGAGCTCTTATATGACCCACAAAGCATGGTGCCTTTCTTTGATGAATGACACTTTGAATTTGCTCAAACAGTAATTTAACCTGATTATTATTAGTTCCAATGTATGGAACCATCTCTATAACTTGAAAAGCTCTGAAAACATAATGACTATCACTATATGAGTTAAATGAATCATTCATTCGAAGCTGAAAAACTATTGCAACAGTTCCTAATTCAACTATATGAGCTGAATCTGAATCTGTCCGTACTACATATTTTTTCCCATCAATAAATAATATAAGCTGCTTTTCCATCAGAAGAACCATCAGTACATACTAACATAGCACTTTGAACAGGATTACCCCTTACAATTTTAGGGAATACAAAAGGATGCATTAATGCATATTGCAGCAGTCTATGAGCTGGAAACTGATTATCAATTTTTCCCAAAAACTGAGTAAAAGCAATTGTGCATGAATCACTGTTTTGAAATAACCAATCAACTTGCTTTTTGGTATAGAGAACATGGATTACATTTGGTTCCTTGCCAAAATATCTCCTAGACTCCATATGGCATTTTTGTACCACATAAGCTACTGCTTCAAAATAAGGATTTAACACTTTGGCTGGGGAAACAGGTAAATGCAACCATAACAATGATCCCTCTTGCCATAAGACAGAAGTCAGACTATGCTGTGTGGGAAACACATAAGTATCCCATGGTTTTGCATAGTCAATATAGCATATCTGTTATGCTGGATTGAATTCTCCGATTGTAAGAGAACTTGTCTACTCTCTTCAGTTAGCTGTCTAGGTGAATTGGGATCACTATCTCCTTTCAGGATATGGCTTAAAGGTTTCAAATCACCAATAGGTGCTTTTAAAAAAAGGACGTAACCATTTCAAAATTTTCTAAGAACTTCTGAAAATCATTCAATGATCATAAGCTATCTTTTCTAATGTAACATAAGTCCCAAATACTTTTGAAAACTTTCTACTATGACCTGTAAAGCTTTCATTAGCTGACATGGTCTCATTTGCATTTTCACTGACACCTTTCTAGGTTGGGGGCCAAAGAGGCCTGCAATTCCCTGAGGCTTTTTCTCCAGAGGTGAAATGGTCTCATTTGCATTTTCACTGACACCTTTCTAGGTGGAGGGCCAAACATGGCCTGAAGTTTCCTGAGGCCTCCTTTCAATAGCTTATCTCAAATCTTATATTAACCTCCATTCTTTCAATTTCTTTTTTTAACCACCAAAATTTAGGAAGATTTTTGTATTCTCTACTCTTCTAAACTCTTTTGAGCCATCCATACAGATTTCTCTGGCTCTCAGCCCACTCTGGCTTTGACCATTTCCTACTGTTCCATTCTTCAAGACTGAAAGTTATCAGAGATGAAGATCTCCAACCCTCATGTCTCTCTCTTGCAATTCAAGTAGTACCTATTGTTGGGATTCACACATTTACAAATTCACAATCACACTTCAGACACTCACATGTGTGGCCACACCTTACATTTTTCAGCTCTCCTTTTCTTTAGACCAAGATTAGTTTGTTGAAATAGAACATCTTGTAATGCAGCTGTTGTAACTAAACCTTGAATTATGAACATCCAAAATCTGAACAAATCCCAATATATGTCACTTTTTTACTTTTTTCCCCACTTTTTTTTCTTTCTCTCTCTCTCTTTTTTTTTTTTTAATGTGTTTTATGAGTCCTTAAAACACTTTCTGACAGGCTGCATTAGTTATTCCATACTCTTGACAGGGTGTTGGCCATGGCAGCAGCTCCTAAAGCAGCAGACATCTAGGTCTCCTCCTGCCTTTGCTCTCTAGGCCTGGGCTTGCCTGCTGCAGCTTATCTGTGAGTGCAGCTATTTGAAAAGCAAGAAATCACCATTGTAGCAACTCTGAGTTCCTGCTGACCTAGTGCTTAAGCCTGATGCACCTTAGCTCCCCCAAGCCCTGCTGCAGCTCTGAAAGAGCTATGGTGGCAGCTTTTGGGAGGATGTCTCTCATTGGGCTTCACTCCAGGATCCTTAGAAATGTCCCTGTCTTTCCCTGAAGATAAGGTCTTTCTCTGATCTTCACAGGCACCTAGTGGCTTCTTAGATAGCATCTTATGCTCTTCCACCTCACTTTTACTAGCCTGTTGAATGAATTTTAAAAATCCTTTGAAAGTTTCTGTCTTTACTGCAGTTTCCTGTTCCTCTAGAATTTCCTTTAATTGAAATTCTAATTCAAACTTTCTGGGTGAATTCCCCATCTCTCTTTTTTCTGTTTATTTACTTATTTACCCCAATAAGTCCCTACAGGCACAAGGGACAACCCCTTACACTTACCTAGCTTTTCAGTGAGGACCTCCAATTGCTGTAGAAACCCGAGAAACTGCAGAGGGTGTCGAGGTTAATAACACTGTACTCTCTTGATATTAAAGCTTATCTTGCATTAATTCCAGAGAGTAATAATCTACTCACATTCTGAACTGATTTGAGGCACTCGTGTGGACCAAATTCATCCCTACACCCTAGGAGTATCTTAATAAAGTGACAGCCAGGACCCATCAAGTCTTATTGCTTAGTTAAAAACAAACTCCCAAGTAATTATATATATATATATATATTTATATATTTTTACTTGCCATAAAATAACACTCTCTCATGTGAACAGTCTATGTATAAAAGATAATAGCAATAACAAATGGATGTAGAGGAGAGTCTATTTCTGAAGAGAAAGTGGACCGGTGGGGTGGATATGAGGGGCAAGTAAGGGGAATATGTGAATATAATCAGATGGCATGAAATACATTCATGAAAACATTGTAATGGGCCACACTCTTCCAACCTACTTTGTCCGGGAGTAGGTCATAAAGCCCTCTCCTTCTGCAGCATCCTGTCTTACCCACAAAGAAAGGTCATGCAGGATGCTGAAGCCCACAAAACTTTCCCTTGTGTTTTTCCAAGAACATTTGTGAAAGGCTTCTATACCATTCAAATTCCTTCTAGGCCCTGGCAATGTTTCTATTTTTCATTTTAGCCACAAGGTTTCCTCAATGATTAACACCACTGATTATTATCTATTTGGACCGTTTTTACAATTTTTCTATTGTCTTGTCTGTTTTTTTCCTTATGATTGTGAAAATTTAAAAAGTACACCTGGATAAGAAATATATATATATATATATATATATATATATATATATATATATATATATCATAGATATAATACCTGTCTGGTTCTGTGAAGTCTTTAATTTAGTACAGTAAGAGTCTTGTCTGGGTCTTGCTTTAATTAGTATTTGTTAAAACGATTTATTTGTTTTATGTATGTGAGAGTGTTTTGCTTGTATATGTGCACCATATGCGTACCTGGTGTATGCAGAAGCCAGAAAAGTGTATTGGGACCCCTGGATTTGGATTCAGGGATGGTAGTGATCTGCCTGTGGGTGCTGGGAACTGACCCCAAGTCCTCTGCAAGAGCTACAAGTGCTGTTAATGCTTAGCCACTCTGTAGACTCATGCTTTAATTTATTAAGAGGCAAGAGACTAAGTAATCCAGGCTGACTGACCCCATGATCCTCCTGCCACAGTCTTCCAAGTAGATTGGGTTATGTCCCAGTGTCATTGAGCCTAGCAAAGAAGTTCTTGTTATTTACTAGTTGTAATTTCTAGTTGTCACTTGGCTCACCATTTAGCCCAGGCTGGCCTTGAGCTCATGGTCATCCTGCTTCACTCTCCTGAATTCTGTGGTTAAAGATGTGTGTTACCATACCTGGATAACAAGATGAACAAAAATTCTTAGTTTTAATGTTTGGTCCTGTGTTTTTTAAGTCAAACTAAAAATACAAAGACCAGTGGCTACAATTTCCATATTGTTTTATTCCCTGAACAGTCCTTAAAAAATGTCACATAATGGGCAGGAGAGATGGCTCAGAGGTTAATAGCACTGGCACTGGCAGCTTTTGCAGAGGACCAGGGATAAATTTACAGCATCCACATCAAAGTGGGTTACAACATCATTAACTCTAATTACAGGGAATCTGACACTCCATTATGGCCTCATCAAGCACCAGAATAGATACTGTTAGCACCCAGACACACCATGTTCCCTGGGGGAGCTGACAGAATGCATTACCCTGTGCACATGACAAGCAGTATCCTGGTTCTGGACACAGCTACAAAAGGTCCCTTTAAGAGAGAAGCTCCACTTACTTCCTCTCTTTCCTGCTGTCCCTCTGAAGAGGCAAACAGTTCTCTGTTTCTCTTTCTCTCTCTCTGCTTTCTGCTTCTTTCTTGTCTCCACTCTCTGCCTTCCCTTCCCACGGTAAACTTCCCACTTACATTCTGCCTGCATGGCTTTTACATCTCACCTGCTATGGGATCTCATAAGGTCCCCCTCATGCCACATATTAACATGTCTCAGGTCCCCCAAGGATGGTCAATGCCCCCCTCAGGTCGGAAGGAAGCTGTCTTGAATACTCTATGCCCTTATTCCCCTAACCTGCCATGCCTGACTGCTCACTTTTCAATACATAAAGCAGGGGGGGAATGTTAGCATCCAGGCACAGCTTGGCCCTGCCCCTTGGAGACCAAGCACAATGCATCTCCCTTCCACCCATGGGAAGCAGTATACTGGCTCTATGCATGCACAGGAGCTCCTTAAAAGAGACTGGCTCTGCCTATTCCCTCTGTCTTACCTGCTATCCTCTGAAGAAGCAGACAAGTATTTGCTACCCCACCCTTTAACTCTCACATCTCTTCCTTCCCCTTCCTCACTCTCTTCCCTTCTCCCAATAAACTTCTTACATAAGTTCTGCCTTTTGTCCTATGTGTATCTCACATGCCATGGGATCTGCTAAGGTTCCCCTCCCACTGCATATAACAACACATACATACAACTGAATGAAAAATGAAATAAACGGAGGACATGGCTATTAAAGTATGGGGAAAATTTTTTTGTAGATATAATGGAGAAATCAGGCAGACGTAAGGCTCCAGGTTGCACACACTGGCAGATTAAACCAGACCACAATAGGAGAGAGGGAGAGAGAGCAAGTGAGGAACTTTCAACCAAGGCTTCCCAGGCCAATAGACCAAGAGACTGGCACAGCCAAAAATGGTTGAGTTATATAAGGATCAAGCTGCAGGAAGGGAAGCAGAAGTCCAGCCCCTGGGTGGGTGAGGTTTAGGGTGGGGTGGGGTGAGAAGTGCTGGCTTTGTGACCTAATATTCTAGGCTTTTGTGATGATAAGAGGTGATGTAGTCTCTTTTATAACTACTACCTGCTGACATGGGGGCATTAATGTCAGGGCCCAGGAAGGCTGGAATAATGGTCAAAGGATGGGAAAACAATAGAGGGTAGGCCATTTGGCTCCCTGTGTGGGTCCTGCAGGACTACCTGAGGCTAAGGAAGTGCATGTTTGCCTTGGAGCAGTCTGTGTTGCAGAGCTTCAGGATAGTCAGAAATCCAGTGAGATGCACCTATGGATGACACATTTGGAGCATTTTGCTCTCTTCAATTGGTTGGAACTCTGTTGGGACAGATACACACTTATCTTGGGTGTATATTTCAAAGGTCCAGGACCATGGTCTGGTAGCTGAGGGCAGGAAGTCTCGAGATCAGGAGGAAATAAAAACAAACACTCTCCAAAAAAGTCACACATAATATAACTTCTCCTACTCAAGTCACATTTTCCCAGTTTAAGAACTGGAGATGAGGCTTCTGGAAATTTTTCCTTTCCAGTGATGAACTAAAGTCATAGAAGAAAATGGCATATCTTTACAAGACTAGACCCTGTCACAAAGGAAGGAGGGTAGCTTATGTGGGAGTACCCAATGATAACTTGTTCTTAGCACTACAAGGAAAAGAGTTGTCTTCTCTCTTGTTTCAATTCTGAGTATCTCATATCTTACCTCCTGGGATTTCAGTTTCTGTAGCAGGGCTGAAGCCACATGCTTCCATTGCTAGCTGTGTGTTTGTTCCCATTCTCATTAGCACTGCAGAAATAAGAGCCAATTGGCCTAAATCAGCTCTTTAAGGAGTGGGGGTGGCAGTAGAAAATCTCAGGGTGTGGCCATCAGCCTTGATAGCTGATTTAATGTGGCCACTTGGCACGTTTAAAATTTATTTTTCGTATTTATTTATTAATTGACCTAAAACTCCCATGCTAATGTGTGACTAGTGGGCTTTTGCAGCACTTGCTCTGCTGTAGAAGCCCAAGAAACTGGGGAGGGTGCTGAGGTTAATAACACTAATATTAAGTAGGCTTTTCATTATATATCTTACTTTTCTCCAGGGGCTAGCTTATATACTCGAGCACCAGATGGTGGAGGGGGAAGCAAAAGGGGGCCATAATTTATCTCAGGTTCCAAGGACTGGCTAGGGTGCTTTCAGGGCTGTGGGAGCCAAAAGAGCATTAGCATTTTGCATTTGAAAGCATCTCTCCTGTTATAGAGGGTTATAGTTATTCTCCCTGAGGGCAGCAGCAGGGGGAATGAGTTCTTAGTTTAGGTCTTAATCCTACAGGGTTTGGGGAAAGCAATGGCAGCAGCACTAGAAACTTGGCTTCAAATCCCTGTTTCCATCTTGCCTGCTGAATGCAAGTCCCTGAGATTCCTATGCAAACTTGGATGTTGGTAACTCTTAAGGTCAAAGGGGTCCCCGGAAAGTACTCAGTGCCAGCCCACTTCCCACAAATTGAAGTCCAACAACCAACTCTGTATTTGCTTACCTGAGGGCATCCTCTTGGACACCAGAATATCTCTGTCCAATTGTGGGGACATGGAGCCAGCAACTTCTAGGTCAACCACCAGTTGACCCTAGAGGATATACTGCCTCTTCCCTTCTTTTGAGATGTCGTGCGATATTTGTAGTGTTTAAAAGATGTATTGGTGTGATTGGTGTAATAACATCCTGGACATCCAGTAGTTTGGCATAAGGTATACTCAGGACTCCCAGAGACAGTCAGGACTCTAGGAAGAAGAAAGGCAGAGTGGCCTGGTAGATACACAGAGGACACAGAAGAGCAATATGGAAGAGAGATAACACCATGTAATAGAACATGGATTACTATAAATATGTTAATAGAATATAGATGTAGGTAAATGGCTTAATTTATGTTCTAAGAGCTCTGAACTGAACCTTAGCTGTAGGCTAAGCTTTCATAATTGATAAGAAGTCTCTGTGTCATTATTTGGGGGCTGGCTGGGGTGACAGATGGTCACTTGGAGTGATCAGTGCTGTGGGTATATCATGCAACTTCCCAGACTACTTCCTGGGAATCCAGTTTGCCTGGCCTGCAGTAACCAGCTTGAAACCACCCTTTCCTGTTTCCCCTCCCCTCATTTAATTGGTATGATAACACAGTATCACCAAAGCAACTTAAAGGGGAAAGGTTTTGTATGTCTTATACTTCCAGGACACATTCAGGGGGGTCAGGACAGGAACTCTAGCAGGGGCTTGAAGGAGAAACAATGGAAGAATGTTGCTTGTTGTATCACTTACAGGATCACCATTCCTTATCTAGCTTTCCCATACAATAAAGGGCCACCTACTTATGGATGGTGATGCCCACAGTAATCTGGGTCCTCCTGCCTTAATTAGTAGTCAAGACAATTCCCCCACGGATATGACCAGGCCAAAGTGGTCTAGGCAATTTCTTTATTGGAGCTTTCTTTCAGATGCCTCAAGAGTGTGTCAAATTGACAATTAAAACTAACTAGGATCATTCCTGATGCTGTTGTCTGGAAATATTGAAAAGGGCAAACCCGACTCTGCCCATCCCCCACCTAGCCTGCCTTTCCCTCACCCTTTGTCCTGCTGGGCCTACTGCTTCAAGTGACAATTGGGCCAGAGTGCAGGTCCAACAGCCCCTCCACCTCCATGGAACTTTCTGAGCACACTGGGCCCACCTATCCATGTGGGGCCACTTTGAGGCTGCACTGGCATGATCTTTGGACTCTAAGGCCTGCCCTCTGCTGGAGGTGAGTCTAGGACCAGTTCAGGTCCAATCCCCTACCACCACATCCATCCCTGGGAACTCACTGGGTTAGCTCTGCAACTCACTCCCCCATATATCCTGGCTCTGGATAGTAGAGTCCTGGTACTCTGCACCATACACTCACCCAGATACTGCCTTCCCCTCACCCTTTGTCCTACTGGGCCCACTGTTTCAGGTGAGTATTGGGCCACAGTGTGGGTTCAGCAAACCCTCCAACTCCATAGAATTTCCTGGGACTGCTTTCAGCACACTGGACCCACCTATCCATGCCTGGCCACCTTGAGGCCACATTCACTTGATCTTTGGACACCAAGGCCTGCCCTGTGCTAGAGGAGAGAACTTCAAGAGAGCTTGGATCATCCAGAGTTGCAGATATCAAACTCCTGACCCACGTACACCCACAGATAGATCAGGGGAGAGAGAGAGAGACAGAGAGAGAGACAGAGACAGAGACAGAGACAGCATAAAAGTTTGAAAGAAAACTGAAGCTAAAGAAAGGTCTAGAGACCTCCAAGTGTGCTGCCAACTAACAATTTGAGCAACTGTGGAAAGGCTAAAATAAATGCCTTTCCTGGATACTGAGATCACCTACTAACTTGTCCATGGAGCCCTCATCTAATACCTGTTTGGAAACAGAAGCTAACACCCATAACTAAACACTGAGTCTAACTAGAATCCAGATGCAGACAGAGAGGACAAGACCAGGTATGGAAACACATAGAGACAGCTGACCTGAACAAGGAGGAGCTGTCGGGCCCCCAGACTGATAGCTGGGAATCGAGCATGGGACTGACTCAGGCCCCTATGAAAATGGTTCTCAGCCAGAAGGACTGAGCAGTCTAAGGGACCTCAGACAGTGGAACCAGGATGTATCCCTGGTGCACAAAAGGACCTTGTGAACACATCCCCCATGGAGGGATACTGCCTTAACCTAGAGACAGGAGAGAAGTCCTCGTCCCTACATTGAATTACTTGACAGATCTACATGATCCCACCTGGATGTCATTGCCCTACATGTGAAATTGGGCTGGGGGGGATGGGAGGGGAGGGTGATCAGGGTGCATGTGTGGAGGCAGAGAGTATAAAAGTGAGTGAGTGAGGGAGGAAGAGGGAACTGCAATTGACATGTAAAATAATAAATTAAATAAAGAAATTAAATAAAAAAAGAAAAGAAAAACTCAATATGTCAAATAAGAAAAGAAAAAAAGTCAGTAAAACACTGGGACTCAGCCTCTACATGAAAGTCAGCAGCTAGTATGAAGGAATGCCACTCCCCAAAGTGGAGCACAGGCAAAAAATTGCAGAGAGAGCAAAAGAAGTGGAATCTTGGGAGGTGGAATGGTGTCTCAATAGGTAGGAGCAGTTGTTCTTGCACAGACCTGTGTTCAGCTTCCTCAATCCACTTGGAAGCTCCCAACCATCCTTAACTCCAGACCCAAGGGATCTGACACCCTCTTCTGACCTCTATGGGCACAAGACATCCTCCTGGTGTCCATATATCCCTGGAAAATGCTCATACACATGAAGATAAATAAGTCTAAAAGATTAGAAAAGTGGAATTGAGCAGGGTGTAGACAAACCACTATGTCAGCCAGCCCTGGACTGCTCTGACTTCTCAACTCGCTGTGTGTATAATAAATTAGTTCTTTCTTACCCACTGTGCAGTTCAAATTGGCCTTAACTCATGATCCCCCACCTCTGTCTCCCTGTAGGATTATAAACCTGTGGCACCACATCTGACTGCAAGTTTCCTCTTACCAGTTCAAATTTGAATTTCTGATACTTGTGACTTAAAACTTCTGAACAGATGAAAGGTTGTGATCATGTTTTCCCTCAATCAACCATCAGAAGTATTGTTGTCCTGACTTTACTGAGGAGAAGCCACACCCAAGTGTAAAGCCTCAACCAGGACAGCACATCCCTCTTCCTGTTCAGAAAGTTAAGGAGACTGAAGAATGGATAACCCAATGCAAGTACAAAAAACAAACTCAAAATTGACCTGTGCTTTAAAAACAACAGTACAGGCATTCATCATGTAAGTGAAAAGGATAGAAGCAGCCATAATTCTAAGAAATTCTGAATGGAAAAGTTATGAATCTGCCTTTCCCTGTCTTAATAACACTTTCCTTTTATTTTACACTTTTGCTTTGCTTATTAAGACAGGCTCTGTCTCTATATCCCAGCCTTGTCTATAATTCATGATCTCCTTGCTTCAGTCTCTCTAGGGCTGGGATCACACATGTGCATGGTCAGGAGCAGTCTTTGTGGGGCTGCAATCTGAGCCAGCCAAGCTGCCCCAAGTCCATACCTGAATGAGGGAGTGTGGACAAGGGAAAGGCTACCTATAGACAATAAAGAAAAGACAGAGAGACAGAATAAATGTCAGGACGACAGATCAGGCAATACTGAAATGCCAAAAGTTTATTTTTCACCACTCTTATATACCTTAACCAAAAAGGGGAACACAGTATCATGTATATGGAACAAACAGACTTTTCTTCCTCCCTTATTCTAAGGGTTCAGTAACCACACCTTTGCTCCAAACTTCTTGTTCCTTAGCCTTGAGGTCAGGAGTAGCCACAACTCAGATTCAGATCTGATGTTATTTAGACTAAGACAGACAAACATTCTACTGTAGCCACACCTTTTACCTTTAGGTCTTAAGACTTGCTGAGGACAGCTTTCAACTCTCTGTTCTTGTGCCAAGATGGGCACAAGTGCACCCCACAGTGCACCCCATGTCCAGCCAAACTCCATTTTATTCGCTGTCAGGTATGTTCTCACTTGGAATTTCTCTCCATCTGCCTTTCTTTCTTTCTCACTCTCTGGTTTTTTTTTTTTTTTTTTTTTTTTTTTTTTTTTTCCGAGACAGGGTGTGTCTGTGTAGCCCTGGCTGTCCTTGAACTGAGACAGCCACCTGCCCTTGCTTTCCAAGCTCTGGTATACTTCCTGCCTGTCAAGCAGTTGACTTACAACGACACACAGATTCACACACTCATGTGTGTTTGTACCATTTATTTTAGTCTCATTAACCTTTCTAAGCCATTAGGAATAAAGTAATTTCCTTTTATGAACATCATAATATTGACTTTGCGTCATGCCAAAAGGACACAGCAGGGGAATTAATCATCACATCCTAAGCTTAATCTTCACAGTGTTCTCTCTCCCCTCCAATAGCGCTCCAGTGCTTGCTTCCCCTTCCTGGCATATCTCTTATCTGCTCAAGTACCAATGCCTTAGGTATGTGACCCTGCTCCTAGGAAGCTTCTTATATGAGGAATGGGGAACAGCCAGGCAGTGGTGGGGAGCAGTAGTTATCCATGCAGCAGTGGCCAAGAGAAACTAAAGGCCTTGGATGCACCTCTTCTAGTTCTCCTTAGTGGCACTAGTTTCCCTGGGGAGAAAACACACTCATCCAGACATCTATTCTAGTCTAGAGACTGAGTCCAGCAGATTCACACCCTGTCTCGATTGATTTTGTGTACTCTGAGTCAATTCCCTGGAAGTTGTCTTGTGACTCTGTTGTGACAGGTATCCCTGATTCAGCTTCTTTTGTTCAACCCTCTTTTCTTTCATCTGTTCCAATTTCCTGTCTCTCATTTAGGCTTCCTGAGGTCTCCTATGAAGTCTACTTCAGGACTCATGCACTCTTTCCCTTTCTTTGTTGTGTTAAGCAGCTTTTAGCCACCAGGACTCTTTGTTGTTTAAATTTCTGCTGGAAAAACCTTTGTGCAAAGGAAACAACATAGGCACAGTGCACACACAGACTTGCCCCAGGGAAATCGATGTGTAGCAATCACACTTCCAATTTGGCACCTTCCCTGACATCATGGAGCAGCTTTGTCCTCTGGGGGATATGTGCCTTGGGTTTAGCTCCATGGCTAAGGGAGGGGCAGTGAAGTGGCATCCACTGTGGAGGGTGCAGTCTGTTTCTCATGCTCATTACAGTTGCTGTCTCCCCATGGCTGCAACAGTTCCCTTGCTGGTCAGGATAAAGGAATATAGGAGGCAAGCTGTCATGGAGAAGACTCTGGGAAGAGTGCAGACTAAGAAGGCCTAAAGGCACCTTAAATGTTGGAGGTTGCACATATTTTCCTTTCCTCCCCTTCATTTTCTCCTACTTCTTTCTCCATTTGCTGCCCCCCCCCTACTTCCCCTGAGCTCTGAGGGACTTGTCCTTTCCCAGTTCTGTGAGGGACTTTATATGAATCTCTTAGAATACACCTTGTATCCTAGATCCTCTGGTGGTGTGAATTATAGGTTGGTGATCATTTGATTTAGTTCTAAAATCCATATATGAGTGAGTACATACTGTGTTCCTCTTTTTGTGACTGGGTTACCTCATTCAGGATGGTTTCTTCAAGTGCCATCCACTTGCCTGGGAATTTCAAGATAACATTATTTTTTTCTGCAGAGTAGTATTCCTTTGTGTAGATGTGCCACATCTTCATTAACCATTCTTCAATTGAGGGGCATCTAGGTTGCTTCCAGGTTCTTGCTATTACAAATAGTGCTGCTATGAACATAGTTGAACAGATGTCTTTGTTGCATGGATGTGATTCCTTTGGGTATATGCCTAAGAGGATGATTGCCTGGTCCTGTGGTAAACTAATTCCCATTATCCTGAGGAACCGCCATACTGATCTGCAAAATGGCTGTATGAGTTTGCCCTCCCACCAGCAGTGGAGGAGTGTTCCACTTTCTCCACATCCTCTCCAACTTAAGTCATCATTGGTGTTTCTAATTTTAGCCATTCTGGCAGGGGTAAGATGGTATCTCAAAGTTGTTTTGATTTGCATTTCCCTGATAGCTAAGGATGTGGAGCACTTTCTTAAGTGTCTTTCAGCCTTTTGGATTTCCTCTATTGAGAATTCTTTCTTCAGTTCTGTACCCCATTTTTTAATAGGGTTATTTGGTGTTTTGTTGACTAGTTTATTGAGTTCTTTGTATATTTTAGAGATCAGCCCTTTGTTGGATATAAGCTTTTTGAAAATCTTTTCCCAGTCTGTGGGATGCTGTTTGGTCTCGTCCACTATGTCCTTTGCCTTAGAGAAGCTTCTAAGTTTGAAGAGGTCCCATTTATTAATTGTTGCTCTCTGTGTCTGTGCCCCTGGAGTTATGTTCAGGAAGCGTTCTCCTATACCACTTTGTTCAAAGGTACCTCCTACTTTCTCTTCTAAGAGGATCAATGTGGCTGGATTGATGTTGAGGTCTTTGATCCATTTGGACTTGAGTTTTGTGCATGGCGACAGACATAGGTCTATCTGCAGTCTTCTACACACCCTCATCCCATTGTGCCAGCACCATTTGTTGAAGATGCTGTCCTCGCCCCATTGTATAATGTTAGCTGTTTTGTCAATAATCAGGTGTTCATAGGTGCGTGGGTTAATATCAGGATTTTCAATTCAATTCCATTGGTCTACCTGTCTATTTTTATGCCAATACCAGGCTGTTTTCAGAACTATAGCTCTGTAGTAGAGCTTAAAGTCAGGAATGGTTATGCCTCCTGAAGTTCTTTTATTGAATAGGGTTGTTTTGGCTATCCTAGGTCTTTTGTTTTTCCATATAAAGTTGATTATTATCCTTTCAAGGTCGGTGAAGAATTGTGGTGGGATTTTAATGGGGACTGCATTGAATCTGTAGATTGCTTTTGGTAAGATTGCCATTTTTACTATGTTAATCCTACCTAACCAAGAGCATGGGAGATCTTTCCATTTTCTGGTATCTTCTTTAATTTCTTTCTTTAGAGTCACAAAGTTCTTGTTATATAGGTCTTTTACTTGTTTGGTAAGCATTACACCAAGATACTTTATGTTGCTTGTGGCTATTGTAAAGGGTGATGTTTCTCTGATTTCTTTCTCTGTCTCTTTGTCGTCTGAAAAAAGTAGGGCTACTGATTTTTTTGAGTTTATCTTGTATCTTGCTAATTTGCTGAAGGTGTTTATCAGCTGTAGGAGTTCCCTGGTAGAGTTTATTGGGTCGCTTATGTAAACTATCATATCATCTGCAAATAGAGACAGTTTGACTTCTTCCTTTCCAATTTTGATCCCCTTGATCTCCTTTTGTTGTCTTATAGCATTAGCTAGAACTCCTAGTATGATATTGAAGAGATATGGAGAGAGAGGACAGCCTTGTCTTGTTCCTGATTTTAGAGGAATTGGCTTAAGTTTCTCTCCATTCAGTTTGATGTTGGCAGTCGGTTTGCTGTATATAGCTCTTATTATGTTTAGGTGTGTTCCTGTTATCCCTGACCTCTCCATTACCTTTATCATGAAAGGGTGTTGAATTTTGTCGAAGGCTTTTTCCATATCTAGGGAGATAATCATATGGTTTTTCTTTTTCAGTTTGTTTATATAGTGGATCACGTTGATAGATTTATTATATTTTATAAACAGGTACTTGCCCATCAATGTTGATGGCATCACTGTGTGCAGAACATTAGTGAACCAAGCATGGTGTCCAAAAGCATTGCCACAGATGAAGCTCAGTGATGTACTGAGAATGTGACGTCTTTTCATCCTTATATAAAAAGTAGTTCTGTTGTTTGTAGTATGCAGATCCAAATGGGGCTCGATGAGGTGGCTGGCAGATGAGGACACTTGTTCTTCTTACAGTTCCCAGGATGAATACAGAGTATCTCATGTTGACTTTCAAACACAGTGACTCAGTGAAATCCAGATTCCAGAGATCTGGTGCCCTCTTCTGTCTTCCTTGGGCACTCCATACAGGAAATCATGGGGATGACACACACACATAAAATAAATTAAAACATGAAATGGATGATTTCAAACTGGCTACAACTTGAGATAAACATAGGAATCAACTTAAAACCAGTTCAAAAAGATAGTCACCCATGGGTATGTTCACTTCACAATGAGTGCTTGTCTGTGTACACCTGAAGTCCTGTATTTCATGCATTTGCAGGAATTGCTTTGTCCCAGACTAGTAATGACTATATGGCTGGGGTGCGAGGTTCAGAGTCCTAAGAATTGGGAAGCAAGCAGGAATGTGATCACTATATATTATAACCTCTGAGAAGCAAATATGTCTAGTAAGTAGTATAATGAAAATAAAAGACAAGGAGAATAATACTATCAACACTGCAGTTTTTGGCTAATTGCTTTGATATTAAGTAGTCACATAGCCATAATATGGATCAACTTCCATATCCTTATCCTTCTCCCTGAGAATGAAAATGTGCAGTTAGAGAGGTGCACTTGGCAGCATTCTGTCGCTCCTGTGAGGCCCCACTTCTTCATGGCCTCCCTCTCTGAACTCTGGCAGCTGTGGTGGGCTGAGGGGGAGTGGCCGTGGAATATCACTTTCCTTTATGGAATTGGATGGCAGCTGAAGTCTAGCAGCAGATATTGCATTTGAGGTTTGGGAGGTGATGGGGCCTTGTTTCTGGCAGGAGAAACAAGTCCCTTGGGAGTAAAGTAAGAGATGATGCTTGTCAAGGCCTATTGCAAAAATGGATGTGGTTGGTTAATTTAGGTGGTGTGGCACTGGTGGCAGTCAGAACTGCTGTCTTGTCAGAGGCCATCAAAGACATGCTGGCAGGAGCTGGTTGGAATATTTTGAGTGTGGTAGACTGCGTTGACTGGGAATGTGGCCTCAAAGGGTTAGCTTCAGTGGGAATGCTGGAAACCCAGGTGTGATGCTTTTGGGAAATAGCTCTGGCTTGAGGTTTGTCCATTTTTGGAAAGCCAGAGGTACTTACTTGGCCTTCCCAAAAAGGGGCAGCTCATCCATGGATGGAGATGGACACTCACTGTGAGCACTGCTCTCTGCTGTGTAAGCATTTCCCCAGGTTTGACGACACCTTTGGCCATCAAGTGTCTCATCCAGCAGTGATGTGATGGCAGGTCCTGTCCTGGAATCTTTGTTGCTGCTGAAGTTTATCATAGCCTGGGTGGAGTACATGCCCATTTTCTTCTCACTCATTGTTATCATGGGTAAATGACCTATACTGCCTCCAGCATGCCAGGATGAGTTTGAGGCTTTTTAAATCTGTCCTGGCTGGGCCCAGGTGAATGTCTCTCCCCAATTAGGGCATAATTTGTGTTAATTATATATATATATATATATATATATATACATATATATTTAAAGTTTCTGTCTTCTGATATTGTCTAGTGGTGAGAATGGGGTGATGAAGTCTCCAACTATGAGTGTGTGAGTTTATTTTAATGTGATCATTGAGTTCTGTAGTGTTTCTTTTTCGAATGCAGGTACTTTTATTTGGGTCATACATACATATTGACAATTGAGACTTTGTACTCCTGGATTTCTCCTGTGATGAATATGAAATGAAGCAACTTTTTGAAGTGACCAAGGCCATGTTTCCTTCTTGCTTTTCACTTTGCTACTCAACTCCCCTGCCAGAGTGTAGTGGGAAATGTTGAAACATTCATGGAAGATAATATAAGAATTCTCTGAATTAAGCAGGGTCTTGTTGGCACACTCCATTAATCCTAGAACTCCAGAGAAAAATTCCGGCAGATCTTTGTGAGTTCAAGTCCAACCTGGTCTACAAATCAAGTCCCAGGATAGGCTCCAAAGTACTACAAAGAAACCCTGTCTAAAACATCAAAGAAACAAAAAAAAAAATATCTTAGACTGACTCTGCAACTATAAGCAAGCACCCAATCACATCCTTCCTGGCAAAACAGATGTTTTGCTCATGGTAGCATTTACAACAGTAAAACAGTAATTAAGACACTCACCAAGTATATCATCTGTGCATAGAAATATGTTAATGTTATCCTTTTGTGGTGATATCTTGTTTACACAAATAAAGTCTGTTTGGGAGTCAGATATAGATGCAAATGCTGAGAGATCACAGAGAAGGAGCAAGCCACAGCTCATCTTATCTTCTAAGCATCTCAGGAGGAACAAAACAATTTCCTGTTTTTCCCTGCTTATACCCTGTTTCTGCCTAGCTACATCACTTCCTGCCTTTCTGGGCAGTACTGCAGACCAGTATTGTTAACTAGTGGCAAAGTCCATTCTCAGAACCCCAGAAAGACTTTGTTTGTGTAAGAATGATATCACCACATCAGTTAAAATGAGAAAATCCTTTGTCAATGATTAATGAATGTATTAATGACCACTGGTAACAAACTTGTGACACTGTTCCTGAATTAAGTATCTCAATAACAGAAACTGTCAAGTCTAGGTTGTATGTTTTCAGCTGCCCAGATTGCAGCCATGTAAGGATGCTGTAATCTTCCTGCAAGTGTTACCTCTGTCCCTTTAACACATGGCTTCTGGGATACCCATTGGCTTTCACCAGCTTAATGACATCACCCTCCCTCAGCCAATCAGCAGTAGATAGTGTTTTGAGGTTACCTTGGAAATAACTGACCAAACATTCCTCACTGCTGAGCATCCTTGATCGTGCCCAGACGTGGACTTTTTACTGAGAAACCCAACAACCAGAGTACTCATCCCTTTATCCAGATCCTACACCTTTTAGAAACCAACAACCTGTTCTTTCAGCCCTTCATCCATATCTACTCCTTTTCTTTCTTGTTCCTGACTTGAAGATGTCAGGTAGGAAAAAAAAAAAAACTTAATTGTTTCAATTTTTTTTTAATGGACAGCTCCATAAACTGGGAAGCATCAAACAATGTGGGATTAAGGGGAAATTGGTGAACATCAGGATGATGACATAAATGTAGTCTTGGATATGACATTTCCTAGGGGTGTATTGGACAGAGAATTTCTCCATCCTGTCACTAAATGTGTCTTTACTTTCCTTGGTGAGATAGCAGGCTGGAAGGGCTCTCTGAGGTATTGTGTCTTAAGAGTATGAAAGAAGCAAACCAGACTATTCCTGGGAATGTTTCAGCTGAAGCACAGAGAGAGCTGGGTATGTAAGTCAAGTAAGGGCTATGATTCTTCCCTGCACTAATTTTGTCTCATGAGAATTACCATGTTAATACTGTGGAACAGTTATGTTGGCATATCAGTGGAAATGTCTGCAATATCTTCCACACCTCCATGAGCAGGGTTGCCTGGCCGTCCAGGCTGGTTAGGCAGCTATGCCTTACTCATGGACCAGAAGGCAAGTTTCTTGGACCTTGGCTTTTACAGCTAGGCCTGTTACTTCATGGGACAGACAGGTCTGTGTTTCATGTCTAGAGCACAGAAGCAATAGTGTTTCCTGTTGTGACTCTCAAAACATACTCTTGAAAATTAGTGTCAGGTCCAGGACTGTTTTTTTGGTGTGTTCCCTGAGCACTTGGGAGCTGAGGTACCTGATCCAGCACTAGCAAAGCTCTGTCCAGTTTTAAAGGAACCTTTCTTCATGTTAAAATTCTTTTTAATTTCTCAAATTGAAAGACCCCCACTATGCATATTGCTTGTTTGAACTGCTCTTGCCAACTAGCCAAGGTCAAGTTATGGGAAAAATACTGGAGGGAACCAGTTGCTACTCTCATCCAACGTCAACCAGATATCTGTGGTCTGCAGCTTGGACCAAAGCAAGGTCAGCAGGATGATATCTGGGAACAGAAGGTTCTGGGAGCATTCTATGGAGACCACCAGAGTGCTGAGATAGTCACAACTGAATTCTTTGTATTTTTTTGTGCCCAACCTGAAGAAGCAACTCTGTGCTTGGATAACCCAAATTGCCTTAATTGAATGGACCAATGAAATCCCTGTAACCATGCTTCTGCTTCTGTAAGCCTGCTTCTTGCCACCCCAACCCTATATAAACTGCCTGAGTTTTAACCTCAGCACACTAAGTCCCCTGAAATACTGAAGCGTCCACAGGTACCTGTGTAAACAATAAACAGCCTCTTGTGCTTGCATCCAGTGGTCTGGTCTCACCTATTGGGGGCAAGGACCTTACCCCAATGGGCTCCGAACTCTTGGGGTCTTTCAAAATGATAATATTTTTGTTGATGATGTTGGAATTGTTTTTTGCAAACCATCAAATCACATTAGCTTACATCTCCTCCCATATTTTCCCTCCAAACTTTTTGACCATCCCAAAGAAAAATTGAAAAAGACTACAGCAAGTCTTTCCTTGGTTAACCCAAATTGCCTTAATTGAATGGACCAATGAAATCCCTGTAACCATGCTTCTGCTTCTGTAAGCCTGCTTCTTGCCACCCCAACCCTATATAAACTGCCTGAGTTTTAACCTCAGCACACTAAGTCCCCTGAAATACTGAAGCGTCCACAGGTACCTGTGTAAACAATAAACAGCCTCTTGTGCTTGCATCCAGTGGTCTGGTCTCACCTATTGGGGGCAAGGACCTTACCCCAATGGGCTCCGAACTCTTGGGGTCTTTCAAAATGATAATATTTTTGTTGATGATGTTGGAATTGTTTTTTGCAAACCATCAAATCACATTAGCTTACATCTCCTCCCATATTTTCCCTCCAAACTTTTTGACCATCCCAAAGAAAAATTGAAAAAGACTACAGCAAGTCTTTCCTTGGTTAACCCAAATTGCCTTAATTGAATGGACCAATGAAATCCCTGTAACCATGCTTCTGCTTCTGTAAGCCTGCTTCTTGCCACCCCAACCCTATATAAACTGCCTGAGTTTTAACCTCAGCATAGGGACCTTGTATTCCCTGCAGCATGGTCAAAGTCTCACTGACCCACCCCTTAAAGATATCTGGTTCTTCTCCACCGCCAACACTCACCCTTTCTGCTTGAGCCATTAAGTGTGTAGAGCAACACTTCAGCATCTTTATCACAATTTAAGGACTCTCTTCAGTGGCTTTTGGATTACACTGTTTCTTTTTAATGTGAGGGAAGATAAAAGTCTCATGTAATCATTTCTCATTCTTAATTATGAGTCTGTCATCATAGATACCAATGCAGAGGAAGCTTCCTAGGCCATAACAGCCAATGACACCACAGATCATTGACTTCCACATGGCTTCAGGAGGCAGTATAGATTATAGAGACCAATCTGGCATGGAGCTACAGCACAGTCTATGGAGGCCTTTTGAGGAGGGCCAATTCAGATAAAGGACCACTCTCCATCTCCATTAGTGTGAGCTTCTGCAGCTCTGTTTCACTTCTACTTGGCCTGTTCATGGAGATCTGCTCTGTCATCGCCATCATCATCTTCTTCTTTTCAGTCTCACGAGAATGCTTTTAAAAGGCATCTGCCCATAAGACCTGATATTTTAAATGTTTCAGAGTTCTTTTGTTCTCTCAATATCCTCTGCTCTCTCATCTCCCCTCAGTGTCTCCCTGGGTCTCTAAGCCTCCTGGAGCTGCTCTGTGGTTGTGCAGATGCCAGCAGACACTGAAATCTCAAATTGATATTTACTGAATAAATTCTTGAAAAAATTTTGGATGTAATCAGTTGCATTTGAAGTTAGGTCATATCTACAAACTCATCAGCTGTATAATAGGATTAAAAGCCTTCAACTCTATGACCATAGTGGTCATTAAATTAGCAGTGCATAAATGAACAAAAACTAATATTTGTTTCTGGAGAAGCAGAGGATTTGTTTTCCTAAGTTCTTTTATTCTTGCTTACAGGCAAGTTTTTAAAATCCTGTCTCAGACACCAACAGAGCTCAACGGGACTTTTCACTTCTATGACCCCAAATTGGGTAAGTCTCATTCCTTTTGAAAACAATGTTCTTTGACATGCAATCATATATAGAAATTTAAAGAAATGGAATCATTTTTTAAATTAGTTGTTATTTAACTTAAAATCTATCTTATTTTACATACTAATGCCAGGTGCCTCTTCCTCCCTTCTATCCATTCCCCTACCTCCCCCTTTACTAGCAAAGTAAGGAGATCCAAAACTGGGTAGTTCACTAAATTTATTGAGCTGTATTGCTGCATGTGGTGTTTTATTTACTATAATTTCTTTAGTAAGAGCTTTTTCACACACTTTCTCTCTCTGTCTCTATTTCTATCTCTCTCTCACACACACACACACTGTGTATGTGTGAATGTGAGACTGGAGACATACAGAATGGTAGGACAGTAGGAGGTGGCTTCTGATGTTCCTCTATCTTGTCTTTTCTGTTTTAGAACAAGAGCACCATGCAAAAATAACAAGAAATATCTCTTCTGCCAAAAGAGCGGTTCGGATTTTTAATTTCCATAGGAATGAATGTGGAAGTCAGCGACAAAGTACCCATGGAAATGTATATAAAAATGAGTGATGACCTCCTAGAGATGGCGGCAGATCTACAAACAAAAGAACTTAAAGAGGAAGCATTTGTGTTATACCACAAATTTTTAACGTGAGAACCTGCACTTTCTATCTCCTTTCCTGTGACAGATCCCTTACTAATCCTGTCTTCATCTTCATGTTTCTCCCCTCTGCTGACATTATAGAACTTGAGAAAGACATCTTTCAGTCAGATTTATGGCCGCTCACACAAATGTTTTTCCTTGCTATTCAAAGACACGAGAACCACAAATAAGGGAAATCATGATAGTTCATGAGCATGTTTCCACATGGCCTTCATTTTAGAGGAAAGTTTGCAGTTTAAGTGGTTGTGTCTGCATTGGTGAGTGTGTCAACTGCTGTATCTCTGGCCAGGCATTCAGTCACAGACTTATTCCTATGTATGGCAGAGCCCAGATTGCTCTTCTCTTAATCCTGTAGCATATTGTTTAGTTAAGAAAGAAGTTAGCATTTCCTGAACCTAAATAGGAACCAGAGAACTATGTACTACCTGGGGTCAAAGTGGCTTAGCATACTTTCTGTGTTTTTGATCATACGTGGATAGGCAGAATAAATGCAAGATGGCAGAGCTGTCACCAGATATTTACACTTATCCTACGTGACATGAATGCTTTGTGTTTGAGGAAGGGAAAGATGGCAAAGGTCTCACCAGTCCTGCCTAGCCCTGTGTTTGGTGAAAGAGAACCTGAGGACATAAATGCAGGTGACTGTAAGGAGCCCAGGCTCTTGGGAAGACCTCTGTGGTCCTGAATCTATTGATCTTCTGAAGGCTGTTTGTGCTGAGTAGGCATATCTCCATCAGGTTCCACAGAGGAAAAGAAAGGTCAGACTTAGACATGAACACAGATACCACATTTTATAATTCTCAGGTTGTGCAACTTGAAGAACATGATTTGGATGGTTTTCCAACTTTGGTTTTCTGCAAGGTGAAGGTAATCTCTTGAGATTACAGTAAACATCCCTCTATTTCCTCTCCTTAAGAGAAATAAGTGTGTTACTAGAGTACTTATTTGCCCCTCCAAACAAACATCAATTTGTCACAACCAGTTTTCAATCCCACCCTGCACTCAAGAAACTTTCTTGGTTCCTGGACTGACAGGAGTGTTGAAGCACGTTAGCAGTCTTTGTGGGTGCCTGGTCTGACTAGGTTCCATTGCACAGCTCCCTGCAGCTCTGTGTTCTCCCAGTGTTTCTTTTCATTACCTAATGCTCTCAGGGAGAGGTTGTTCCCTGCTCAGAAACAATGCTCTGTGCTTCTCTATGAGCACACATCCTTCTCCTTTGGTAGTAGAAGGATGAGACCACACTCTATTTTTTCTTTTGAAGTTCAGGAGGAGGATGGTCTGTTTCCTTGATAGTCTGTGAGCTCATTAACCCTCCCTGCTGTCTCCTGCATGCTAGGATGACAAGCACACACAATATCAGATTAGCTATACTACTTGATAGCTTGTATTTTAGGAACGCACTAGTTGATAGAAGAATTACGACCTTTCTTTCTCTAGTCACTGGGATGGATATGGATGTAACATATCAGAGTGGAACTCTTCTCACTCCTGCATCTTCTGAAACCATGCCTAGAGAGACCAAATTTTTTCAGGGTCTCATTTACAAATTTGGACCTTTTCTGCTCACATATTAATGCTGCTTTATTGCTTTAGACTCTTTGTGGAGAAGCTGAGACATGGCCCAGAATACTGGAACACCCTTTCCAAGGGAACACGATCCAAAATCAACAAGGTAGGTCTTTTTTATCTGTGTGGCAGTCCTAAATCTCCAGAGTCACAGGGAGCTACTTAGAGAAAAGTCACAGATCCTGTCCCTGGGTAAACAGGACATCTCTCAGCATCACAATACAGAAGAAAGGGATGGCAGCAAATTGGGGTCAAGTCATAAATAAGATTCTGACATCTCATGGAAATAGATAGTATCCCCAGTACAGGAAGGGACTTTTAGAGCCCATTCTCCATGGTATGATACTTCTTTAGCATGGAGACACGGGGTGGTGGGGAGCCTAAACCCTATCACAATTGATTTAACAGTCTTTGATGATTCCTCATGGAAGGCCTCGCCCTCTCTGGGGAGTGGAAGGGGGATGGGATGGGTAGGGGTCTGTGTGGGGAATAGGATGATAGGAGTGAGATGGAACTGGATTAGATATATAAAATAAGAAAAAATATTAAATTAAAAAATATTCATAAGTCCCTTCCAATTTGTTTTCTTTCCCCCTTTGCTGACATTAGGTCAGTTCTAATTCTCCCTTTCTGTTTTGTTTTGCAGACAACACATAGGGTCTTTGACATAGTTGAGGCCCTGAAGAGACAACTCCTGCAGCAATATAGCGAGGAGTACTCAGAAAACCTGGCAGATAAGGTCAGTGTGTGAGCATGAAGACAGGATGTTTTTGTATCACTTAATCAGCCTGTGACCTGGGACTCTGTTTTACTGTCAGCGGAGGTTGTGATCCAAGGAACAGGATCTACACATTCTTGCAAACATATGCACTCATATCTATAGAAGACAACACACACATGCACGCACACATGCACCTATTTACACCCATATACTCATGCATATTCATAGTCACAGATGCATACACCCCAAGTGTATTATGGTTTTGAGAACATTGAGACCAAACTGTCCCTTAAGAAAGCCTTACAGTATCTGAGTAAAGGGGTGTTGGTTGTTTTTCATAGTACCAAGGTTATGGAGGGGATCATAGATGCTGTGGTTATTTGTCATACCTCAACACAACTTCCTTTGTTCATCTCTTTGTTGGCAGGTCTTTTTCTTCTGACTTTTGAAATATTAGACTAATCCCATTTTTCTTTCTATAGAAAAAAAGAGAAGAAGAAGAGGCAGAAAATAAGACCTTTTGGCATGAAGTAAGAGATACCATCAAACACTCCGCAGACTTTGCCAAATGGAGTGATCTTCTAGACAGGCTGGTGGATGGAGTTGAGGAAGACAGGAGCAGAGAGGACTTGGCACTTAAAAGTGCTAAAGTGTCTTCTGAAGAATGCACTGTTATTGCAACATCAGTGCCATGCAGTCCACAAGAATCCATCAAAGATATGAAAAGGGGCCCATCATCAGACACACAGGGTGGAGAGGTGAAGGTGGTGGAAAGCCCAGGTAAGTCACCACAGGTTCATGTTTTTATTTTATTTTATTTTTAATTTAATTTATTATTTTACATGTCGATCCCAGTTCTTTCTCCCTCCCTCTCTCCCTCCCTCCCTTATTCACTCTCTTTTACCCTCTCTGCCCTCTCATATGCACTCTAACCACCCTCCCCTCCCATCCCCCACCCAAATTCCATATGTAGGGGAATGCCATCCAGTTGGGGTCATGTGAAGTAGGGACTAGGGCTTCGCTCCTGTCTCTAGATTAAGGCAGTTATCCCTCCATGGGGGATGTGTTCCAAAGTCCTTTTGTGCACCAGGGATACATCCTGGTTTCACTGTCTGAGGTCCCTTAGACTGCTCAGTCCTTCTGGCTGAGACCCATATTCAGGGGGGCCTGAGTCATTTCCATTCTGGCTTCCCAGCTATCAGTCTGGTGGCCCATTAGCTCCTCCTTGTTCTTGTAAGCTGTCTCTATGTGTTTCTGCCTCCTGGTGTTGTCCTCTCCATCTGCATCTGAGTTCTACTTCAATGCAGTGTTTATGTATGGGTGTTTGCTCCGCTTTCCAACAGGCACTAGTTGACATCTCCATGGATAAGTTAGTTGTTGATCCCACTCTCACTCTTCCGGAAAGGGAGCCTTTCTATGGAAGCTCAAATTGTTAGTTGGCAGCAGTCTTGTAGTTCTCTAGACCTCATGTTTTTAAAGACTTATGTTTAAATAGAGCCTATTGCATCAGGGTCAGCCACACACATTTGCGAGTGCACCTCACCAGTCTAGTAGTGCTGTGCTTTTGAAGAGGTGTCTGAAGTTGGGAGCACTAAGCAGCACAGAGAAAGCTTCATCCCCCATGCAATTTCCCCAGTCTTTGTCTTTCCTGGATCCCCTTTGCTGTGGTAATAGAACCTCGAGTGACTAGTATTTTCTCTTTCCTTCCTGCCATCTGACTTCCCATAAAAGAAGCCTTTAACTTAGTTTAAGCCAGTTCAGTTTCTTCAAAACTCATGATATTCAGATCCTCATCTTTTCAGAGCTCTGGAGAGAATAGAGGAAGCACATTAAAATACTCCTGAATTATTGCTCATCGTGAGGACTTTGCTGTGCATTGGTAATTCCGAAAAGACTATTTTGGTTGTATGTGATTGAATTTTCAGCATCAGGTAGACCTCTGTAGGATTCTCCTAGTAGGTCAGGGAGATAATGACACTGACTGAAGTGCTAGCTGTGACAGCCTCAAACCTAGGGTAGAATCTCCAGAAATCACCTGACAATTGGCTGTGGGTGGCCACCTCCCTATTCTAAGATCTCTTCAGGTTACATGAGACAGGGAGACAGAGAAGACCTGTTTTTTCACAGCACAGATAGCAGGGAAGACACAGAGCACAGAGAGATTCTTTTAGACTTACAGTGCCTTGGAAGGCCTGCACTCCAGGCAATCTGCTCACATCTGCAGATGCGCTGTCACACCTGCGCATCCTTGCCCACACATGAACATACACATTCTGAAAAATGCACACATATCATAGACATGCACAAACACATGGTTCATATATGAAGGATTTCAAAGGAGAAATCACGAATATTGAAGAAAAAAGTTCTCAAATATGCCATCTAAATACATTATTACTTTTATTTTTTATTTGTATCATCTGGCTTTACAGCCTAAATAGGCCTTAACTTGAAATCCTGGCCCCTCACCTAGGAATTGCTTAAAATCCAAATATGCAACTACTGGGCTGGAATTTTACATATTTCTAAAGTATTGGTTGATTCTTGTCTGCACTGGCATGAGTCAAATCTCTCCTTGAATGACAACCTCAAGCAAAATTGCAATTCCCTTCTTAATTACACATTGGTGAGAGTCAGAGTGCCCCAGCTGTGGCCCTGTGTATTCAACAATCAGCATATTTACAGATGATCTTAGAGAGTCAGTCTTAGAGAGCCTAAAGCCTGTGCACTCAGCAATCTACACATCTGCATAACATAACATCGGAGCAGAAGTAAGCTATTCTGTTCCTTTTGGACTGTAGAAACAACCAGGATAGAGTATCTGGCCTCAGCTAATTTGAGGGAAAGAGCTTTGAGAAGAAAGTTCTCACCTGGATTGTGGTTGTATTATAGGCAGGGGGCTCCTGAAGTGGTATCCACTATCTTTGAGATTTTTCCTCCAGGCCACCAGGCTGAGCTCCGCTCATTGACACCAGGTCCTGTAACCTCAGACTTCTCTCTCTTTTCCTTTGCAGGTCAGAACTCCAAAGGCCTCCGCCCTGTAGTCCTTCCAAAGGACCTTTGTGATCAGTTTCTGCGCTGTGCACGGAAGAACACCAGGAAAGGCATAGAGACATGCGGTGTATTATGTGGTACCATGGTAAATATAGGAAAACCCCTTCTTGATCTGAGGCTGTATCTTATTCCCCTTTGGCTGCCCTTGACTCCCAGAGAATATATCTAGGGGCTGTATCCATACATATCCCTCAACAGAAGGAACCATGTGTGAAATGACATTAACTAACTTGAATTTGATGAGTTTCTTTGTCCTGGTGATTACCTACTTTGTGCTAAGGCTTAGAATAGAAACTAAACACTTCAAGACCTGTGAGCAGACCTAATGCCTGCTTCAAACAAAACCCTAACCTAGCATATGCTATTGGAGACATCTCATGTTCATCTCATTACCCCTACATTTTTTTGTTTCCCAGGAAAGCACTGGAGCAGTCAAGGTGGGGAAACACTGGGGTGAGGGTAAAGGATGAGGGTCATTCACTGGGGTGAGGGCTTCATTTATTTATGGAAAGTTGGATTGACAGTAACTGTAACAAGTTGTTTTCTTGTGGCAGGTCAAAGAAGAATACCATGTGACCCACATAATTATTCCTGTGCAGACAGCAGGCCCTAATTATTGTTATGCGGAGAACGAGGAGGAAATATATTTCATGCAAGAGGAACTGGGCCTTCTGACGTTAGGTTGGATTCATGTAAGCAAATTGATTTCACAGGTGGTGAGCCCAGATCTGTGTCTGCACAATCAAGACGAATTTCATCCATCTGTGAGCACCCACAGTCACTGGTGTTCTAGTGTTTAGTCAAAAGGCACATTCCTTGGTGCATTTCACCTTTACTATTTACCTCTTCCTCAGTGTAGTTCTTCATTGTTCCACTTCTTGGTTAATGTGTTGTGCATTGTAGACTCCCTAGGAGGTAAGAAAACATGGTGTAGACAACATCACCCTAAATGCTGTATGGAAGTATTTCACTCAGTCAAGAGAGTTCCCTCTGTTGATATCTTTTTGCCTTTATGAAGAAGTACTTGGTTTTGTACACCCAAAGAGCTTCTTCATGCAAAGTTGCATCCAAATTTGCTTATTTGCCTTACAATAATACACCATGGCAGATGGAAATAGGTTCTGTGAAGCCAGGTGAAGGCAGGAGATAATCCCCTGGAGGCTTTTGTTTGCTGAGATTCAGCCTGGTAAATGGTGGGTGTGACAGCAGGAGAAGTGACTTTCTGACAGATAATAAGACCTAATGGGGACTGCTTGAGCACAGTGGGTTATTCCATAACAAAAGGCTGCAGGAGAACTGGTCATGGGTTTCCCAGAAGCCACAGACCAGGGACAGTAAGAGAGAAAATCCAGGATGTGACCTAGGGACAATCTCCATCAGCAAGGGGATTCAGTTCTCATGCTGGAGCTGGGGTTCATTGATGAGTTTGGCTTCTGAAATTTAAGCAGGCCATGGTGCCAGAGACTAAAAGGTTTAACTAATCCATAGAAATACAGTATACAGGCAGAATACTGGCATCCTGTCATTCAGGAGGTAAGACTTCTGGATGATGACTTTGGCACCAAAAAGTAATAACCAGAAAGAAAGAGGCTTGAAAAAAATGGGTTGAGTTTACGGCTATCTGGGAGTCTTACAGGACTGTCATGTTGAGCCTTCATCTAAGCTGTAGATCCCATAGGAAGGGAGAGTCATGAGGCCACTCTGTGCAGAACTAGTTTAACAGAATCTTCAAATGTACATGAATGGGGCAATGGCTTGTTTTGTTGGTTTTACCAGTTTTTACTTCCTTTCTTTTTCCAAATGTTTTCTATTTTAAAATATAGCTAATTTGTAAGTATGCATACATTTGCAGTGTAATTAATGACTTCTTGATGAAACATCCATGTGAATAATACTCTTAGAGAAGGAAACAGGAACCTTCCAAGGGCCTTGTCAAGCTTTGCAACTTCTCTCTTCTGAGACTGATCTCCTTCTTGTTCTAACCATCTCTTTCTCATTTCATTAGTATTCATCTACTAAGTGTGCCTTCCTCCATGATATCAGCATTTCAGTACTGCTTGTGTCTTGAAATGTAGAGGTTAGATATTTGGTTTTTACATCTGGCTTGCTTGCCTTAACATCTGCAATGTTCATCCCCTTTGTGGCATGCAGTTGCCTGAGGTATGCTTAAACCTGGCAGGCTATGAAGGAAGGGAGGGAAGAGGCATAAGTTAATGCAACAGTACTAGGTAGAGTAACACAAAATACGACCAGATGTGGCTTCTCTTCACATAGGAAGATATCCCACAGCTCTTAATGTCAGGGAACTGAAGACTCACAGAGTCTGTTGAACTGAAGTTCTAAATAGTTTGGGAACTCTTGGTTAAGATGGAATAGATTCTATTGTTAGCAGGAGGGAAGCAGATGTAGGTTAGAAGCTAAAGAACAAACTTGGAATGGTTATTGTTTAGACATGAGGTATAAGTAAATATGGATGAATAAAAGTCTAGTCCTCAGTGAGGGAACAGCCTCAAGTAATTTTTTAAAGCTCAGCTTCTAATGACCTTATAGATTAGGTTGATAAGTGAGGTCATTTCCTCTTCCTTCTCCACCTAGCAGACCACAGATGTGTCCCAGCATGATTTGGCGAGTCATTGTGGGAGGCAGTGGTTGAAAATTCTTGGGACCTACCGTGTTGGGTATGTCATTGGGCTTACTGTGATTTCTTGAATTCTTTTGTCTCCATAGACCCATCCAACCCAGACTGCCTTTTTGTCGAGTGTGGATGTACACACACATTTTTGCTACCAGAAGATGCTGCCAGAATCAATTGCAGTGGTGTGCGCACCCAAATATAAACAGTGAGTATATATAATTTAAGCCTAGATGGTACAAGAGCAAAATCCTCTATGGCTCAGAACACTGTAAAAACTAAGTAATATCCAGAAAGTCTTAACTGAGTGCTATAGAAGCCCCCTTTTAAGGTGAACATTCTAACACCAGCTGCTCTTAACAGATGTGCTGACACCACTGTTCGTTTTCTAAGACAAAGCACAAAGAAGTGATCTCAAGTGTCAGAGGTTGAAGATATTCCACACAAGAAACTGCCTAAAGTGTCATTCTCAATGTCACCTTAGTCTGAATAGCAGAGCTAGTTTTGGGAAAGCAATGAATCATCCTGTTTCTTTGAAAGAATTTTGTACCCTGGATAATGTCCCACAGGAATTAGTGGTCATAGGTTTGAGCGCTACCCCATTTATTCCTCACAGTGATTGGCCTTAACTGGATTGATTCTTCTTTGTGCTAAATTCTACTGTTGAGAATTTTATTATTAAGTCAAACTACAAGAAAGGGATCAAGAGAGAGAAAACCATAGAGAGAGATACACGTAAGGAGAGGAATGAGAAGGAGAGAAAAGAGAGGAAGAAAAGGGAGGGAGGACAATTAGGACTATGACAGAGAAGACATAGTCTAACAGAACTTCAATGATAGTGTTTACTAGGAATAGAAGGAAGACATACACATCATCTGTGCGGGAGGAAGAATTGTGCAGGTCAGAGCAGAGAGAGCAGGAGAGCAGGGGAATAAGTGTAGGTATGAAAGAGAAAGAAGAGAGGACATAGAGGAGAGGAGAGAGAGGGAGGAAAGAAAGGGGAAGGGGAGAGAAGAAGATGGAAAGAGGGAGAGGAGAGAGAGACGAATGAGTGTTGTGGGGATTTCTGTTTGACTGTGAGTCTGCCTTTCTCTTTTCAGAACAGGAATTTTCACACTGACAACTTTTGGATTAAAAGAAATATCAAGCTGCCCCAGGAGGGGCTTCCATCCCCATAATCAGGACTCAGCTCTTTTCTGTGTAGGTATCTGTATACAGGAGAAGAAACATAATAACATTGTGAGAATATCCAAACCCTGTCCCACAAAATTTATAAGAGCCAGGGATACAACCACAGAGATTCAAGGAAGCTTGAAATCCTGGAATCAGAATGCTAAGTCTAAGAGGTAGAACATTCTGTGTGTGATTATATGTATCATAATTAATATGTATATGCATTTGTATAGAATTTGGATCACACTCTGATCCTAAAGGGAAAATAACACTTGTGTACATTTCAGCTCTTCTTTTAAAAAGATATATAATTTTATATTTCATTATATTTACACCTGTACTTTCATTGTGTAGCCTTTTAAAAATAGAACCTATTTTTATTTTAATTTGTTGTCTCTGTGGATTTTCACATGGGAGTTTAGTGCCTGTGTGGTAAAAGACGTTTGCAGATGCCCTAGATATGGAGCAAGGCAGTGAACACTTCCTACTTCCCTTCAAGAATAGTAGGTGTTGTTAAACCCAGCACTATTCTCAAGGCCCCACCTTGTAAGTCATGGTTCATACCAGGGTGATCAGTTTTTTGTAGCCAGAAACTTTCTACCAGAACTGTTCAAAATTACCTAGCTCCATTTTGGAGTACAGTAATGTTGTTTCTGAGATATTAAAAGATATTGCTCATTTTAAAAACGAATTATCTAGAACGGGAGTTCCTGAGTTGCCAATTGTAATAACCCCTTCCATGGTGAAAAACACCCATAACATAAGCTCTTGGGCAGTTGCAGTAGATCATCAATTTGAGGCTAATTGATGTTACATAATAAGACTTTTAGACTGATGATTACCTATCATGTTGTAGACCCAGAGTGACCATCCCTGAAATGTCAGTAATGTCACCCTTACAATCTGATTAATGTAATGACTCCCCACAAGGTCTATTGGGTCACCTTTGCCATCTGATGTACATTATGACTCCAATGGTGCACTGCACTTACACATCTCTAACAACAAACACAATAACAAAAACAACAACAACAAAAAAAAACTATTTACTATGTGACTCTGGAAAATAGATGGAAAAGATCCTGAGATACACAGAGATGATTGACTCTAAACATGAGGCATGAGGAGACCTATGTGGGAGTGTTGGGGACCAGAACTATTGACATTACTTCTAATGACATCAAGATTTCACCACTTGGCTGAGAACTATCTGGCTGCAATGAAATTCTTCAGTCAAAACTTACTGCTAGGGATGTGGCTCAGTTGTGATAGTGTTCCAATTTTAAGCATTAGTATCTGAAATCCTTTCCCAGCACTGGTGAAAACAGTTGTGCTTATGTTTGCCTATAATCCAGCACTGGGAACCTCGAAGCAGTAGAATAATGTCAGGATCCTTCTGGCTTAGCTAGACTATGTGTGCTAGCCTATGTCGCACAAGGCCCTCTTTTGGTATAAATAAAATGTACAAGTTGTTTCAAAACTGATTTCCATGCCCTAACAATATTTCCCTTTTTCCAATTGCAGGACTGCCGTCATGTCACCATCCAAAACAGCAGGGTGACAATCACGGATTTGCGATGAGTAAATCCCACAGACCCACCTCAGTGGGAGCCTGTGTGTGTGTGTGTGTATGTGTGTGTGTGTGTGTCTGTGTGTGTGTGTGTATTTTGTATATATGTGACTGAATGTATGGTGGTGTGTATCTGTGTATGCATGTTAAACTGTGTTATGTATGTTACATCTGTGTTAAGGATATCAATGGTATAGTATGTATTTATGGCACACTGTGTTTATTCACAGAGCCCAGATGAACTTAGTTCTACATTTCTGTTTTAGCAATTAGGAAAAGCTTCGATAAAACACAGAAGAATGTGATACATAAAGTCAAGACCTCTTGAGTACAAACCCTGAGTCTAGATGTGAGATCATAGAAATTTATTTGATTTCAAGGTGAGGTGGCTATATTTTTGACTTGTCAGTAATATCTTTCTTCAATAATGCACAAAGTGAGGAATGTGATAAAGCAATATGGACAAAGCCATCAGCTCAATCACAAGTATTGCAAAGGAAACATAATCTGCAATATGTTTTAATTTATGACATTTGCTATATTCATGGCTGAATTTTGAGGTGAAAGATCATAGCTCTTTTGAATAAGTAGAGAAAAATTGATCTAATATTGCATTCTACTAGAATTACAATTCTAGATTGTGAATGTAATTTTCTGTTTTTTGTTTCAGCCTCTTGTATTTGTAATGACACCTGATGCTAGAAACCCTTTGACTAACAATATTTCCTGACTAAAACAGACTGTATGGAATATTTAACATAAAAGAGGGATGTGTATGAATTGAGAACAAAGAGTAAAAAATGCAAGTTCTTAAAAATAATTTGATATTAGGAATCATTTAGAGATTATATATACTGTAAAAATGAATAAGACAATGTTTACATATTTTATGTCAACAAAGTATAATAGTAGATCTTAGAACATGATGGGATTTCAAATTTAATAAAGATTCCTTTTATTGCATTGTAGAAACACAATGTTAGAAAGGATTTGAACATGACTGGTGGCCCCTCCTTACCTTGAGTACCACAGGGAAACGTTTTCAAGATGACAACCTTCCTGGTAAACATTTTATTCTTATGTCCATCCTTACTACAAATGTCCCTGATAGCGAAGCAAAATTTATTCCCATTACCCAGATATACAATCTTCTGGACCAGTTTTGATTTTCTGTGCAAATATTCAGCAATACATCATTTCTCTACATGAAATCTTACAGTAAATATATAGTTAGGTTATTTATACTTAGTAATTACACCCTCAGATGACATCTTAATTGTTTTCTTTTAAATTAGTCATATAGTCTATGAAAATTTTAGTAAATTCTATTTTCATTTTATATTTATATATTAGGAAGAGCTTTCTAAATCTACAGTCGTCACATATTAGACCAGTTGTCTTCCTATTCATCGTACTTACAAATTGTTCTATTTGGCTGGCTTGCATTATGCATATAAAACTGTTTACATTTTATTTTCCTTTCATTTGAATTGAAATTATTCTATTATTGGGAAATGATATAACAATTAAGATTCCATAACTTAATGTGTTTAAGGTGTATTTCTTCTTCCAAAACAATTTGTATCATTGAAGATCATTCAATTAGTATTCGTAAATTAATAAATTACTAAGGGAATAACAGTACTTAATGAATGTATGATTTCTTCTAATGAGAAGATAATTGTCAAGGTACTTGTGGTCCAACTCTAAACTCTTGCTTGTTTGAATTTTTATGCATGTGTAGGTTAGAAAGACTGATTGCATATCCAGTACCGAGGAGACCAGGTAATGGAGAAAGCAAAAGTGTTAGTTGTTGATAATAGCAGTTGACACAGCTTGTAATTAACTATGTGGTATTTGTAGATCTTCAAACTATATTAATTAGTAGGCACAAATTAATTACAAATTAACTAATAGGCATAAGTGAAGAACGATACTTTCACGATTGCTAAGCAATAGAGCTCACTCTCAGAATTAGTTACTACAAGTTCAGCAGGTTTAGTTATGCTCTGTGCAGCTGTGTCTTCCTATGTAAGTATGGCATAACATCTGGGTGAGTAGGTGTTATAACAGAACATAATACATCATATAATTTACTATAGTCAGTCTTTAGTGTCTGCAAGACCCATATCTTCATACATTTTTGTCTTCTGTACTCATTGTTTCACAGTTCTGAACTTCTGTGTAGACAAAAACATTATAGCATTCCTTGTGAGAGACTGTGAGCAGAAAGCAGATGTCCTGTGGACTGAGCAATGGATGTGAGACACATGATTAACTTCAGAATGTGTCTCCATCAGATCTGTTCATGCTCATTTTTCTCTGCAACCTGGTGCACTCACAACTTTACATTAGTTCAAGTAATGTTCTGATAATCTACTTTTCCAAATTTGTACTGCATATGTAATAATACTAACCCAATTTGTAGGATAATAAGCATTCAACTCATGAACCAATCACTTTTATGCTACAAGTATGATGTTTGTTTTATTTAATTCTTTAAATAAGATTTGAAGGATGATTGCCAATTGAATGTGACTTTCTCTAGAAGCTGGCATTATGGGCCCACAGATCAGTACACATAAAATAGATTATTCTGGAAAGATTCTTACTTAGGCTATGTACCTATATCTCAAGTGGTCATTAAGACAGATTGCATAGTTCATTCTTGAATTTATGTTTTATGTGAAGCTCCTATACATAATTTATTTTCATAAAAAGTAATGATTATCAAGAGTGTCTTCTATGGTAATTTGAAGCTTCTGGATTCTTTATCAGTCAAAATATGCTAATACACTACATACCTGAATATATAGGTATCATTTTAGAAATGTAATTTTTGGGACTTGCATTATAAGTTGATGTTTTCCCTGATGGTACTTTAGCTTTGCCAAATTATGTTTCTAATATATTTCTTTGGAATCTTATATGTATCATATTTTGTAAATAGGACATTCACTGTGATCTTCTCAGCCTATATCATACTGTATATTTAGCATCGTGTAGGATAAAAGACATAGAGGTTTATGTGACTCAGTAGGAGAAGTACTTACCTAATATTTGTAAGAATCTATATTTATTAGAAAATTTGTCAGAAAAATGGTAAATTATTAGAAATACCTGTGGTGTTCTTGTCTGTAGAAAGATTTTTATTTGTTTTAGGTGACTTCTAGTCTCATCATGAAACCCAGATTTGCCTCAAAATTCTGATGTGTTTATTTCCCCCTCTTGATTTATGTGGGATTACAGATATCTATGACTATGCCAGCAGAAAATTTTTCACAACACTGCAGTGAAAACATTAAAAACCAAACTTCCTAAGTCATACTTTCCACAACCACAAAATTGACAAAATGTAAATGTTTAGAGAATGGGGTTGGAGAACTCAGGTTTGTATTTGACATGATGTAGCCACCAGCAGTCAGTTACAGGAGCCAAACTCTATGATGATTGTGGGGTACAAGGATACATGCTATGCTATAATAATAATATATATTATCTGATATAGAATGAGGTATATGGATGTTAGTGAGACATGTATTAGTGAAGTAGAGAAAATCAGATGCATTAAAGTCAAATTTACCCACTTCTTAATTTTGTGTAAACTTCTACAGTGTTGAGACTGAGTTCACAGCTTACTGTCCTCAACCACTTCACAATTCTGAAGTTCTGTCTCATAAAGAAAGTTAGAAATTTTCAAGGAAAAAATGGAAAGAAGGAAAGAAGTAAGGAAGGAATCTGATTCATAGATTATCTATTTATCTCATGTTATTAAGTAATTCTTTATAAGAACTATATATTTTTTAAAAAATTAACATTTTCTTCTCAAGTCAAAAACCATTTTCTAGTAGTTGTACCTAGACATCTGAGACCAAGAAGTGTTAAGCGCTACATAAGGTATATAGACAAAACAGCGCTTCTATTCAATTCAATCACTGTGTGTTTGTTCTAAAGTGACTTTTAGGATAAATACATCAATTTTTCATAAAATCACTCTTCTGAACACTGGAAAGTATGGATGGCAGTGTCCTCAAATACTGGCAAGAAGAAGCAGTCATGTATTCCATGATTCAACAGGATTTATTTCTACCTTCCAGGCCCACCTTTGACAACTTGACTTTGGTTCTGCACATTTTAAAGGAAAGTAAGTGTGATACTTATTTTTCTCACTGTTGTCACAAATCCCATAATCGAAGCAGCTGGAGAAGAAGCGAAATTCATTTGGATCACAATATACAGATAATACAAGAGGAAACCAGTGAGTGGTGATTGATGTACAAGCCAATTACTCACAAAAATGCCAAAATTTAGTGGTGGGAGAGAATTGGACCTTGAATGATTTGGTATCACAAACCATTGAGATTCAGAAACCATTTTTAGAAGAAGGTTAGGACATGTGTAAGAGCTGAGACTGTAGACAAGGGTAACAGCAACAGCAAACATTTTTAGAAATGACAGAGCAAATGTGACCTGTACAAGATCTGCACAGAACTTTTCTTGTCAATGTTCCTCATGGATGATATGGGATCCAACCTGAGGGATAGTAGTCACTTAGTGATTGTTCAGAAATGGTTAGCATTTTCTTTAGTGGTGCACTTCCTGACATAAATGCACTTTTCTCAGGAAATGTCATACTGGACACTTAGGCAAGAAACTACAATTAGACTCAGCATTATTATATTACAGAAGAAATGAAAGTGGAAAGGAATGGTGGTTTCAGCAAGAGAGGGAGAAGTATGACAGTGGGCAGTGATAGTAATGTCTAAAATTCATTATATAATCTCTGACACGGTCACACAATAAGAGAATAAAATAAGATGGGCTGATACTTTATTTAGATTTATTAAAGTTTGCCAGAGTATTCAGAAAGCTAAGTCACAAGCCATAGAAGTCAGGCACAGATCTTCAATCCCAGGACTCAAGATTGAGAGATAGATGGATTTCTGTGAATCCAAGGCTACCAAGATGTATACAAGCTTGATCCAGTCCTAAAGAGGAACAATTGACACAAAGACAATCTCAGCACCAGGAATCATATGCCTTTAAACCCAGCACTAGAGTGGTATAAAGGATAGAAGTAGGGTCTTTAGTAGACTATCATGGATTTATTCTCCAGCCACAATGAGGATAGGAAGACCCTGAAGTCTCCATATTCTCTAGCCACACTGTGGATAAGTTATAAATAGTCTTAGGGTTGGTGTGAGCCAGAATAGCCATCCATTCTGAGGTAGAAAAGAAGTAGTGTTCAGCTGCTTTGCTTTTCTGATCTTCAATTGAATTGTAACCCCAATATCAGTCTCTGGTCCTTTTATTTTTCATGCTACAGAAAGTGGGAAAGGGAGGAAGAGGGGAGTAGGAAGGCAGGAGTGGTGGAATGAAGGAAGGGCATCATGGATACTGTTCTGTGTATAAAGGTCATGAACCAGATGATGATGGAGTCAGAAGGTCTTTCCTTGACCTCATGTGCAGGTTCCTTGGAGTTGCTGGAGAGAGGAGGCCCAGACATGCAGAGTAGATGCATACTGGTAGCAGATGGAGCCAGGAGGATGAGCCATGAAGAAGAAATGGATGCAGAGAGCTGATGGGGCCAGGAGGACCAGTGATGCAGAGAATTTTGATCCAAGGAGCCAATGGAAACTGGAGGACCAGCTAGGGTGGAGGTGTCAGTGGAAGAGATACATAGAACTGTTCAGTAACAAAGTATCCCAGACAGTCTCCCTCCAGTGACATAGATCTCCAACATGTCCACCCATATCTGGATGAGACTGATCACAGTGGTGATGTCAGTGTCCCCATTTACCTCATTATTGTACTTTCCTTTCTCCTGGCCTTTACAGCTAGGCATTTGTTATGGTGTCATCTGAGAAGAGCCAATCATAATCTGGTTGTTTCCTAATTAACTGACTGAGTAAATTATGTTTTCATTTTCCCTTTATTTTACTAATGTTTTAGACTAAAATGTCTTCATACTCATCATCATCTTTGTTCTTCCATCTTCCTCATTGCTTGGAAGATACATATGTGTGTGTGTGTGTGTGTGTGTGTGTGTACTATCTTATATGTTTGTGTCTGTCTGTGTGTGTATAATCTTATATGCATTTATGCATATATGTATACATGTATATATATGTATATATTTGTTTGCATTTGTAATCTTATGTTTCCATGTATGTTCTTGTGTGTATGTGTGTTTCCCAACACGGCTGAAAATCTCAGCCTTGCTTAAGTTTTGCTATTTCCCTTTTCTCTACTGAATTCCAATTTAAATAGACTATGATATATCATCCAGTGATAATTTTTTAAACAATATGTATTTTTTTAAAGAGGGGGTTTCTTTGTGGAACTTGGATACCAGGCTTGATTCAAAGTCAAGAGTTCTGCCAGTCTCTACCTTCCATGTGCTGGGATTAAAGGCATGTGGCACCTCTGCATGGCCTTTTTACATTTTTTTATTTTTCTTTTACATTCTAATGCCATTACCTCCCCCCATCTCTCTCACAATTCACATCTGCTCCTCAGAGGGTAACACCTCCCCTAGTAAGCCTGCTAATTCATCTCACTGAGGCATGAAAATGGCACCTCCATACCATCCACACACCTGTGTCTTGTCTGAACAACTGATCTCTCCATAGAATGGGCTCCGCTAAGTCTGTTTGTGTATTAGATTGGATCTGGGAACCACAGCCAGTAACCTCATATGTGTCCCATCCACACCATTGCCACCTTTGTTAAGGGAGTGTAGTTGGGTCTTAAGCAGATTCCCCTTTGTCAGACCACAGTCAGTGATCACTCACTATCTTGTATCAGCTGATTCTGTGAGTTTCCCCTTCTCAGTCTTGACTCTGTTGTTCATATTATTTCTCTTCCCTCAATTCAATTGTACTCAGGTGCTTGACCCAATGATATTGAAGTGACCAGAGCCTCACCCAGCCATGAGAGGCTGCAGAAGACCCACCAAGGTGTAGGCCTCTGATTAACCAGCATGTACTGAGCTTTTGTCCAGCTTCTGACATTGCCTGACTTGCTGAACCTTGCCCCAGTCACTAGGAAGCCTTGAGGCAAGTTAGCTGGGTGGGTCTGAATGTGCTTTATAGTATGTGAAGTACAGAGCATAGCAGACTCCATGGGAGGCCTGTAAACATGGAAACCATTTCTGCAGGGGTAGTTGGCCCATCAACACAGGACAAGTTGCCCAAGCCTGGAGTCACACAAATCCTCAGACTGTTGCAGACCCCAGACACTCCCCTTGGTCTACCCCAAAAAATCCCCTGCCCTATCATCCCTCTGGCTGCTTCTCAATCCACCCAATGTGTCAGATGGACAGAGGACAGAAATTAATATAGTTAACTTATTAATTAATTAAAACTCTTTGCTTTTGCATCAGATCAGTTCTCTTGGTGATTTTTGGAGTCAGAATTTGTGCACAATAATTAGGTGTGGATTTATGCATCTCTTTCCATCTGTTTCTAGATTAGGGTTGTAGTTTCTCTGGGATTGTGGATTGTAGCCTGTGTATCATTTGCTTTTTGTCTGGTATCTTCTCATGAGTGAGGGGGGAAACAAATGATTTTTTCTAGTTTTGCTCACTTGCCTGCCAATTTTGGATAATTTTGTTTCTTAACATTGATAAGTAGTCCACAGTGTAAATGTACCACACTTTCCTTATACTTTATTCGATTGACAAACATCTAGGTTGTTTCCAGGATCTGGCAATTATGAATAATGTTGCTATGAACATAGTTGAGTAGTTGTCCTTTTTATGTGGCTGTCCCGCCTTTGGGAACATGCCCAAAAGTGGTAATGCAGTATCTAGAGGTAGGTTGATGTCTAGCTTTCTGGGAAATCTCCACACTGATTTCCATACCAGTTGTAAGAGTTTGCATTCTTGCCAGCAATGGAGGACTGTTACACTTTCTTTTCATCTTCTCCAGCATAAGCTGTCATCAGTGTTTTAGGTCTCAGCCTTTCTGAGATTATTCTGGTGAGACTGTTCTGTTTATATCTCTACCCATTTTTAAAAATTAGATTATTTGGTGTTTTGATGCCTAGTTTCTTCAGTTCTTTGTATAATTTGGAGATTAGCACTCTATCAGATGTGGGGTTGGTGAAGATCTTTCCCATTCTATAGGAAACTGTATTATCTTGTTGAAGATGTATTTTTCTTTGCAGATGCTTCTCAGTTTCATGAGGTATCATTTATTAATTGTTGCTGTCAGTCTGTGCTTCTGGTGCTCTGAGTCTGAAGTTGATTCTGGGCTGATGTTTCAGGACTAATTTTTTAGCTGCTGTCCCTACATTCTTCATGCACCACAGTGAATTAAATTTCCCCTGTTTACATATTGTCTTCTTTGTTAAAATGCTATTTCTTGTTTCTACTTTTTGATTGAACTGCCCCTCACATAAAATTATACAGGGAAATTTGTAGTTGCTGAGCTAGTATAACACTGACAGAAGGTATACTCTCAGGAAAACACTTCCCAGTGATATGTATGTATATATATATATGTATGTATGTATGTATGTATGTATGTATATATATTCACCCATTCCTCCAGTGCACACTAGAATGTTCCCCCACATAACACCAACTATAAAAATAGGTATTGTGCTGGCTCCATCTGTAGAGGGTCCCCCTCCCTTGCCTCTCCCAATCTTGTCCATGTTCCTGCCTCAGTTCTACTCCATCTTAGCCTTTGAGACAAGGTCTTTCCCTGAATCTCATTCTTGCAGTTATACTATACTCTCCCTTGTGAGTCAGGGAAACCCAAAGATCCTTTTGTTTTTACCTTCTTGGCTCTGGAATAAGATGCCTCTTCCACTGTGCTGGCTTTTTTCTAGATTTATGGGACAGAATTCAGATCACTGTGTTTATTTAAATTTTAACAATAATTTTAAAGTTATTATTTTAAAGTAAATAAATACATTTACTTAGTGTAGAGACAGGATCTCTCTTTGTAGCACAGATTCTCCTGGAAGTACATCTTCAGACCAGGCTGGCCTGGTACTCACAGAGAAATACCTGCTACTGCCTCCTAAGTATTGTGAATAAAGTTGTTTGCCACCACAATCTGGCTCCCGAAACAATTTTATTGACTTAGTCATCGTCATCTTCCCTGGCATGTTTCTCTATTTTAAAACACATTAATGAAATAACTCTATTTCCCAAGTCATGTCCTTGTAATCATTAGCTTAAAGGTACAAACTGAAATCCTATTGATTTCCATCCTCTGCTTATTACATGAGCAAACTATTTGGTGAGTATTAGCCTTTTGGGAGCACTGGAAATAGCCCTTATATGAGACAGCTATAGTAATTTTGCATATTCTATTAGCATAGATATGTATGAGTACTTATGGGCACATACCAGGAGTAAAATTGGTGAATCTGAGGATGCATGCATTATTAATTGGATGAATTTCCTCTAATATGTCATGAATTGATTATATAAACACATAACAAAAATATATGACATACCCACTCATTATTTTGGCAAATGTCAGCATTTTTAATATTAAAAGTTTGTGGTATCAACTTACACACTATTAAATAAATCTTAGTTAGGAACTGAGGGTGTAATCCAAATTTCTCCAGTGACTAATGGTATTAAATGAACATCGTACATACCTATGTATGTATATATTACATATATACATATGAGATTCTTTAGGCCTCAGAAAGTCATGCCCATTTAGAAATTAAATATTTAAACTTCTGTCTTTCTGTATTTCATACTAAAATATCTTAATTATATGGTTCCATGGGGTCTGTGTAAGTTCTTGTAAATCCAACCTTATCTGGTTGTGTTCAGATGATGAAACTGGAATCATTTGTCCTCGCAAATATTCCCAGAGTCCCTCTTGTATTTTGTACAGTCTTGTCCATAGCTCATCATCATTCCCAAAGGACCAACGTCTGGGAGTCAGTCACTGTCCACAGTGCTGTCAATAATGTGAAAAGAAGACGACTGTGCTTAACAATCTAAACATCATTGCATTTGTGTGTTTTGAAAATGCTCCCACTGAAATTCTGATGTAACACCAAACCTCATTCAACAGGTATAAATGAAACATGTCATTTGACATATTTATGTGAATGCACTTGCTGTTCTCCTTCATGAGGAAATGTTTATATGTTAGAGAAGGTGAGTGCAGTAGGGTTGGAGAAAGGATCGCGGGACTCATGAAGTAAGTGTTGGATAGATCCCTCTGTTTTTCAAATGTGGATCCAGGTACAGTAACACATGCTTTCAATCCCAACACTGAGGAGGCTGAGACAGAAGGGCTATTATGTGTGAAGCATCCCTGGGATACACACTAGAGTGTAAATCTAGCAAGCTTAAACACAGCAACGCTTTGTCTCAGAACAAGTGAGAAAATCAACACTCTAGGTGGAACATAACAATGACATAACATAACAACTCCATTCTAAGGTGACCTCCCTTTACAAAATCATTTACCCAATCCCCACATTACGCTATTGACTCTGTGGGGCATTCATTCCATCCTCAATCAGGACACTCATAGGAAGCTAACCAGGCAGGGAAGTTAAAAATACTGGCTTAGCTGGGAATGGTTGGAACATATATGATTTTCAAGAATACAAACCTCAGAGAAGACCCAAGACTATGAGAAGTCAATTTGAAGCTGGGCTGAGGTGGAACATGCCTTTAACAATTGCAAGCAGGAGAAATATGCAGGCAGAAGTCTGTGAGATTCAGGGTAACTTAGTTTACAGAGGAAATTCCAGGACATCAGAGAAACTGATTCAAAGAGCATGAATGAATGAATCAATGATGAGAGAAGTCTACTTTGGATTAATAATAGATTGAGGTTTTATTTAGTAAGGAAAAAGTAGAAAACTGGAAGCAATCAGAATCCAGTGACGTTAATGTCAACATAAGGAGTATTGCTCCAAAGTTGTGGCTGGCCAACAAGCCCTTGTAAAGGAATACGTTTGTAAACTTGGGAGATGTTCATATACAAGCAAAATTATTCTCTTGGTTAATGTTTGTCTTATGGTTTACTATTACTGTGTAATGACACCATGTCCATGGCAAGTCCAATAAGGAAACCATACAATTGAATGGGCTGGCTTCAGTTTTGGACATTCAATCCATTAGCATTATTGTAAGAATCATGGCGGTGTGCAAGCAGACATGGTACTGCAGGATCTGAGCATAATACATTTTGCAGCACAGGAAACCAATCTAACACAACAGGCAGTATCCCCAGCACAAAAAGCCTTAAACCAGCCAACCCCCTCCATTGACACACTTTCTGTAACAAGGCCAAACCCCCACAAACAAAAGATTCCCCAAAATGGTGCCACTTCCTTCGTGATTATGGGCGCAAATATATTCAAACTACCACAGTGCTAATTATGAACTTGAGTCTAGGATCACCTGGATGATGTGCATTCCAATGGGAAACCATCTTGATTACTTTAATTGATCTGGGAAGACCTGCCCATTTTGGTTCCCACTCTTCCCTGAAGCCGTGCAGGACTGCAGACAAGGAGAAAATGTTCTGAGCAGTGGTTTAAACTTTTTCTGTTTCCTGACTGTGGTGCAAAGGTCCAGCACCCTCAAACTCCTGTAGCTCTGACTTTCCCTCATCCAACACTCCTAGTCACAATTGGTGAGACCTGGTTTAGAACTCCCAGTGCCTTTGCCTCAAGCCCTTTATATTCCATTTAGAATACACAGACCAGGGTGAGGTGGGATCTCCTTTTTAACCAGATTTTAACAAATATCCTTGATGTCAACAACCATCCTACCACCCACTCTTATTTAATTGTCTATTCCATCATTTCCTTTTGTAGTGTTGTCTGCTGGCCCACTTCACTAAGTGGTGCTCTATGTCAGAAGGTTTAAGGAAATCTAGCTCTGAGTTTCTGAACTATGAATGAAGTCAAATGGGAAGCTGAAGAATTAATTTATTCGCTCTTTTATAGAATGGTCAAATCGTGTTGCTTTGCATTCTGTCTCTCCCCCTCTCTCATTTCATACATAGATCAGCACACAAAGTTGCTTAGATATACAGGGTGGGGAGAGGTACACATTCATGTGAACAAGGAAACACACAGAGTATACAGGTCTGTGCTGGTTTGTTTTTAATATCAACTTGACACAGCCATCTGTGATCAAGGACAAATGACAAAATTGCCCCCCCATCATATTTTCCTTTTTGCAAGTATGTAGAGCATTTTTTCATTAATGATTAACATTGGTGGGCCTATACCACAGGAAATGATGACATCACTGCACTGCTGGCCCTGGTTTCTATAAGAAAGCTGGCTGAAACAGTGTTGGGAAGTAAGCCAGTAAGAGGTATTCCTCCATGATTTCCACATCAGTTTCTGCCTTGAGTACTTGCATTAGCTTCCCTTAATGATGGGCTCTAAATTGAAAGACCTTTCCTGCCCAATTTTGGTTTTGGCAGTGCTTTCTTTAATTTTTTTTTTCACAATAGGATCTGTAAGACAATGCTGTCCATTGTACAATTCAAATTATCTTCTACCCCTGTTCAGTATAGATTTGTGAACTTTCCTGGCTTTTTGTTGTTGTTTTATGACCATTTATTTCATTATTCAGGTTTTAATGTCCCTCTGTCATCTTAAGCTTCTCCATGTGGGAACCCTAGTGAAACTTTCCCTGCATTCTTGTTTATTTGGCATCCCCTAATGAGTCCTTAGTTTCCTTGAGCTTAATTTTTAAACCTCACCAGTTTGTGGAGATCTGGGAATTAATGTGTTGGCTTTGACTTTGTGCACTTTTCTTAGACTCAGGGAGAAACTTGATGGCTGCACAAGTCTCTCAGCTCACATAAGCAAGCAGTCAAAATGCACCAGCTGTTGGTATAAATGTGCAGTCTTTGAGTATAAGCCTTACAGTGGAATTACTGTATCTCAAGGTAGACTGATGCCCATTTTCCTTCCTAGTTGGCAGTATATGCTTTCAGTCCCACCAGCAATGTAGGTGTGTTGCCCTTGTCCAAATCCTCTCCAACAAAAGCTGCCATTGGTCTTTTTTTTATTTAAGCCATTCTGACAGGGGTAAGATGGTATCTCAGAGTGGCTTTGATTTGCATTTTTCTGATGCAAATATAAACCAGCTGCATATAAAACCAGCCCCTCTTTCTGTTCTGACTTCCCTGTGATAGACATTGTTTTCTGCAGTGATTATGTACTGGATTCCTCAGCCATTCTAGACTCAAATTTCACTTCCCATAGGACCACTCTTTCCACCCAGTCTCCTTCCTTCTCTTCTAATTTCTTTTTCTTTCATGTGTATTTTTTCTGGTTGTTTGTACATGAACCAAATGCATGTCTTGTGCCGATGGAGTTCAGAAGAGATTTTCAGTTCACCTAGAACTGGAGTTATTGATTGTTGTTATGCAACAGGTGATATCTGGGTGTTGATCCTAAGTCTTTTGGAAGATCAGCCAGTGCTCTTAACTTCTGAACCATCTTTCCTGCCCCCGCTCTTTGCTATGATAAAAATATGACAAGAAAAGTGAGTATGTCCCTAGACATTCATAAGAGGTCTTCACATGAATATTTTCTTTATTTAAAACAGTGTAACTAATTGTTTGAGCATGTTGATCATATTCACACCTCATCATTAACTCCACTCTCACCTCCCTACTTACCCAACTTGAAGATTTCGTCATCTTCTTCTTCTTCTCCTCCTCTTCCTTCTTATTCTTCTTTTCCCCTTCATCAAGTCCAGACTGTTTGAGCAACTACTATTGGGAATGACATCTGCCCTTGACTTTGTTTAAAGAGCATTCATGTCATTGAAGAGAACTGACCCTCTTGTAGCAGCCAATAACTTCTCATCTAGGAATTGGATTTTGTGCCTACCTCACTGCTCCATGCTAGGATTTTGTGTTATTTGAGCTTGAATAGTTCTTATTCACACTTTCACAATTGCTCTGAGTTCAACTGTACAACATCTGTGCTGAGTCTGGAAAATTCTTTTCTTCATGTGATCCATCACCTCTACACTTACATTTTTTCTGCACCTTACTCCAAGAAGACCCCTGAGGCTTGGGGCATGGGGTGTGATAGGTATATCTAGGGAGGTATGTGTTTATTGTTCATTTTATTGTCATACAAATTTGTTTCAGAGGCTGTTCTGGAACTAGCTCTTGTTCCAGAGGCTGGACTTGAACTCATATAGATCCTCTTGCTTCTGCTTTATGAGTGATGGGATTAAGTTGTGCACCACCAATGCCTGTTCTGCAAGTTTTTCAAGACACTTTGGATTCTCTTTTTTTTTTCTTCAGATCTTGGAGTGTGGGTTCTCCTGTGCTTGCTTCACACGATGACTTTGAGTACTCTGCAAGACAGCGCTGCTTAACAAATGATACCCAGCTTCATCCCTGCCCTCAAAAATACAAGACACAGATTATGAACTTTTTGGCTGTGATTTTGCACTTGATTCAAACACTGGCCTCAGAACAGAGAGGACTGGTGAGCAGTCCTGGAGGAATTTGATTGAGGAGAACATGGATACAGTGGCAGCAGCATCTGTCAGGTTGGTTGGTTTAATTATTGTGTTTCTGTGTATGCATGTGTAGTCACCATGTCATGTATGTGGAGGTCAGAAGAGAACTTGTAATAGTTGCTTCTTTGATCTCTCATTGAGTTTAGGATATTAAGCTCTGGTTGTCAGTCTTTGTGCCTAGCTCCCCTACCCACTCACTCATTGTGCTGTCTCCATTCCTTTACTTTAGCAATGACACCAGAAGCCATTTGAGAACAGAGTCTGACATCAGAACTTATTTCCCTCAATTTATTTTGTTATGCCCCACAATGTTGTGGATGGAACCCAGGTTTCCCACTTGATGGGCAACAGTTGTACTATTGAGATTGAGCTCTCCTGCAGCTCAATACTGGGAAGTCTACTGGGCAAACCCTTCCTGCATTGAAGAAGTAGACACACCGGGAATAGAAATCGCATGCTAGGTCACAAGCATTGCTTTGGTCAGTAGGTGACACTACATTTAGTGTTTAGAGTCATCAACAGTAGAGGCTTTTACATATATAATGCGTAGCTTAAGGTCCGTTTTTCTAATTCCATAGCCTTAAACCTGAGGAAGTCACTTTTCAGGCTGTCCTGAACCCATGTTGTCTACAAAAGAGCTTCTGCAGATTGTTTTTTCCTAGACTGTGTCTCATTATATAGTTCAGATTGTCCTGGAACTCACTATGTGTAGACTGGAATAGTTTGAACTCAAAGCGATCCACCTGCCTCTACCACAATACCAGGTTTTTATTTTAAGTCAATATTTTAAATTACCTGGTGTCTTTCTTTGGATTGACCCTATTGAGTGAAATTGGTTTTGTTTTCTATGATAGGCTCACATAAATTTGAATAATTTTGGCTTTGGTAGTCATTCCTGAGACACCAGAGTAGTTTCCAAGGGGTCTCATATAGGCTGCAAGGGCATGCACTCATTTCATTCTTGTATCCCTATTTCTGAGAAGCTCAGTTTCAGAGAAGTAGATGATGGCTGCAGGCCTCACATTTCCCTGTGCATCCTTTCTTGGTGGTTCATGATATTGGCAAATGAGAGAGAAAGGAGTAGAAGCACAAACTAAACTTTTCCTGTGTTGCTTGTGTCCTGACATCTAGCTGGAATGAAGACAGATTACCCCCCCCCCCTTCAGGTTCAGAAGACCAGGAGCTACTTTAGTCTACCTCTGTTCGGAAAAGAGGCCTCAGCACAGCTGCTTGCAACAGTTTATAAGGCACATGCTTTCTGAGAGGCAGGGATAATTTTAGATTCTCCTACACTCCCTGTCTTTTAATGTGGAAGATGCAACCTACTATATAACAAGGATTATAGAACATATCCAAAAGCAATATAGATGAAAATGTACAGATGCAGGAAACTTCATGCTAGACTAGGACAAGTCAGTACCATGAGAGGCAGGATACTGCAGATTAGACCAGGATGGGACAATCTATGAGACACAGGAAACCGCAGATTGGACAAAGGGAGAACAGAATCATCAGATGCAGGAAACTGCAGTCTAGACCAGGAGAGAAAGAACCATAAAATGTAGGAAAATTCAGGTTAGATCAGGAGAGGACAGAACTGTGGATGACCTAGCTTTCTGACCTGGAATAAAGTCCCATAAGTTTCTATGACAGACACCTCAAACTACTTAGAGGAAAAAAAATGGCGCAGTGGGTGAACACACGATCCACAAAATGGGCTAAAACTATGGTCTTTCTTTTCACTGGGAGCCACACATATAAAGGAAGCACATGATAATTGCTGTGCTTAAAACCACCCCAGTATCACAGCAAACGTCCTGCTTAGTTGCCGGATAAGCAGTGGTCTGTGAGATTAACTCTAGCAACTTTCAATGTACTAGGAATGTGTTCTGTCACAAGCTCACTTCCTTCTCTCCTTTTTGCCTTTTATTTGGAGGCCAGGGTAGGGTGTCCAGACTAGCCTTGAAGATGAAATCTCCCTGCCTCTGTCTATCATGTAGGTGGCATAACAGGTCTGCATCACCAGGTCTAGCAGCAATTATCTTCTGGCAGCTCTGAGATCTTTCCCCGAAGATGTTGCACATGGAAGTTGCCATCACTGAGTAATACTAACCATCGAAGCTTCAAGGGTCTTAAGGATGATACTTCAGTAGACCACTAGAGGACAATGTAGAATCAAAAATGACATAGTGGTTGGTGCCTTCTTCCTGAGTCAGGGATAACTTCCCTGCCTGTTCATATCAGGATGACCCACTATTTCTGAGCATCACAGCTGGTTCTTGTGAGAAGGAGATGTGGGACTTCAGATCACAGATATTTCTGTGTCAATACTTCAGATGAATTTTGATTTAATGCCTCAACAGAACCAGATGGCTTGAATGAGACATAGGGAAAAAGGAGAGGGAAAGGAGAATAGATATGGTTATAGATAGTATATGATGGGAAATGTCATTCTGTATATATGTTTCTCATACTGGTCAATGAATAAAGCATTGTTGGCCAATAGGAAAGGAAGATAGGAGGGGCTAGGAGAGAAGAAGGAAATAGGAAGTAGAGAGAAAAGCCAAGATGGAGAGTCTGGAGAAAGCAGTATGCTGGCTGGCTCCCCGATAAGAGAAATACATAGATCAGCAGAAATGGGTTAATACTTAAGATAGAGCTAGTGTGTGAGCATGTGGAGGTTAGCCGATAACTTGCAGGAGTCAATTTTCTCCTCCAGCACAGGTTCCAAGGATCATTCTCAGGTCTTCAGATTTGGTGGCAAGTGCTTTGACTTACATAATGCTTAAATGACTTTGACCTGTCCCATAGACTCATTCCTTAGAATACTTGTTCCCAGTTGGCAGCAGTTTTGGAGAGGTCATGAAACTAATAGGGACAAGGCTATAGAGAGAAATTATATCATGGGGTGGGCTTTGATAATTTACACACTTGACCCATTCCAGTTTAGTGTCTGCTTGCTATGTGAGGGTATAGTGTGGTCTCTCAGTCTCATGCTCCAGCCACTGGCTGCCATTCAGCCTCTGCCATTATGGTTCGCTCTCTCTGGAACTGTAAGCAAAAATAAGTTTCCTTCTTTTTCTTGCTTTTGGTCATGGTCAGAGCAAGATCATTTGGTTTTTGGCCACTGGGTTGCATCCCTTTGTAGTCACAGAGTCCTCCTAAGTCATCCAGTCTGCAGATTTCAATACATCACAATCCTTACAAGCTAAGCTTAGCCATCTTTCCTCAGTGGGCTGCTTAGAGTGACAAGTAATTGTGAAGAGTAGAGAATGGAGATTTGTTCTGTGTGTCACACTGTGCAGAGAAAAAGAGGTCCATTCACACTCAAGTCCATAGTTCAGGAGTCCTGAAGTGTGATTGATATTTAAATGGAAGGCAAGAGGCAAGTATAACTAAGCAGTTATGGCCAAGAGTCCCACCTATCATTGACTCCTCATTAGCTCATTTTGGATCGTCTTATAAGGTAGTCTCATATGATTCTGGAAATATGCAAAATGTCTTTTCATGAGGCAATTTCTCTTCTGGTTGGTCAATGCTTTGGCCTTTCCTTCCTCCAAGATAAGTCTCTGAGGAGATTCAAATTGCTTCAATTATTTTGTTTCAATACTCACTAGCCAAATGGAGTGACATCATGGGTATCTTTGGACCTTCTTGGCTCCTGCCAGGATGGTGAAAAACACCAATGTGGCTGCTTCGGAGGGCATCAGTTTACACAGCTCGGAGAGCATTTTGCGGTTTTGATAATCAAAGAATTGATGTGTGTGTGTGTGTTTGTGTGTGTGTGTGTGTGTGTGTGTGTGTGTGTGTGTGTGTGTGTGTGTGTGTGTGATGGTTTAGTATGCTAGAATTTCAAATATATAGCACAGTTTTTGTTGAGGTAGGAGTGTGGGTGCCATTAGATACATTAGAAATGTTCATTCTGAACATTTTCCTATGGATAAGAGAGGGGAAAAATCACAATAAAAGAACACAGTTTTTCCTTGTTTGAAAGTCTCTCCTCACATGCTGTAAACCTAAAGTTCCTCTTATTCCATCCTAGGGATATTCCTTAACAACCTTGAGTCAGCAGGGGTCAGCACTTACTTCCTTCTCTCTTTCTTTTGTGAGACAGAGTTTCTCTGTTCTGGAACTTGCTCTGTAGACCAGGCTGGCCTTGAACTCACTGAGATCTACCTGCTTCTATCCACTGAGTGTTGGTAAGCATGTCCTTTTTATCCAAAGCTACTAGGCAGAATTTCTATAAATGGAGTCTCCTTCCCACAAACCATAACAAACAGAACTATGAATAAGTAAGATAAACAAATCAGCAAAGTCAAAGGCAAACATTCAAAAAAAAAACCTCCTCAAACAATACATACCTTCCAAACAATGTTCCACTTCCAAACTTCCACACCAAAAATAATCAAGGAAAACCAACAAAAGGAAACACAGAGTGGGCAGAGATATTTTCATATGATATCAAGGGCAAAATAGCTTGCCAAATCTTTCATAGCAGGGCTCATACTTGGGATCAGAATAATAAGGACCCAGACAAGAGGACATGAGCTTAAGGCTACTCTACATGACTTGTATCAAGAAACCCAAAGTAATGAATCAAAGAAACCAAAACTTCTTTCTAATGAAAGCATCCAAGCAAGTAAGATTGCATGGGGCAAGAGAGATGGCGAGTGGTAAAGAGCTTTGGTCACTGTACCAGAGCATGTAGTTTAGATTCTCATCACCCACATGGTGGCTACCAACCATCTGTAATCCAGTTCCAGGGGCTCTTACGCCTGCTTTTGGCCTACTCATTCACTAAGCATGCATATGGTATGTGTGTGTGTGTGTGTGTGTGTGTGTGTGTGTGTGTGTGTGTGTGTATGTGTGTGTGTACTGGCAGAACAAAGAGAAAACCTAAGGAGAAAACTCACATATACATTTTAATTACCAAAATGTAGAAAAATGGGTGAGGTTATTGATTTTTGTTACTGGGGAAGTTGACTATCCTAGTTGGTTAGATCGTCAACACAATGTAGTTATTTGGGAAGAGGAACTTGACTTGAGAAAATACCTCCATCTGGTGTGTAGGAAAGTCTGTTGGGCATTTTCTCGGTTAAGTATTCATGGGGGCAGGCCCAGCCCACAATGATTGTGGTCATCCCTAGGATGGTGGTCCTGGGCTTTATAAAAAAGCAGGCTGAGAAAGCCATGATGAGTGAACCAGTAAGCTGTACCCCTCCACAGCTCCTTCAGCTTCTGTCTCCATGTTGTTGCTAGACTCTATGCCCTGAATTTCCTCAGTAGTGTGACCAGAGAAATTGACCCTTTCTTTCCCAGATTGAGTTTGGTCACAGCAATAGAAATCCCAACTAAGACACTATTACTTACACATTGCAGTCTTTAGTCTTGTTAGTAAAATAATTCAGAAATAAACTCAGAAGGGAGCTTGTGGACAATTTTAATGTAGTTTGAAATGAAAACAACAGGGCAGGCAAGCTGTAAATCTTGGCAACTGCCTGGTGAAGGGAAATAGAGGAGGAAGAAAGAGAGCCATATTGTTTGTAAGCAGTGACATGGGAAATAAACAGCTGAATGGGGAGTGTGGGGAAGGGAGAAGGATTCTAAGAAACAGAGTGAGAAAGCCCAATGTATCCAGGAAAGCATACTGTCTTAGTTAGGGTTTCTATTACTGTGAAGAGAATCCATGACCACAGCAATTCTTAACAAGTTGGTAACTTACACTTTCAGAGGCTCAGTCCAATATTAAAATGATAAGGAGCATTGTGGGAAGCCTGGTGGCATGAAAGGAGACATGGTACTTGGGTACATCTTGGCTTGCAGGAAAAAAGAAATTGACTGAGATGCACTGGGCAGTATCTTGAGCTTAGGAAGCATCAGAGTGCAACTCATAGTGAGATAATTCCCCTAACAAGTCATACCCACTCCAAAAAAGTCACATGTCCTAAGAGTGCCACTCTCTATGAGCTTCAGACTACCACCCATGCCAAGGCAGTGGGCAGCACCAGAAAGAAAAGGAGATGGAAAAAGGAAGAAATAGGTAGGTTTTTCCGAGTGCCTGCACCAAGGAAGAGTCCTGGGAAGGTATTATAACTCTCCTGAATTCCCTATTCTGCCATTTCCATTCCAGACAGTTCTACCTGGTTAAGGGCCAGATACCAAATCTCACTGCATTTCTATTTTCCCTGAATATTACCTAGTGCATGGTACAGAACTTCTCAATAGCCAGTTAGAAACACTTCTGTTCTTTATGTTCCCACAGCATCCAGGGCTGACCCCGTGACTGCTCCAATGCTCAGCATGACAGCTTTCTTTCTGGCTCAGCTACTGTCGTGACTGCAATGGAAGAACAGACAGACATTGGTTTGGTTCCCATTATGCATACCCGTAGTATTATAATAGTTTATGAAACTGTTTTATGAAATTTGAATTAAGTTTCCATTTGGGATTACAGGAGAGCTAGTCAATGAATGATATTCTGATACAAACAAGGATAATTCTGCCTGAAGTTTTATCTATATTTGCTCCATTCACGAGCTGCTTTGGTTCTGAGTTTAAATGGGCATACTGTGCGTGGTGTCTCTTTCCCTTGAAGTTTTTGAGTGGAGAATGAAACTTAACATTCTCTTACTCTTGTGTCTATTCACTTTACCTATAGGGCATCTGATATGCACAGGACAGCCACTACCAGAGGAAAATCATTTCTTTGGTTTTTCAAGACAAGGTTTCTCAGTGTAATCCTGGCTGTCATAGAGCTCACCCTGTAGACCAGGCTGCCCTCAGACTTAAAGACTTGCCTGCCTCTGCCTCTGGAGTGCAGGGATGAAGGTGTGTGCTAACACCTCCTAGCAGGAGGGAAAACTCTTAAAGTGGACATGAGTACACAGTTGGAGAAAAGAATATCTAGGAATGGTGGTTCAGACCTGTAATCCCAGCACTGAGGAGGCTGAGGCAGGATCATAGCCTGGGCTACATACATAGTTTCAGGTCAGCCAGTACCCCAGAGGGAGACTCTGATGTGTTGGAGATGAAGGGCTTGGGGTTGATGGTGTGTGCTTCAGTCTTTAAACTAAATAAAGGTATAAAGGTGTTTATTTTAACAATATAATTTCAAATATTCAAAATCTTAAGACCAACAGAAATTAAATCACAGCACCACAAGCAAGTTTTCAGAGACAAATGTGGGACTCAGATAAAAGTGCTTTGGATGGTTATTGCAGTCTCTCAATCCTGTAGGAAACACAGGAAGAAGTGTGGAACTGGCAGGGGTTCCTGCCTGGCAGAAAATATTCGTGGTTCTTTCTTGTTAATGTGGGTTTAAGCTCAGGGTGAGTTTAAATTCAGAAGACACAAATAATTTGGAGGAGGGAGGTCCAGCCTTGTGACCCACCTACAGAAGCATTAGTTCTTGGAAGGTCAGACTGTGTCCTCAGCTAGCCAATGGGCTGACAGTGTACACTTTTTAGGGCTAGCTGGAGTTTGCTGTGGTAGGAACAGCCTTGGAAAGTGCCTGGTACCTGGTTTGGAAGACAGTGCTAGAGATCTGCAACTCTGGGTGAAGCCACACATAACAACTTTATGCCTCATATATTTCACTCATAACTTTTATTTTAAAAATGACCCTGAGGTACCAGGAGGATGATGGTGGTTTATGTAAGGTCAAAAACACCAAAAAGGAAAGCAACCACTTTTCTGGTACTCAACTGTGCCAACCTTGCTGCTGATATTTGGGAGCTAACAGGCTTCTCCCGCCTCCCTTCCCACTTCCCTTTTCTCTGAGCCTGTGCTTGCAGGCTGGTCCCCACCTGTTTAGTCCTGCTAGCAGCAGGACCCAGCTTCTCCATCTAACCAGCCTCCAATGCATGTGTGTCCTTGTTAGCCCATCCTTCTTTCGTCGACCTGGCTGTAAGTACATAGAGGTTTGAAGTGCCAGAGGCTGCTTCTTAAACCTTGCTCATGTTTGGTATTTTCACACCCAATAAGTCTCTGAGAGGCCATGGTGGAACATGCCTATATTATGTCTATAATGCTAGCATTTGTGAGGCTGAAGCAGAGAGAACTGGCATTTCCCAACCAGCTGAGCTATCAAGGTTGAAATTACATTGTAAGGAAAAAAAAATAATAATCAAATCCAATCATCCAAGCAAACAAGGAAAACTTTTAAAAAGTGTGGTAATATAGGTCATTGGTACAGAGTTCTCCTTGCTGGTTCAAGGGTGGGGTTAGTTCCCAGTATTGCAAACAACACAGAAAACCATGTTTGTGTGCTTCTGGAAAGGCTGGTTTTGTGTGTCAACTTGACACAAGATAGTCATTGGAGAGGAAGGGGCCTAGGCTGAAAAAATGCCTCCTTGAAATCTGGCTCCAAGGCATTTTCTCAGTTAGGATCAATTTGGGATGGCCCAGACCTTTGTGGGTGGGGCCATCCCTGGGCTTGTGGAGTAGGATTCTGTTAAGAAAAGAGGTCAGTTACCAGTACAGGTCTAAAGAGTCTGCATCAGCTCCTGCCTGCAGGCAATTGCCCTGTTTGATTCATGTCCTGACTTCCTTCAGTGATGAATAGCAAAGTGGAAATATAAGCCAAATTTACCCTTTCCTTCCCTAGTGACTTTTGTTCATGGTGTTTTATCACAGAAAACAAACCCTAACTAAGGCAATCTGCAAAGATAACCCTTTTCTAGACTAGAGATTTTCCTCACAGGCCATGGCTACCTCCTCACTGGTCTTATGGTACTTTTCCTGGTCTCTCTGGTCTACCCCTCCACTCTTTCCCATTTTTCCTGACATCTTCCCAGACCACTTATAGCCTATAGCTTCCAAATGCAACTGATCTTGGTAGCTCCTGGTCATAGCCTATGCCAGTTTTCTTGCCTGACTTACTCTATTTTAGACATCTGACATTACTCCTACAGTAGTCACTGCCTTACTTATTGAATTGTGCTGTACCTATTAGGTGGTTCCAGCAGATTCAAGGCAACCACACCTGTTTTCCAAAGGTCTAGGGTAGAGTTGTAAGGGGTGTTTTATGAGGTGGCAGGAGATAATAAAATAATGTTTTTGTTAACATACTGCATTTTTAGGCAAAGTCCCTTAGTAGCCTGGACCCTCTTATGTGGGATAAGATTACTAGGGTGATGCTCACATTACTTCAGATAACTGCTAAGCTTGCATTTAGTAGCCCCCTCCTCGCACCCCCTTTGGTTTTTTGAGACAGGGTTTCTCTGTGGCTTTAGAAACTCTCTTGGAACTTACTCTTGTAGACCATGCTGGCCATGCACTCACCACAGAGGTCTTCCTGCCTCTGCCTCCCAAATGCTGGGATTAGAGGCCTGGGCCACTACCTCCTGGCTAGTAGCCTTAATCATGGTGCTTCTAGCTGCTAAGCTTGCAATTAGAAGCCTTACTCGTGGTTATTGTTGTACTTCTTCCATCTCCTCCTTCTTCCTGATAGTGAAGCTTCAGATGCATTAAAAAAAGTCTGTTGTTTATTAATATGCATATGTCTTAACCAGGAAGGTTAGAAAGTTAGCATGGTGGGGGTTATAGAGGTGAGGAATTGTTACTCAGGCTAAGGATGACTGGAGGGAGGTCAAATGAGATAAATATGAAGTCAGTCTTAGGCTTTGCAAAGATGCATCAAAGCATGAGTCGGTGTTTGCTTGGTGGAGGCAGAACCAATGTAGTGTTTACATCTCATGCCATTCCATTCACCATCCCAACCAAACCACTTTATCAGAGTCAGTCCCACTGTGTCCAGTCCATAGTTCAATGTCACAACCCTCAGCTCATTTTTAATGCTTTTCTCTCTTCATCTCTTTCTTTGTTCTTGTCTTTTTCCCTTCCACACTCGTCCCCTCCTGGGATCTCTGCCCAATGGAGTACAAATACAGAAGTATTTTCTATGAGTACATATAAAGGCTGAGGCATTTGCTCCTGAGTGCTATCTTTGTCAAAATTTTGTGGCACACAGAATGTTGAACCCTTAGGGCCCTGTCCATTCTGAATGCTAAATTAGGCATCAGGAATGAATGAGCCCTAGATGCCATCTGGAATGTGCCATCCCATCCCCATATATTGGTGACTGGTGAGCGGCTTGGCACATTAACACTGGCTAAGAGTTCCACTCGAGACCAATACCCTTACCATGTTTTGTATGGCAGGGAGCACTAGGCAGACCTCCAAGGCCTTGCTTTGATTTCCTGGGTTCTATATGATGGTTCAGACCCTGGATGGGATTAGATTCTCCCCATCCTACATGTTAGACTTTTCATTCCTGTGATAAAATAACTGACATGAATATTATGAAGAAGACATTGTTTAGTTCATAGCTTCTGCCATCACTGCAAGAAGTGCCCAGCGTGACAGGAAACCTGACAGACAATAAGTAGAAAGAACACAATTACATGGTTGTCCGATGAGGCAGTATGGCTCGATCAATACCTTTTACCACTGAAAAGCTCACAGCTGCACAGCAACTAAACTCATACTTAACTTCCCTGTTAATAAATTCAAAGGGGAGAACCTGGTATCCCACCAAAAGCATCCTAAGAAATATCCTAACACATGCACTCTTCATTATTAATTTTAAAATCGTTATAATGTCGGAAAATCTGCTGTCATGGTATTCTGTCTCTCTAATACACACAAAACATTCACCACGTTCATGTGGAGAGATCCCCCCCAAATAACACATGCATGGCCCCAACCCATTCCCAATGTGGGGCCAAGGATCCATGCAGTCTGCCCTTAACAGGGGAGTCACTCAAGACTGGATACCTGTTAACAAACCTAAGTCCCTTCCCATCATTAATGGAGAGCCAGGCCTTTGTCCAATGGAGTGCAACTTTGTAGATAAAATAAATGCCAGGTATTATGGCACCTCTCAAGAGTGCATTCATAATAATCGATCATACTTTACAGTATTCCCCTTTTAAAACTATGAATGTTAATTTGGAGGAGACTAGGGAACTATCCATCAGGATCTCTACTCCAACAAATATGCTCAGGCTTCACACTTTGCTCCACCTGGAAAACCAGCCTGTTGTGATAAGAGAGCACCCATCCGTGTTTCTGATGGTGGGCTGAGAGATCAGGGCAGAGAAATCATAGTCCAGAAAAAATGCAAACCATGATTGACTCTCTGATTCCTCATATGGATTATCATACATTATTACTTCCCAAACCCAGCGGTACAAACAGCAACTCACAAACATCAGATATTCAGTCTGCTACCCATTATCCTTTAAACATTACGAACCCCAGCCTAGCAAAAGACTGCCAGCTATGGTTGACCTTGGGAACCTCCTGGTCCATAGCATTACCTGTGCTTAATGATTCCTTGTTGCCTAATTATGAATTCATGGGGAAGGATAACTTCACACTTAGAGTCTCTTTTAAAGTCCAGCCCACAGGATTTAATAATTCCTCATGGTTTTACAAACATTTTAAGAATGAATGACAGCTTTGATAGAGATGTAGGACAAGCCTCCTTTACCTCTTGCTTTTCAGTGATTAATGTCTCCACAGCTCTATGTGCTGGTTCTGGACAAGTCCTACTTTGTGCAATGACTTAGCTTATTCCTTGCTGCCAGCTAATTGGACAGGATTGGGTGTCCTGACTACCCTCCTTCCAGATATAGAAATAATACCTGGATGTGCCCATCCCAATATGCAGCATGGACAATTTCACTCTGAGGCACAAGAGAGCAGTCTTATTCATTCCAATATTGGTTGGACTTGGTATTTCAGGAGACCTAGCCACAGTTCTGCAGGCATGGGTGTTAGGAACTAGCAGCCAGCTGACCCCCCGCCCCAACGATGGGCGGGAGGCTAATGGCAGTGTCATCCCTATGTCAGCTTTACCTGGCTTTACCTGGCAGCCAGAGGACTCAGTCATGCATGAGCAAGTCCCCTTTAAAAGCAAGTGGCTCACACCCCTCTCACTCTCTGCCTCTCTGCCTCTCTGCTTCTCTGCCTCTCAATGCTCCTTTGCTCTCTCTTTGCTCTCTCTGTGTTCCCTCTCTCTCTCCTGCTTTCAGTTGGCCACCAGCTACCCCCTCTTTCTCTCCCCTCTCTCAATAAACTCCATGTAGGTGCTGAGCTCGTGTTTGTGTTTCTTAGGCATAAGTTGCAACAAAAGAACAACAATGGGAATAGCAATAAAATCATACTCCAGGCTGTCTCAACAGCGACTGATGATGTACAGACCATCTAAGTGTCAGTCCAGGACCTCAAGGACCAAGTTGACTCTCTAGCAGTGGTGAACCTACAAAATAGAAGAGGGCTAGACTTACTCACTGCTGACAAGTGAGTTATTTGACTTTACAGCTAAATGCTGCTTTATGCTAACAAATCCAGAATAGTTCTATACAGAATCAAGAAACATCAAGAAGAGCCCGAGAAACTTTGCAGACGGCTGTTTGATCAACCATCTGGAATGCCTAGAACGGACTCCTGCTTTACCTCCTTCCCCTGCTAGGTCCCATCCTTAGCCTACTTACTCTTTTATCGCTAGGACCTTTTCTGTTAACAAACTGATGTGCCTCATTAAAAATCAAATGCTATAAAAATGCAACCCATACAGGTACATTATCATCACCTTGAAATGGCTGATATGGGAGAAAACTATGATAAACTTTAGCCAATACACAGGTAACCTGTGTGTTGACAAAATGGAGTCATCCTGTCCTTGGAGATCAGGGCTGATTTTCCAATGACGGGCAACAGACAAGAGACAGAGGTTTTCCTACCCCAAAAGCCCCCTAAGACAGGAATGTTCGTCACAAGTATTCACATTCATCTCCAATGACAGGTAAGGCTATGCCACATTCCTGATCCAAGAATGTCTCTAACCTAATACACACAGTCCTCTCAAGAACATCCCACTTCATGGCATTTTTTTAAAACTATATTTAAAAGGGGGACCTGTGCAGAACACCAGAGCAAAGTTTGCATCTTAACAGCCATCTTTCCTATTATTCTCTTAGATACTAATATACTGGTAATTTTCCATTCTCCTATATTATTCCCTTAGTAAACATTTGATGCAATCTGACCCTGAAAGAATCCCAGCTGCATGCTTATCGTATAGCAAGTTATCTTATAGCAGAACACCTGCATTCTGCTTGGAAGGACCTTCTGCCTCCCTCAAATACTCCACATTCTCCCTTTGGCCCATTCCCTCATTTCTCCACCACTTAAACTCTGTGGTTATATTCATTAAATGAGACATGATCACAATACTGTCTTGTTTCCATCTCTTGTGTCTCTTGTTCTCTCATTCGCCTCCCTCCGGCAGGGTCCCTGTCAACTAACCAGCAGGTCGGGGTAATTACTAGGATTCTAGCTTGAACAAAATGGATCTAGATATCATCTGCCATTATCACAGATGAGGAATCCAGGTCGGAGAGAGCTGACCTCAGGACAGACCAAGGGATCTTTGTTAGGTAGTTTGAGCTACATCTTGAATGTCCAAGTTGCTGTTGGGTGTCATGGAGTAAATGAATCTGCCTATTATGGGAAAGGTCTGCGCTGGTGATGACATGCTGGAAACTAGTATGAGTGGGAATCTGTCCCCAAAACTATTAGCTAGATGCTAGACACTGACAGTGTGAGCCTGCCGCATGCAGATACCAATTAGTATGTGCTTACTTAGAGCCCAGGATGGGTCAGGTCATAAGCATTGTAGATTCTTAGTACTTGTAACTTAGAGATACTTAGTGCTTGTAACTTAGGGATGCCAGTGACAGACAACAGGCTGAGTCCCACCACTAAGTAACAGCCTCCAGATGACCATATGCTCTGTAGAATTTTCCTGAAACTATAGCACCATGGAGATCTGCCTTTAGGAGCTTGGCCTGAATCATCTGTGGCTGCCTAGGAGGTGAAGAGAGCCAATAAAGAAATTTTTGTAACAAAGCAAACAGATCACAAACACCCACAGCCAACCAGTTTCTCAGGTTCTTCTCTAGTGCTCACAAAACATAGGATGTACTAACATGGCAGGGTTCAGAAATAAAACTCAAGTGTCTGTCTTGAGCCTGTGGCACAGCTCACAGATACTGCTTTCAGAGTTCATGCAGAGGAAGGGAGAGAGTGCATCTGTCATAAAGTCTGAAACATGGAGAAAGTTAGCACCATGAGCTTGGGAATTACAGTGTTCAGCCAAACAGAGCTAGGCTCGGGGCTGAGAATGAGCATGAGGGAGCATTTGAGACTGTGTGTAAGTCCATGTTCCCTGATGACAATTGACCAAGGCCAAGTACACTCCCCCTCCTTGGACTTCAATTTCTTACCTGGAAGAACCTTTCCAAGGTTCTCAATAGGCAGAGTTGGAGCTCTGCCTTGATGCCTTTCCTGCTGGCCAGTTGTTGATGTGATGTTGGAGCCCCTGGCTCAGAGAAGGAAGAGCATCAGAAGGTGGCATTGTAGTATCAGCTATTAACAACCCATGTGCTCTTCACCCTATCTGTTCTCCCAAGTGAAATGAACAAATGAACATCAGACTTGTTTAACTCCTATTACCGAATGTGAAGTTTGCCAGGCAGGTCCTTGAGTAAGGTAGCATGTTTGCCTAGAAGTTAACAGTAGAGGACCAAAACTTTTTGCTGGGATTATTATCCCTTGTCTTGGTGCCCTTCACACAAAGCCCACTAGGCTCAAATCTGAAACAAGCCCTTTCTTTAAGGACCCCAGGGAGGCAGCCCCACAGCACAGTGGAACTCTCACACCTTCTGGGACATGGGAGGCTTTGTGAATATAGAGTGTTATGCAAAGCCTATAAATTGTGGCTATAAACACAAACTCAGAACTACTTGGAGGGAGAAAACTTCCCACAATACAGTAATGCCTTCATTTCAGAAACTTCTGAAATGCATATGCAAGACCTCTCCTTGTCAGTAATCTTTGAGTGGCAAATTATGTCTTGTGATATTAAAAGCTATAGGAAAATACATATTAATGAATATCACGATGTTCGTCTTCTCTAGAAAGCCATGGGCAACAGACTGAGATATTAGTGTGGAGATTAGGAGAACAGCCAGAGGATGAATGTCCTCCTCAGTCTAGCCAAAGCCTGCCTTTTAGAGGACAAGCCAAGACACACACACACACACACACACACACACACACACACACACACACACACAGAGAGAGAGAGAGAGAGAGAGAGAGAGAGAGAGAGAGAGAGAGAGAGAGAATGGTAGGGTGAGGCTCCCTTCTTGTTGCAGAAACCAGTGGATCCCTTGTGACTGAGGGGGCAGGGCTGCCCAGTGAACCCTGGAGACTTGAGGAATTCACAGCCTGACCTAGAAGACTAGGCAATGGTTAATGTCAAACAACCTCATGACTCTCCTCTGTTTGGCAGAGAAGCCTTTGGATTTTTTTCTGCTGCTGCTTTGGCTTTTGGCAAGTGAAATATTCCAAGACCTCAGCCTTGCTCTGCAGATGGCTCTCACAATTTTGCTGACTCAAGTGTGGTATGCTCTGCTTCAGGAAGGAACTTACAAAGGCCTCAGCTTGCTGGAGTCCCAGCTCCTGCTCAGAGACATGGTGATACGGTTCACTGTTCTGGTCTCAGACAAAAGGACCCTCATACCCCATTCCTGAGAGCCACCATCTTTGCCTAGCTTTCTGTCTGTCTAAGTGTTTGCTCCACACAGCTGCCAAGGTGTAACAGTAACGCTCATGCTAACTGTGCACCTACCATACTGCTGCCAGGTCAAACACTGACTTCCTGTCCTGCATCTTTGAGGTAACTCTTTGGAGCATTCAAAATCCTTTGTAATGCAAGACTTCTCTAACCCTGTGGGGAAGAAAGCTTGAGATATGGAATAGCCAGGTCATTAAATGAATCAGGACCACAAGATTAGACTGAAGTGAAAGGGAGCTGGGATTTTTAGGGAAATGAGCCATTCTAGCACCAGGGGAAACTGCCTGGGCTTCCAGGGAGGTCAAGGAGGGGGAATGGGGACATTGAGCACCACAGCCCTCTGTCCTTGTTCCTCAATCTGTGGACCCCATGTGGCTGCTCTTTGGGAGGTGTCCTCCACCCCCACTTTCAGTCACAAATATGAGAGCATCTTGGGCATTACTCACTCTCAACAACAGCACATGTAATATTAAGTTACACGGGTCCTAGGAAACACTAAGTGAAACTACTTCACAGTTGCATTCAGTCCTGAAACACTCAAGCATCACCTCCTCCCCAGTTGGGGCAGCAACAGTCTATTCTTCCCTGGGCAGCAGGTGCCTCACTTGGCCTTCTTCTGCTGCAACCCTGGGTAGTGCTCTTTCCTGAACCTACTGGTTGGGGAATATTATTTTAAGTTGTGTCTTTTGTTTATGCTGCATTTGTTTAACTCTGTGAAGTTGTGTTATTGTGATTTTCTAAAACAGAAGATGGTCTAATAAGGAGCTGAAGGCCAATAGCCTGGCTAGAGCAAGGACAGGTGGGGCTGGCTGGCAGACAGTATACATAGAAGGAGAAACGAGGAAGAGAGGAAGCAAGAAGAGAACAAGGCGAGGAGGATGTCATGGACCAGCCACTCACCGAGCCCAGGAGTAAGAGTGAAATAAGATATATGTGAAATAAGAGGTAAAAAAAAGGAAAAAGCCCAGTGGCAAAAGGTAATTGGGCTAATTTATAGTTAAATAAAGCTATCAACAGACCAAGCTCAGGCCAGAAATTCATTTTTAAAAAATAAGCCCCTGGGTCTGATTCTTGCATTGGGGGGTGTGTCCCACAGAAAAGTAAGACTAAAACATCACATTATACCTCCCTCTTTGCGGGGTTCTTTTCCACTAAGCAGACAGTAAAACCAAGTCAGAGGCTAACCACCTGCTTTATGTTAACATATCAACAGTAACTGATGCCTACCCTTTTCTAAAAGAGGGGGTAAAAAGACAGAATACACAATCTTTGAGGTACTTCAAGACAGGGATGACTAAACAGTCCATTAATATCAGAAGAATTTAGTTCTTTTAAGTACATATGTGCTCCCCATGGAAGGCATCACCCTTCCTGGGGAGCAGAAAGTGGATAGGATGGTGGTTGGTGCAGTGGATAGGGAAGAAGTAAGGATGTGGGAACTGGGACTGACATGTGTAGTAAGCTTGTTTCAAATTTAAATTTTAAAAAATCATCAAAGTGGTCTCACTCTCATGAGTAAGTAAAATTAAAAGTTTACTGACCTTTCAAAATATTTATTTCATGGACAGTCTCTCTCTCTCTGTCTCTCTCTCTCTCAGTCTCTCTCTCTTGCTTTCTCTCTCACTCTCTGTTTTGTTTGTTTAATACAGGTTGTATGTCTGTGTAGCCCTGGCTGTCCTAGTACTGAGACAGCCACCTGCCTCTGCCTTCTAAGTTCTGGTATACTTAGTGCTTCTCAAGTAGTTGATTTACAATGACACATAGATTCATATGCTCATAGGTATTTGTACAATTTATTTTAGTCTCATTAACCTTTCTAAGCCATTAGGAATATAGTTATTTTTTTCATGAACATAATAATATTGACTTTGAATCATGCCAAAGGGACACAGCAGGGGTATAAGTCATCACATCACAAGCTTAATCTTCACAGTGTTCTCTCTCTCCTCTAATACTGCTCCAGTGCTTGCTTCCCCTTCCTGACACATCTCTTTTCTGCTCAAGTACCAAGTCCTTTGTTATGTGACACTGGGCCTAGGAAGCTTCTCATATGACAAAGGGTGAACAGCCAGGCAGTGGAGGGGAGCAGTAGTTATCCATGCAGGCAATGGCCAAGAGAATTTAAAGGCCTAGGATGTACCTCTTCTATTTTTCCTAAGCTGCACTTGTCCCCTGAGGATAACACACACACACACTCATCCTGACCTCTCTTCAAGTCTAGAGAGTGAGTCGGGAAGATTCACACTCGGGGCCTTGATTGCTTTTGTGTACTGTGAGTCAATTCCCTGGATGTTGTCCTGGGACTCCCTTGTGACAGGTATCCCTGATTCAGCTTCCAGTTTCCGACCATCTATAATGTCATCTGTTCCAATTTTGTGTCTCTCATCTAGGCCTCCCAAGGGCTCCTATGCAGTCTACTTCAGGCCTCACTTACTCCTTCCCTTTCTTCCTTGTGTTCAGCAACTTTCAGCCACCAGCACTCTTTGTTATTTAAATTTCTGCTGTAAAAAGCCCTTATGCTCAAGAAAGAAAATAGGCACTTTGCACACACAGACTTGCTCCAGGGACATCCATGGGCCAAGATCACACTTCCACTTTGAAGCCTTGGGTGACATCATCAAGCCATGTGGGCCTCCAGGGGACATGTGCCTTGGGGTTAGCTCCACAGCCAAGGGAGGGGCGGCCAAAGTGGCTGCTTCTGTGGCTACTAGAGTATGTTTCTCCTGATCTCTCAGTTGTTGTCTCCCCGTGGCTGCCTTAGTCTGTTTGCCCTTCAGGATCAATGGATATTGGAGGCAAGCTGTCATGGAGAGGGGTCTGGTATAAGAGGGACTAGGGAGTCTGAAATGCACCTGAAATAGCTGAGGTAATGGCTGTAGGGAGACTTAAGGAGGTCTTTGTTTGTTTGTTTGTTTGTAGTTTTTCATGACAGGGTTTCTGTGTTTGATAGCTCTGCTCAACCTGAAACTCACTCTGTAGTTCAGGTGGCCTTTAACTCTAAGACCTGCCTGCCTCAGCCTCCTGCGTGCTGGTATTAAAGGCATCTTCCATAACCCTCTGTTATTCATTTTTATTTATTTATTTTTAAGCAAGGGACTCATATGGCCCTGGCAGTTGTATAATTCATTCACAATATTGTCGTGACCACCTCGACCAGCAAGGAAGACACAATACTCCAACTGTTTTTAAGCAGTATTTTCAGGAACCTTGAAAAATCTTCTGACCCCAGGGAAAGCCCGCCCACAGCTTAAAAGCTCTCTACACATTATTAGTAGTCACATTGTATAAAGGTAACAGGATTATACTGCTGTTTCAACTATGAAGTACTTTTATCACCTCATGTAAGGATTTATTCCATCTTCTGTATGAGTAAAACCAGAGAGTAGCTTTAGTTGGCTTTGGTCTCGGAACTCTTGTTTGTTTGTTTGTTTTGTTTTAATTAGTTTTCCCCTCTGAAGTCAAAATTACCCTGTTTAGCCCAGACACTTACTATGTAGCCTAGGCTGAGCTCAGAAGTGTAATATTCCTGTCTCAGCTTCTGGCATGTTAGAATTTACAGGCCTCTCTCACTGCATCCATCCCAGACAGCATCTTTGAGACTGGCAGAGTTAGTTTCTGTCGGTGTGTAATGCTAGAGCTGATGGAGAGATAACTGGTGATTAAGAATGTTTCTTTGACTTCCAGAAAACCAGATCTAAGTTCCCAGCAACCAAGGTAGACACTTAACAAGGACCTGTAACTACAGATCAAGGAGATAAAACACCTTCCTCCTACTCAGACCTCCTTCCATGGGTCACTTCTGCCCCTGTCCACCCTCAATGGGCGTGGTCAGTGCCACAGAAGGACACAAAGTGAATATCCCACTATAATTCCCCTTTTAGTCTAAGGCCTGGAGGAAAAATGTTGATTAACGGAAAGGAGTTAATGCTTAAGACAGAGCTAGCCAATAAGAAACTACTACCTGGACAACAGCAGTATATCTAATACAGAGTGTCTCTGTGTTATTTGGGGTCGGCGTGGCAACTGGATAAGACCGGCCAGGCTGGCAGAAAAACCTACTCCTTACACCACTCCTTAAAACAAAATATGTGACTATAACTATTTGGGCAGGAAGAATACTTGATTTATAAAAGGTAGTTAATGAAGACTTTTCTGAGAAGGTGGAATTTGAGATTAGTAGGGCTCTGCCTGGTATCTTGAGCAAGCCTGAAGCTGTTGGCCACAACTTCTTGCTCCAGAGTTACTATTGGTACTCTTCCTGCCCCCATCCACAACCCAGAGTTGTCATTGGTACTCTTCCTGTTATGCTAACACACACCTGGTGGGGAGGAGCTAAACCTAATAAGTCTGTTATTTTCCACTGTGCTGTGAGTCAGTATATAAGCCCACTCCATCCACTCAATAAACACCATTCGGCATTCCAACATTGCCATTGAACAAATAAATAAATAAATAAATAAATCTTTAAGGAACACTAGAAAAATCATGTGAGTATCCTCATGATACTCATTTAATGAAGCTTCCATCCTAAAATGAATCACTGACAAATTATTTTCCATAGCATATAAATGTAGATTATGACATAACGAGGCATACTCCATCCCACAGAATACAAGAATAACTCTATACCAGTTGTCAATCCATTCTAATAAGAAACATTTCATGTGAGTTTAACTAAAATGTATGGGTTTTTGAAAAAAATAATCAACAATAAAATCCATAAAAACAAGGCATAATGATATATTTTGAACTTCTAATCCTTTGAGTTGGAAATCACATAAACTGTATTTTATGCCCACTGCACAAACTACTTACAGAGATTGATGACAACATAGTACTGAAAAGGCCACTGCAAAATCAGGAAGATAGAACATTCCCATGCGTAATATTGACTCCTTTAACTTTCTCCAAATGCACAGACCAAGTCATGAAGATGAACCTATAATTCATAGGACTGTAATTCCTAATAGTAACGCATACACCTACAAACAACTGATTTTTATCAAAATATCTAAAATGGTACAATGAAAAAGAAGAAAGCATCTTCAACAAATGGTGCTGGCATAATAGGATGGTGACCTGTAGAAGACCTCAAAATAAATCAGGCCACACTGAACCTCTTAGAAGAGAATGTAGGAGGTACCCTTGAATGAATTGGTACAGTGACAGCTTCCTGAACTGAACAAAATAGCAAGGATACTAAGATCGACAATTAATAAATGGGACATCGTCAAATTTAGAAGATTCTGTAAGGCAAAGGACACAGTGGACAAGACCACAGACTGGCAAAAGATCGTCACCAACCCCATGTCAGAGAGAGTGCTGGTCTCCAGAGTATACAAAGAACTCAAGAAGCTACTCACCAAAACACCAAATAACCCTATTAAAAATGGGGTACAGAACTGAATAGAGAATTCTCAATGGAGGAATCTAAAATGGCTGAAAGACACTTAAAGTGCTCAACATCCTTAGCCATCAGGGAACTGCAAATCAAAACAACTCTGAGATACCATCTTAATCCTGCCTGAATGTCTAAAATTAGGAACACTAATGACTATTTATGCTGGAGAGGATGTGGAGAAAGTCACACATTCTTTCACTGCCTGTGGGAGTGCCAACTTGTACAGCCAATTTGGACATCAGTATGGCGGTTCCTCAGGAAAATGGGAATGAGTCTACCACAGGAACTGGCAATCCCCCTTTTAGGCATATACCAAATTGATCCACATTCATACAAAAGACATCTGTACAACTATGTTCATAGCAGCATTATTCATAACACCAGTAACGTGGGAGCAACCTAGATGTCCCTCAACTGAAGAATGGTTAAGTAAGATGTGGTACATTTACACAATGGAATACTACTCAGTGGGGGGGGGAAATGGAATCTTGAAATATGCAGGCAAATGGATGGAACTTGAAGTAACCATTGTGAGTGAGGTAACCCACTCACAAAAAGAGGAACATGGAATGTACTCACTCATATATGGATTTTATACATAATGCCAAGGACCACCAGTCTATAATCCACACTGCTAGAGAAACTAGGATACATGAGGAACCAAAGAGATTCATGCAAGGTCCCTCATAAAAGGGGAAAGGAACAATATCTCCTGAGCATATAGGGAGTGGGGGTGGGCAGTGAGTGGAGTGCAAGCAAGAACAAAGAGAAGGGGAGGAGAGGAGAACATGTGGGACTAGGAAGATCGACTCAGGAGGATAAGAGAGCAAAAATAAAGGATAACATAAAAAAGAAAACTGACTATAAGTGTTCAGAGAACTACAAGGATGACCCCAACTAATGATCTGAGCAACAGAGGAAAGGCAACCATAAATGCTCTTCGATGATAATGAGATTGATGAGGAACTTATTTGCCATGATAGAGCCCTCATCTAGTAGCAGAAGCAGACACCCCCAGCTAAACACTGAATAAAACTGGAATCCAAATGCAGAGAGAGAGGAGTGATAAGAAAATGGGGGCAAGACCAGGCTACAGAAACCCATAGAGACAGCTGACCTGAACAAGGAGGAGCTAATGGATGTCCAGACTTATACCTGGGAAACCAGCATTGCACCAACTCAGACCCCCTGAACTTGGGTCTCAGTTAGAAGGTGTGGACTGTCTAAGCGACCTCTGACAGTGGAACCAGGATGTATCCCTGGTTCAGGAAAAGACTTTGGGAGCACATTGGCCCTGAAGGGATACTCCCTTACCCTAGAGGCAGAAGGGAGGGCCTAGTCCCTACTCCAAATGACTTGACAGATTTTTTTGATCCCTCCTGGAAGGCATCACCTTCTCTATGGGTGGGGACATGGAATGGGACTGGAGGGGGCGGATAAAGAGGGTGTGATGGAAGGAAGGAGAGAGACTTGGGGTTGAAGTGTAAAATAAGAGAAAATAATAAATATAGGAAAAATATTTTCTTTTAAAAATGTGGGGGTTTCTTATGGAGAGGTTCGTCCTCTGCTCTCTGATCTACTCATTTCCAGGAATTCCACACATGAGGTAAACTCAAGCACACAGTTTGTAGAAGTGAAGCCTGAGTTCACACTTTCACATGTAAAAAGAAAGGGGGCTGGGGGTAAAGTCTAATGTGAGTGAAATGTGGATTTCATTTCCTAATCATGTGTAAGATTGACTCATTCTGTGTGACACATCCAGTCTAAGACAGTGAGTTAACAGTGGGAAGTCACTCCAGTGTGGCATCTGAAAAGGTCTCTGCAATGTCTTTGTACTGCCAGTGTAAGACTAAAGTCATACTAAAATGAAAATGCCTTCCTCAAACAAGAAATGACGTCATAGAGTTTCTTTTCTCTACACTAACATCCAAGGAATGGGCTCATGGAGGAGGCTCTAGTTTTTCTGAATTAAGGTCATGTCCTGCTACACAGAGAGCTGGTAATAGAGCATGCATGTAGATACTTTGAGCAGCTAGCATCTGTTGGCAGATAGTCTTGGGAAAATTTATCTTTGATACTCAGTACACATCACACACCTACAGTGCTATGAACATAATTATCTGTCTGAAAAAGTTACCAAGTTACCTGTTTTGAAACCTATGAAATTATACTAAAAAAAATCATGAACATTGTCTATGTTCTCATTGCTCAGGTTCACATAAAGAAAGTTGAAATATGGAACATCATCTCTGCCTCTGGTTGACATATGACATATAGACATTGAAAAATAAAACAATAGTGTCTTTCCAATCAGTGTGATATAATCCAAACTATAGCCTTCTTTCCCTGAAAAGTATCATTAGAGTCATTGTTTGCCCTCCCCAGACTGTAATACTGGTGGGCCAGTTGAGGGCAGGCAGATGAAGCACTCCAGAGACTGTTTCAGGGAACTGGGTATGCTTTAATGCCCATGAGCAACTACTCATATACCAGAAGCACAGTATCTGATTTGTTAGTTCACTACCTAAGAATGAGTAGTGAGCACTCATACTACCAGGGTGTCTTTGGAGAAAGCCCATACAAGAGCCAAGATGAAACAATTGTGTCAACCAAGACACTAGGCACACAATGGGCTTGTGTCTCAGCTAGACAAGGCCCCGTGTTACCCAATTGGCTACTAGCTGACCTTCCCCAGCTTCCACCCTCATGTGTCATTATTTTCCCAGATAACAAGCATATCCTCTTCACAGAAAGCTTCTCCAAGTTTGCTATCACAAAATTGTCATAGAACACCCCTATGGACAACTCAGGACGGAAAGGGTTGGAAACAGAATTGCTTTGCATTACAAATCATTTTCCCAAACTTTATGCATAAATATTTCAATTACAATAAATCGATTGAAAAACCAATATAAAGAAAAAATGTAATTGAATAAAAAATACATTAGGAGGGAAACAGACATTAAATGAAAAGTAAAAAAGGCTGGCACAATTACATACCTTGAAATTGCTTTCTATTGCTGTGATAAAATATAAGTAGAACCAGCATGGGGAAGAAAGGGTTTATTTCATATAAAAGCTTGTGATTTAGAACCAAAGGAAGCCATTTCAGCAGCTCAATGGAGGAGCCTGAAACAGAAACCAAGGAAGCTCACTGTTCTTTGGCTTCCTCCCTGCCTGAAGCTCAGCTACTTTTTTTGCACAACACAGGCCTTCCTGCCTAGGAATAACAGTACCACCCACAGTGGGCAGGCACTCGTACATCAATTGGGAACCAAGAAAATGTCCCACAGACATGCCCACAGGCCAACATGAAAGAGGCAAATTCTTAATTGGGTATGAAGTTGACAACCAAGATTAGCCTTCCTAGTGACCCATGGAAAAGGAGTTGGAGGATTTCAGGATATAGGATGTACCATTCCTTTGGAATACCTGTGTTTGCATCTGCTGACTTGGCAGCAGTTAGAGAAGTCAGAAACTAAACAGAGATGGGGAACTACAGGTGCTAACCATTTCTGAGTGTTGTATTTCAGACAGGACACTCTGGTCCTTGATAAAGTTCTGTGCTATAGAAGTACTGAGAGCCTAGGGAAAGAACATCTTAAAGCAGCAGAGGATGATTTAATATTTACAGACTCCTAATGTAAATTCTCTAAGAACAGGGAAGTGAGACATGAGTAGTTCGGAATAAACAAGAGATTGGTGGACCTGGAACAAACAGTAAAGCCCTGAAGAACAGTAAACTTACACCTGGAATGAATTCGTGTTAATTGTACTTTGTAGTTCCATGAAATTTATCAAAACCTGAAACTAAATGTGAAAATTCTTCAAAATAGAAAAAGTAAAATCCCCAAGTCAATAATGTGGGGGCAACTTCTCACATGTCTATAGACACAGATATATAGAAATATGAAAAGCATTTGTACTATTTTGAACCAGAGCTAATTCAAATAATATTTTCTGTTTGTTTACTAAAGTAAAAGGATGCATTTGTTCATTTAACTGTAATATGTTTGAGGATAATCCACGAATAGAGGAAAGAAATAGAAACTGACAGAAAGAGAGAAAAGAATGAAAACCAGACAAGGAAATTCCACCGCTTACACAGCCTGGAAGTCAGAACCTATGGATACCTGCCGTCTGTCCCATCTAAAAGAAAGAAGGCATGTGCTGTGTTTGAGGGTAAAAGCTGATTTGGCAAAATCAGAATGTCAGAATAACCGAAAAGCCTTGTTGTGACGAGACATGCTCTTGTCATGAATGTCCGGCTGGGCCCTAGTGATTCTAAATCTAATTTTAACCAGATGTCGTGAGAGTGTTATGGCTATCGCAGGTCTCGATCCACTGCCTCTGAATTGGGAATAAGTGGCAGTTTTCTCCTCCTGCTGGATCAGAGAAGGCAGCTGACAGCACACTGAAACACAGTTTTCACAGCCTCAGAGGCCAGAATTCCAACCCTCCCAACTGTCTTTTCCACAGGTACCCGCTCACACCTAACTAAGCATGTGCAGAGCTCCTGGCCTCTGCAAAGACTGGATCTCCACCAAGCTGCAGAGGGTGAGAAATCAGCTCTGCCTGGAGGCTGGAGCCCAGGGTGGCAGGGTGAATGTGGTGATGGAGAGAGTAAGGTGGTGGTGGTGGTGGGGAGAGTGGAGAGGAGGGTGGTAGTTAGGCCTTTTCATTTGGAGGGACTGACTGAAAGCGAATTGGGTAGAGGCAGAGCCATGGTTGAGGTGGTGCACTCTTGTTACTGATTAGTTATCTAATTAAAAGAAGGAACTATGGTACATTCTCTTCTGACCTCCACATATGAGACATGGTGATAACACAAGCATAGAACTAAACACAATAAATAACCAACCGACCTGGCAGATGCTAGTTGTCCATGTTATCCTCATTCTGCAACCTGCAGCTCTGCTTGCCAGTACTTTGTACTGACGCCAGAATTTGGATCAAGTGCAAAGAACATCCAGGAAATCCATAATTTGTGCCTTGCATTTTGGAAGGCCCGGAGTAAGCTGGGTATTGTCTGTTAAATAGTGCTGTCTTGTAGAATACTCCAAGCCATCCTATGAAGCAAGCACAGGAGAATCACACTCCAAGATCTAAAATGACCCAGAATGAAAAGTGTCTTGAAAACTCTTCAAATAAGATCAATCCCAGCTTTAAATTTTCAGATTAGGATTGTATAGTTACCAAACACAAGCCAATGTCTCCCCCAAACCCCCCCCCTTCCAGGAAACTTCAAAGGATGACACATTTCTGGTTCCAAACCTTTTGAATGAGAAGAGAAATACTCACTATCTGCTGTTCTCATGCTGTTACATATAGCTTTCTTCTGGGAGAGCACAGAAATAGCTGCCTCTCTCACATACATGTATCTACTGAAAAGATCCAGAACTGGATACAGTAGTGATCTCCTCTAATCCTGTCACTGGGCAGGCTGAGGAACATGTATGCATGTAAGAGAGGACTCTACTTTCTAATGTGTCAGAAGCTGGAACAGGAATATTATACTTCCGAGCACAGCCTATGCTACATAGGAAGTTCTGAGCTATACATGGTTACTTTGTCTTCAGAGGGGAAAACTAATTTGAAAAAGCAAGAGTTCTGAGACCAAAGCCAGCTAAAGCTACTCTCCCTTTGTACTCCTTAAAAGAGTTGATAAATGTACTTAGTAGCTGAAACAGAAGTAAACCCCAGACATCATTACACAGCGTGACTTCTAGTAATGCGAATGAATTCTAGGACAGCTAGGGTCATATGAGTCCCTTACTTTAAAATAAAAATAAATAAATAAATAAATGAATAACAGAGGGTTGTGTCAGATGCCTTTAATCCCAGCACACAGGAGGCAGAGGCAGGTAGATTCTGAGTTTGAGGGCACCTGCTCTACAGAGCTTCAAGTCAGGCAGGGCTGTTAAACAGTGGAAAACCTGTCTGGAAAAACTTTAAAAACCAAACAACAAATAAATCAAACCCCCTGCAAAGGACTCTGAAACCCTCCATACAGCCATTACCTCTGCTATTTCAGCTGCATTTCTGCCTCCATAATCCCCACTCTCCCCAGCATCCTCTCCCTGACAGCTTGCCTCCTATATTCATTTATCCTGACAGCAGCCCCACTGTTGCAGCCAGGGGGGAGACAACTACTGAAGAGATCACAACAAACAGACCCCACTTTGCCATGGAGGTAAACCCACTGCACATGTCTAGCCAGAGGCCAAAGCAGCCCTATGACATCACGCAAGGAAATAAATCCAGTCTGGTCCAGGTCTATTGATGACCCTGGAGCAAGTGTGTGTGGGCTCTGCTTACTTTGTTTCTTGGGCACAGAGGATTTTCCAAAGGAAATTTCAACAAGAAAGATCCCTGGTGGCTTAAAGCTGCAGAAGACAGCAAAGAAAGGGAAGGAGTGAGTGAGCTTGAATCAAGTAGACTTCTTGGGAGAGCTCCAGAAGCCGGCCGACAATGAAGGGTGAGCTGGAGGACAGACAAGAATTTGAGAAAGGTACGAGTATAGAGAGCCAGGAACTGGAAGCTGAATCAGGATACCTGTCACAACAGAGTCCCAAGACCACTTTCCAGGGAATTGGCTCAGAGTACATAAAAGCAATCGAGACCCAGAGTATGAAGCCACCCGACTTAATCTCTAGACTAGAATAGATGTCAGGATGAGTGTGTATTATCCCCAGGGGGAACTAGTGTCGCTCAGGAGAACTAGAAGAGTTGAATGCAAGTCCTTTAGCTTGTGCTGGCCCCTGCCTACCTGAATAAGTGCTGCCAAGGACCCTGCTCCCTTCCACTGCCTGGCTTTTCACCCTTCCTCTCATAAAAACCTCCGTAGGTGCATGCAGTATCACAAACCTAAGGCGTTGGTATGTGAGCAGAAAGGAGAAGCAAGGTGAGCACTGGAGCGGTTTTAGAGCAGACAGAAAACACTTTAAAAATAAGCTGTGTCATATTATCAGAGATCAAGTACTTAGGCATGCCTCAAAGTCAATATTATTATGTATATAAAGGAAATACTTGATCTTGTGTCCTATGCCTTTGAACCCAGCATCCTATACCACATAAAATAATGAATGAAAAGGTGGTGGGTGATCACAGGGCATTGGTGGGTCTTACCTTTAATCCCAGCACTTGGGATGCAGCGGCAGGCTAACCTTAGTTCCAGGCCATCCAGGTCTACAGAGTTAGTGCCAGGACATCTATGGCTATGCATTGAAACCCTGTCTTAAAAAACCCTGTGTGTGTGTGTGTTTGTGTGTGTGTGTGTGTGTGTGTGTGTGTGTGTGTGTTGTGTTATGTGTAAGGACATATGGATTTGTGAGCATGGGTGTGGGTGTAAAATAAGTTTTGGATGAATCAAGCTGAGTTCTTTTTGACCCAGTTGATTGATGAATATGTTGGAACCCAAAGTCTTAGGGAGGAATTTTTCACCTGTTAAAATTAGCCTTTAGCTTTTCTGTCAGGGGTTGAAGATTTAGCTTAGTGGTGAGAATGGTTGTGTGGCATGCCCAAGTCCCAGGGACTGATCTCTAAAGCTGAAAAGAAAATCCTTTAAATGAAAAGAAGTAAGAAGACGAGGGTTGTTGTTCTCTAAGAGCCCTTATGTTGGAACAAAACCATCATTAGACTGGATTGAAAGTTGTGACAACCTCTGCTTCTGACACCTGCAGGACATCGGATGAGTTTTCCAGTTGCTTGCTGATTCTTTTTGTTCATTTATACTTTTTTTGTTATTTCATTCCTGCCTATTTGTTTATTTATCTATCTATTTATTCATTATTTGGAGACAGTGTCTCATTTTGTATTCCATGGACTGTCTCAAGCTGGGAGATAATCCTGCCTCTGCCTACTGAGTGCAGGGTTTAAAGGTGTATAGGACCATGGTAAATCATTAATTTATTATTTATTTAGTGTATTTATTTACTTTCATTTCTTGCAACAAGATTCCCTGTGTAGTCCACTGTGTCCTAGAATCACTCTATAGACCTTGCTGGGCTAAAACTCATAGAGTTTAGACTGCCGGTGAGTGGAATTAAAGTTGTGTAACACTACTGCCTGACTATTTTTTTTTATTTATACTTGTTGAATGTTCTCAAAGTTCATGGAGTTCAAGAGGCCTTCGAGCAGGAAATCATGCAGTATAAACTGAAACAGAGTTCTTGGAACAAAGTGAAGATGGCTCATCGGAAGATCTTCCCAACTTACTAGTGAAGATTCATAGAGAAGAAAGCCTGGGATGTGACCATCAGAATCTTCCAGAATATCAATAGGAAGGATCTCTGTGAGAGGGCAGCAGGAGAGATTGCTGGTGAGTAGGGTCAAGCTTCTTTACCGTGAAGTTTGTTTCATAGTTTTGATACCTCTTGTTCATTCCCAACTTCCATAGGACAGGCAGGTGTGGGGAATATTATTCTACTTGAGGAAGGAGGCAGACTGGGATAGATATGTTAGCTCTGATCTGTGAAGTCAAATGCATGAAGGTTTCATGCCCTAACCTACCTAGATTGTTAAACTTATACCTAGGACATCAGTCATTTTACCCTTGTATCAAAAATGAAGACTTAACTCTAGAGTGAAGTTGTAACTCTGGATTTGGGCAGGCAGCATCAGAAAACACATGGGGGTGCAGGAAGTTGGCACTGTCTGTGTAAACCTGAAAATCTGACTTCAGGAACAACATAAAATCCAGGCATCAGAGCAAGTTGGCCCTTCAGCATGGCAAGGTGTAAGGTAGCTGAAGAGAAACCTGTCTCAAAAAATGACATGGAGGAGGGTCTGGAGGGATAGCTCAATGTTTTTAAGGACACCTGCTACTCAATCAGAAGACCTTTGTCAGTTTCCAGAACCTACTTAGTGGTTCACAAGCAGCACAAAACCCTAGTGTCATGGAATCTAGTGCCCTCTTCTGTCTCCTAAGGGCACTGCACTTATGTGATACACATACATATGCAGACAAAAGCATCTTTCTTTTCTTTTCTTTCTTTCCTCTTTCTTTCTTTCCTTCCTTCCTTCCTTCTATCTTTCTTTCTTTCTTCTTTCTTTCTTTTTCTTTCTTTCTTTCTTTCTTTCTTTCTTTCTTTCTTTCTTTCTTTCTTTCTTTCTTTCTTTCTTTCTTTTTCTTTCTTTCTTTCTTATAAGCGCAGGGCACCTAAAAAGACACCTAGCATTGGCCTCTGTCTCAACATGCATGGGTACTGTGCCCCTTCCCCAACTCCTACACCTACATACCTTTCATGTATGTATTTGAATCAACTGTTTTCTGGTGTGAAACAAGATTTCTCCTTTTTTGTCATGGCTGGGTCTGTTTTGTTCTTTAACAAGCACAAGTGAAAATGGTAAAGCCATCTTTCATTAACAGCATGGTCTTAAGAGTCACATGAATATTTATCCTGGTATAAGATGTCATGGATGCAATTCATGATAATGGTAGGTCTGGTGCTATGAAAGGTTTCTCCTGCCTCAGTTTTTTGTTTGTTGTTTTAAAAAAATGTATCTGTGCTGTTCTTTCTACTCTGACTTTTTCTAGAACTACAGATATATATCTTTGATTTAAGTTTAAAGTATATGAGAACAAGAACAATTAGATTCTGCCTTAGATGAATGTGAGAGTACTTGCATGCATTTCTGTGTACTATGTGTGTATATTTCCCTTGGAGCAGGCAGAGGGTGTTTAGATATTCTGGTACTGGACAGTGGTATGGATGATTCCTGAACTGAACCCAGGTCTTCTGGGTGCTTGTAACCACTGAGCCATATCTTAATCCCCATGTGTTATGACATCATACCATGTCTCATGTATATCTTTATATCCTTTTTGTTGTTTATGCTTTAGGTTCAATTTTGTTTTCAACTGTCCTTATTCCCTGTTCAGCTACTTTTATTTTGTGGTTTTGGATCCTGCCTAGACTCTCGTTGTAGACCAGATTAGCGTGAAATTCACAGAGATCTATCTGCCTCTGCCTACCTATTTCTGGGACTAAAAGGGCATACCTCCTGGCTTCCATTCAGATATTTCTAATCAATAACAAATCCACCTATTAACTTCTTTTGAGTTTTTTTATGTTATTATTTGTGTGTGTACACACATTTGCATACCATGGTGCAGAAGTGGAGCTGAGAAGACAACTTTTGATAGTTACTCCTGCTTCTGTCATTTGAGTTTTGGGGACCAAACTCAGATCATCAGACTCCTTGTCAAGTGTATTCACAACCTAAGGCATCTCACCAGCCCCTATCTGTTGGTTCTTAAATTTAGTTAAGACATTTACATGTGCAGTTTGACTTGGTTTTCCTCTGTCTCCATTGACTACCCAACCTGCCTTTTAATTATATGGAACACCTTTTAAAAATTGTTAAACTTATCATACAAAATGAGTTTTTGTATAAAATTGTGTGTGTGTGTGTGTGTGTGATTTGCTTTTCTACCGTATTCACCCACAGTGACTCTCCTGTGTTTCTTTCCATCTAGTTCCCTCTTGTTCCCCTAAATAGACTCCTTTTTCTTTCATGCCATATATGTGGGAAGTTGTATATATAGACCATTTTTACAGTAATTTTAAAAATTACAAGTATGTGTGTGTATGTCTGTATGTGGGATTACATATATGAGTGCATTTCCTGCAGAGGCCAGAGGAAAAAGAACTATTAGAAGCTATGTCCCAATTTGGTTTAACAGATATATATATAGGGAGCCTAACTACTAGTATTCCAGAGCCTCTACCTTGAAAAAAAGCTTTTGGAGGGCAAGTTCAGTTGTAATGAACATTTGCTTCCTGCAAGATCTATGAGGCTACAGAAACCCTGTCATATTTTGAGAGGTTGCAATTACATAGAAACATACACAGTCTTTCTCAAGGTCATAGTACCACAGACAGTCTCAAATAAGATATTTTGTAGGGATGGTGGAGACCCTTGAGATTCTAGAGTTCTGGAATTCACATGGCCATCCATGTGAACACACAAACTAAAAATGTTGCGTACTACACTCCAATTGTGAGTGAAGATGGTGCATTAAGCTCAACAAAGTCCCTGGTACAGTTTTCTCAATGTAGCTGGGGCCACTCACTCTTTCCTGGTTGTTTCTACAGTCCAATAGGGACAGAAAAGCTTACTCATGCACCGACTTTATGTTGTGCAGATGTGTAGATTGCTGAGTGCACAGGCCCAAGGTTGGATAAGACTGACTCAACTCCATATGGAAACGATCCACCAAGATATAGACCTCTGACTCAGCAACATGTGCTGAGATTCTGACCAGCTTCTGACCTTGCTTTTGTAAGATTCTCAGAATGAGGAGTCTCCCCAGTTTCAGTCGGTATCCCCAAGAACTCAATGTCCAGCATAGTAGCTGCAACATGCAAGAGACTTTAATGAACAGGAAATTTTTGCACGAAAGGGCTCGCTCAGCATGCTTGGCTAGAAAGAAGAACCATTCCCAGGGCACAGGTGTTTTTAAAGGCAAAACCCACAAGCTTAGGGTGGGAGTGTGACCCTCTGTCCATTGAGTTGGTGACCCTTTGAGGCTGCATGCTCTCGGTGTTAGGGTCAACAGATCTTAGGGCCTCAGGGTGTGCTAATAATTTTTTTCAGAATTTATATTTATTTTTCAGTATTTATTTTCAGAATTTATATTTATTTAGAAAGGCTAACACTTTCCAAATGTCATTATTACTGTTTTTTTAATTTATTTTTTTTTATAACCAACTCCATTTAAATGAAAAAAACATTTATACACAAAATTTGGGAATTTGGGTATCATTCTTTCCAAATTACTTCCCACTGGTAAGGGGCACTGTCATGGGGTATACTAAGAAGATGCAGAAATCCTGGCTGTAGTCTGCAAGGCTGCCTTGTCCAGTTGTTTTGAATGTAGGATCACCTGGTACTCTGTTTCAGGAGGTCTGGCTTGATCAAACCACATTAGTCTGTAAGGAATACACAGCTTTTCATTTTTTGTGGAAATAAAAATAGAAATCCTTTTCCCCATTAACTTGTCCTTGAACTTAAATTTTGGAGTCAAAGCATTTTTTTATATTTAATTTATTATTTTACATGTCAATCACAGTTCCCACTGTGTTCCTCCCTCCCTCCTTCCCTCCTTTTACCTTCTCTGTCGCTCACATGCACCCTAACCACCCTCCACTCCCATCCCCCACTCCAATTCCATATGAAGTTAAATGCCATCCAGTTGGAATCATGTAGATCTGACAGGTCACATGAATTAGGGACTAGGGCTTCTCTAGTGTCTCTATGTTAAGGCAGTTATCCCTCCATGGGGGTTGTGTTTGCAAGGTCCTTTTGTGCACCAGGGATACATCCTGGCTCCACTGTGTGAGGTTCCTTAGAATGCTCAGTCCTTCTGGCTGAGACCCATATTCAGGGGCCCTTGAGTCAGTCCCATGCTGGCTTCCCAGCTATCAGCCTGGTGGCCCGTTAGCTCCTCCTTGTTCAGGTAAGCTGTCTCTATTTGTTTCTACAGCCTGGTCTTGTCCTCTCCATCTGCATCTGGGTTCTAGTTTGACTTACTGTTTATGTATGGGTGTTTGCTCCTGTTTCCAACAGGTATTAGATAATGGGCTCCATGGATAAGTTAGTTGTTGATCTCAATCTCCGGGAAGTGCATTTATGGGAGCCTTTCCACGGAATCTCAAATTGTTAGTTGCCAGCAGTCTTGTAGTTCTCTAGACCTTTCTTTGTGTTCAATTTTATCTTCAAACCAATATTGGCTTCCTCTTTTATGTTCTTTCTCTGTGTCTCTGTCTCTCTCGATCTTTCTTATCTTCTATTCCTAACCAGGCTCAATCTTCCTGGTCGCACATGTTTTCCTTTGCTCCCCCTCATTTTCTCCTACTTCTCTCTCCATTCACTGCCCCTCCACTTCACTTGAGCTCTGGCGGGACTTGTCCCTTCCCAGTTCTGTGAGGGACTTTATATGAATCTCTCAGAATACACCTTGTATCCTAGTTCCTCTGGTGATGTGAATTATAGGCTGGTGATCCTTTGTTCTAGGTCTAAAATCCATATATGAGTGAATACATACTGTGTTCCTCTTTTTGTGGCTGGGTTACCTCATTCAGGATGGTTTCTTCAAGTGCCATCCACTTGCCTTCGAATTTCAAGATAACATGATTTTTTTCTGCAGAGTAATATTCCAATGTGTAGATGTGCCATATCTTCATTAACCATTCTTCAATTGAGGGGCATCTAGGTTGCTTCCAGGTACTTGCTATTACAAATATTGCTGCTATTTACATAGTTGAACAGATGTCTTTGTTGCATGGATGTGGATCATTTGGGTATATGCCTAAGAGGGGGATTGCTGGGTCCTGTGTTAAACAAATTCCCATTTTCCTGAGGAACTGCCATACTGATCTCCAAAATGGCTGTACGAGTTTGCCCTCCCACCAGCAGTGGAGGAGTGTTCCACTTTCTCCACATCCTCTTCAGCATGAGTTGTCATTGGTGTTTCTATTTTTAGCCATTCTGGCAGGAGTAAGATAGTATCTCAAAGTTGTTTTGATTTGCATTTCCCTGATAGCTAAGGATGTGGAGCACTTTCTTAAGTGTCTTTCAGCCTTTTGGATTTCCTCTATTGAGAATTCTTTCTTCAGTTCTGTACCCCATTTTTTAATAGGGTTATTTGTTTTGTTGGCTAGTTTCTTGAGTTCCTTGTATATTTTGAGATCAGCCCTTTGTTGGATATAGGATTTTTGAAAATCTTTTCGCAGTCTGTGGGCTGCCGTTTCGTCTTGTCCACTGTGTCCTTTGCCTTACAGAAGCCTCTAAGTTTGAAGAGATCCCATTTATTAATTGTTGCTCTCAGTGTCTGAGCCACTGGAGTTATGTTCAGGAAGCAGTGCCCTATACCAATTCGTTCAAGGGTACCTCCTACTTTCTCTTCTAAAAGGATCAATGTGGCTGGATTGATGTTGAGGTCTTTGATCCATTTGGACTTTAGTTTTGTGCATGGCGACAGACATGGGTCTCTCTGCAGTCTTCTTCACACCCTCATCCCATTGTGCCAGCACCATTTGTTGAAGATGCTGTCCTTGCCCCATTGTATAATTTTAGCTGTTTTGTCGAAAATCAGGTGTTCATAAGTGTGTGGGATAATATCAGGATTTTCAATTCGATTCCATTGGTCTACCTTTCTATGTTTGTGCCAATACCAGGCTGTTTTCAGAACTATAACTCTATAGTAGATATTAAAGTCAGGAATGGTGATGTCCCCTGAAATTCTTTTATTGTATAGGGTTGTTTTGTCTATCCTGGGTCTTTTGTTTTTCCATATAAAGTTGATTATTATCCTTTCAAGGTTAGTAAAGAATTGTGCTGGGATTTTAATGGGCATTTCATTGAATCTGTAGATTGCTTTTGGCAAGCTTGCCATTTTTCCCATGTTTATCTGACCTATCCAAGAGCATGGGATAACTTTCCATTTTCTGGTATCTTCTTTAATTTCTTTCTTTAGAGCCAAAAAGATCTTATTATATAGGTCTTTTACTTGTTTGGTGAGCGATACACCGAGATACTTTATGTTGCTTGTGGTTATTGTAAAGGGTGATGTTTCTCTGATTTCTTTTTTTGTCTCTTTGTTGTCTGAAAAAGTAGGGCTACTGATTTTTTTGAGTTTATCCTGCTAGTTTGCTGAAGGTGTTTATCAGCTGTAGGAGTTCCCTGGTAGAATTTATAGTTGTTGCTTATGTAACCTATCATATCATCTGCAAATAGAGACAGTTTGACTTCTTCCTTTCCACTTTGGTCCCCCTGATCTCCTTTTGTTGTCTTGCAGCTTAGCTAGAACTTCCAGAACAATATTGAAGAGATATGGAGAGAGAGGACAGCCATATATTGGTCCTGATTTTAGAGTAATTGTCTTAAGTTTCTCTCCATTCACTTTGAGGTTGGCAGTTGGTTTGCTGTATATTACTCTTATTACATTTAGGCATGCTCCTCTTATCCCTGATCTCTCCAAGACCTTTATCATGAAAGGGTGTTGAATTTTTTCGAAACATTTTTCAGGGATATAATCATATGGTTTTTCTTTTTCAGTTTGTTTATATTGTGGATCACGTTAAAGATTTTCATATGTTAAACAATCCCTGCAATCCAGGGATGAAGCATACTTGGTAATGATGGATCATTTCTCTGATGTATTCTTGAATTCTGTTTGCCAGTATTTTATTAAATATTTTTGCATCAGTGTTTATCGGGAATATTGGCCTGTAGTTTTCTTTCTTAGTTGGGTCTTTGTGAGGCTTGGGTACCAAAGTTATTGTGGCCTCATAAAAATCATTTGGCAATGAACCTCCTGTTTCTATTTTGTGGAACAGTTTGAGGAGTAGTGGTTAGTATTTCTTCCTTGAATGCCTGGTAGAATTCTGCACTGAATCCATCTGGCCCAGGAATTTTTTTGTTGGAAGGCTTTCATTGAGGGATATAGGTCTATTTAAGTTGTTTGCCTGTTATTTATTTAATTTTGGTAAGTAGTCAGAAGGTCTTTCCTAGACATCATGTACAGGTTCCTTGGAGTTGCTGGAGAGAGGAGACCCGTTTGCAGAGTAGATGTATACTGGTAAAAGATGGAGCCAGTAGAATGAGCCATGAAGAGGAAATGGATGCAGGGAGCTGATGGGGCCAGGAGGACCAGTGATGCAGAGAATTTTGATCCCAGGAGCCAATGGAAACTGGAAGACCAGCTAGGGTGGAGGTGTCAGGGGAGGAGATACATAGAACTTTCCAGTAACAAAGTATCCCAGACAGTCTCCCTCCAGTGACATAGATCTCCAAATTGTCCACCCATCTCTGGATGAGACTGATCACAGTGAGGATGTCAGTGTCCCCATCTTACCTCATTATTGTACTTTCTTTTCTCCTGGCTTTTACAGCTAGGTATTTGTTATGTTGTCATCTGAGAAGAGCCAAACATAATCTGGTTGTTTCCTAATTAACTGAGTAAATTATGTTTTCATTTTCCCTTTATTTTACTAATGCTTTAGTCTAAAATGTCTCCATACTCATCAACATCTTTGTTGCTTCATCTTGCTCATTGCTTGGAAGATTTTATATATATATATATGTGTGTGTGTGTGTGTGTGTATGTATATGTATATGTGTGTATGCATATATATACACATACACACACATATGTGTATGTGTGTACAGTCTTATATGTTTGTGTCTCTCTGTGTGTATAACCTTTTATGTGTTTATGTATATATGTGTATATATAATACATATATATATACATGTATATATATTTATATTTAGGTGTTTGTGTTTCTAATATTATGTTTCCATGTATATTCTTGTGTGTTTGTGTGTGTCCCAACACAGCTGAAAATCTCAGCCTTGCTTAAGTGTTGCTACTTCTCTTTTCTCTACTGAATTCCAATTTAAATAGACTATGATACATCATCCAGTGATAATTTTTTAAACAATATATATTTTTTTAAAAGAGAGGTTTCTTTGTGGAACGTGGAGACCAGGCTTGACTAAAAGTCAAGAGTTCTGCCTGTCTCTGCCTTCCATGTGCTGGAATTAAATGCATGTGCCACCGCTGCATGGCCTTTTTCCATTTTTTATTAATTTATCTTTTACATTCCAATGCCATTACCTCCCCCCATGTCTCTCACAATTCACATCTGCTCCTCAGAGGGTAACATCTCCCCTAGTAATTTTACTAAGTAATCTCACTGAGGCATGAAAACGGCACCTCCATAACACCCACACACCTGTGTCTCCTCTGAACAATTGATCTCTCCATAGAATGGGCTCCGCTAAGTCAGTTTTTGTATTAGACTTGGATCTTGGAACCACAGCCAGTAACCTCATATGTGTCCCATCCACACCATTGCCAACTTTGTTAAGGGAGTCTAGTTGGGTCTTAAGCAGATTCCCCTTTGTCTGACCAGAGTCAGTGATCACTCACTATCTTGTATCAGCTGATTCTGTGAGTTTCCCCTTCTCAGTCTTGACTCCTTTGTTCATACTATAACTCTTCCCTCAGTTCCTTTGTACTCAGGAGCTTGACCCAATGAATATTGAAGTGACTAGAGCCTCACCCAGCCATGAGAGGCTGCAGAAGACCCAGCAAGATATAGGCCTCTGGTTTACCAGCATGTGCTGAGCTTTTGTCCAGCTTCTGACCTTGCCTAACCTTGCTGAACCTTGCTCCGGTCACTAGGAAGCCAGATCCCTCCCTGAGGCAAGGAATCAATCTGAAGTTAGCTGGCTGGGTCTGAATGTGCTTTATAGTATGCGAAGTACAGAGCATAGCAGCCTCCATGGTAGGCCTCTAAACATGGCAACAATTTCTGCAGGGGTAGTTGGCCAATCAACAAAGGACAGGTTGCCCAAGCCTGGAGTCACACAACCTGAGACTGTTGCAGACCCCAGACACTCCCCTTCCTCTACCACAAAGAATCCCCTGCCCTATCATCCCTCTGGCTGCTTCTCAATCCACCCAATTTGTCAGATGGATAGAGGACACAAGTTAATACAGTTAACTAATCAATTAAAACTCTTTGCTTTTGCATCAGATCGGTTCTCTTGGTGATTTTTGGAGTCAGAATTTGTGCACAATAATTAGGAGTGGATTTATGCATCTGTTTCCATCTGTTTCTAGAAAAGGGTTGTAGGTTCTCTGGGATTGTGGATTGTAGGCTTTGTAGCATTTCCTTTATGTCTGGTATCCCCTCATGAGTGAGTGTATACTATATTTGCCTTTGGGGATGCAAGTGGTTTTTTCTAGTTTTTCTCACTTGCCTGCCAATTTTGGATGCTTTTGTTTCTTAACATTGATTAGTACTCCACTGTGTAAATGTACCACACTTTCCTTATCCTTTCTTCGGTTGACACACATCTAGGTTGTTTCCAGGATCTGGCAATTATGAATAATACTGCTATGAACATAGTTGAGTAGTTGTCCTTTTTATGTGGATGTGCCTCTTTGGGTACATGCCCAAAAGTAGTAATGGAGGATCTTGATGTAGGTTGATCTCTAGCTTTCTGGGAAATCTCCACACTGATTTTGATACCAGTTGTAAGAGTTTGCATTCTTGCCAGCAATGGAGGAGTGTTACCCTTTCTCTACATCTTCTCCAGCATAAACTGTCCTCAGTGTTTTAGGTTTCAGCCTTTCTGAGATTATTCCGGTGAGACTCTTCTGTTTATATCTCTACCCCATTTTAAAAAAATTAGATTATTTGTTGTTTTGATTCCTAGTTTCTTCAATACTTTGTATAATTTGGAGATTAGCACTCTATCAGATGTGGGGTTCCCATTCTATAAGAAACTGTTTTCCTGTTGAAGATGTATTTTTCTTTACAGATGCTTCTCAGTTTCAGGAGGTATCATTTATTAATTGTTGCTGTCAGTGTCTGTGCTACTGGTGTGCTGAGTCTAAAGTTGATTCTGGGCTGATGTTTCAGGACTAATTTTGAAGCTGCTGTCCCTACATTCTTCATTCACCACAGTGAATCAAATTTCCCCCTGTTTACATATTGTCTTTGTTAAAATTCTATTTCTTGTTTGTACTTTTTAATTGAACTGCACCTCATATAAAACTATACGGGGCAAGTTGTAGTTGCTGCCCAAGTATAATACTGACAAAGAAAACAGTTCCAGTGATATATATATATATATATATATATATATATATATATATGTATGTATGTATATCATTCCTCAAGTGCACCCTAGAAGGTTCTCCCACATAACACCAACTCTAAATGGAAAATGTATTGTGATGCCTCCATCTATAGAGGGTCCCCCTCCTTTGTCTCTTCCAATCCTGTCCATGTTTCTGTCTCAGTTCCACTCCATCATACCCTTTGAGACAAGATCTTCCCCTGATGCTAGTTCTTGCAGATATACCCTCCCATGTGATTCAGGGAACCCTAAAGATCCTTTTGTTTTTACCTTCTTGGCTCTGGAATAAGAAGCCTGTTCCACTCTGCTGGCTTATTCCTAGATTTATGTATGGGACTTCTGTCCCACTTTGTTTACTTAAATTTTAACAATGATTTTAAAGTTATTATTTTAAAGTAAATAAATACATTTATTTAGTGTAGAGACAGAATCTCTCTTTGTAGCACAGATTCTCCTGGAAGTACATCTTCAGACCAGGCTGGCCTGGACCTCACAGAGAAATACCTGCTACTGCCTCATAAATATTGTGAATAAAGTTGTTTGCCACCACAATCTGGCTACCGAAACAATTTTATTGACTTAGTCATCTTCCCTGGCATGTTTCTCTATTTAAAAACACATTAATGAAATAACAATATTTACCAGTGTCATGTCCTTGTAATCATTAACTTAATGGTACAAACTGAAATTCTATTGATTTCCATCCTCTTTGTATTGCATTAGCAAACTATTTGGCGAGTATTAGCCTTTTGGTGGCACTGGAAATAGCACTTATATGAGACAGCTCTAAAATTTTGCACATTCTATTAGCATAAATATATATGACTACTTATGGGCACATACCAGGAGTAAAATTGGTGAATCAGAGTATGCATGTGTTATTAATTGGATGAATTTTCTCAAATATGTCACGAATTGATTATATAAACACATAACAAAAATATATGACATACCCACTCATTATTTTGGCGAATGTCAGCATTTTTAGTATCAAAAGTTTGTGGTATCAACTTACACACTATTAAATAAACCTTCCTTAGGAACTGAGTGTATAAATGAAATTTCTCGGGTGACTAATTGTATTAAATGAACATCATACATACATATGTACGTACATATTACATATATACATATATACATATATACATATGAGATTCTTTAGGCCTCTGAAAGTCATGCCCATTTAGAAATTAAATATTTAAACTTCTGTCTTTCTGTATTTCATACTAAAATATCTTAATTATATGGTTCCATGGGGCCTGGGTAAGTTCTTGTAAATCCAACCTTATCTGGTTGTGTTCAGATGATGAAACTGGAATCATTTATCCTCGCAAATATTCCCAGAGTCCCTCTTGTATTTTCTACAGTCTTGTCCATAGCTCATCATCACTCCCAAAGGACCAACATCTGGGAGTCAGTCACTGTCCACGGTGCTGTCAATAATGTAAAAAGAAGACGACTGTGCTTAACAATCTAAACATCATTGCATTTGTGGGTTTTGAAAATGCACCCACTGAAATTATGATGTAACACCAAACCTCATTCAACAGGTATAAATGAAACATGACATTTGAAATATTTATGTGAATGCACTTGCTGTTCTCCTTCATGAGGAAACGTTTCTATGTTAGAGAAGGTGAGTGCAGTAGGGTTGGAGAGAGGATGGTGGGACCCATGAAGTAAGTGTTGTATAGATCCCTCTGTTTTTTCAAATGTGGATCCAGATACAGCAACACATGCTTTCAATCCCAACATTGAGGAGGCTGAGACAGAAGGGCTATTATGTGTGAAGCATCCCTGGGATACACACTAAGTGTAAATCTAGAAAGCTTAAACACAGCAACGCTTTGTCTTAGAACAAGTGAGCAAACTAACACTCCAGGTGGAACATAATAATGAGATGGATACTCCATTCTAAGGTGACCTCCCTTTACAAAATCATTTACCCAATCCCCACATTATGCTATTGACTCTGTGGGGCATTCATTCCATCCTCAGTGAGGACACTCATAGGAAGCTAAACAGGCAGGGAAGTTAAAAATACTGGCTTAGCTGGGAATGGTTGGAACATATATGATTTCCAAGAATACAAACCTCAGAGAAGACCCAGGGCTATGAGAGGTCAATTTGAAGCTGGGCCAAGGTGGAACATGCCTTTAACAATTGCAAGCAGAAGAAATATGCAGGCCGATGCCTGTGAGATTCAGGGTAACTTAGTCTACAGAGAAAATTTCAGGACATTAGAGAAACTGATTCAAAGAGCATGAAAGAATGAATGCATGAATGAGATAAGTCTACTTTGAATTAATAATTGATTGAGGTTTTATTTGGTAAGGAAAAAGTGGAAAACTGGAAGCAATCAGAATCCAGTGACGTTAATGTCAACATAAGGAGTATCGCTCCAAAGTTGCAGCTGGCCAACATGCCCTTGTGAAGGAGTTCGTTTGTAAACTTGGAAGATGTTCATTTACAAACAAAATGATTCTTCTGCTCGTTAATGTTTGTCTTAATGTTTACTATTACTGTGTAATGACACCATGTCCATGGCAAGTCCAATAAGGAAACCATACAATTGGATGGGCTGGCATACATTTTTGGACATTCAATCCATTAGCATTATTGTAAGAATCATGGCGGGGTGCAAGCAGACAAGGCGCTGCAGGATCTGAGCCTAATGCATTTTGCAGGCACAGGAAACCAATCTAACACAACAGGCAGTATCCTGAGCACAAGAAGGCTTAAACCAACCAACCCCCCCCCCCTCCATTGACACACATTCTGTAACAAGGCCAACCCCCACAAACAAAAGATTCCCCAAAATGGTGCCACTTCCTTCGTGATTATGGGCACAAATATATTCAAACTACCACAGTGCTAATTATGAACTTGAGTCTAGGATCACCTGGATGATGTGCATTCCAATGGGAAACCATCTTGATTACTTTAATTGATCTGGGAAGACCTGCCCATTTTGGTTCCCACTCTTCCCTGAAGCCCTGCAGGACTGCAGACAAGGAGAAATAGTTCTGAGCAGTGGTTTAATCTTTCTCTGTTTCCTGATTGTGGTGTAATAGACCAGCACCCTCAAGCTCCTGAGTAGCTCTGACATTCCCTCAGCCTACACTCCTAGTCACAAATGGTGAGAGCTGGTTTAGAACTTCCAGTGCTATTGCCTCAAGCCCTTTGTATTCCATTTAGAATACTCAGGCAAGGCTGAGGTGGGATCTCCTTTTTAACCAGATTTTAACAAATATCCTTGATGTCAACAACCATCCTACCACCTACTCTTATTTAATTGTCTATTTCATCATTTCCTTCTGTAGTGTTGTCTGCTGACACACTACACTAAGTGGTCTCTGTGTCTGAGGGTCTAAGGAAATCTACCTCTGACTTTCAGAACTATGAATGAAGTCAAATCAGAAGCTGAAGATTTAATTCATTCCCTCTTTTAAAGAAGGGTCAAATCTTGCTGCTTTGCTCTCTCTCTCTCTCTCTCTCTCTCTCTCTCTCTCTGTGTGTGTGTGTGTGTGTGTTTGTGTGTGTGTGTGTGTGTCTCTCTCTCTGTGTGTGTGTGTGTCTTTCATACACACTTAAGCACACAAAGTTGCTCAGATATACAGGGTGAGGAGAGGTACACATTTATGTGCACAAGCAAACACACAGAGTATACAGTTCTGTGATGGTCACTTTTTACTATCAGCTTGACACAGACAAGAGTTTCCTGTGAGCAAGGAAAACTGACAAAAATGTCCCCCAACAGATTTTCCTTTTGGCAAGAATGTAGACCATTTTTTTCATTAATGATTAACATTGGTGGGTCCATACCACAAGGAATGGTGACATCACTGCACTGCTGGTCCTTGTTTCTATAAGAAAGCAGGCTGAACAGTGTTGCGAAGTAAGCCAGTAAGAGGTATTCCTCCAGATTTCCACATCAGTTTCTGCCTTGAGTTCTTGCATTAGCTTCCCTTAAAGAGGGGCTCTAAATTGAAAGATCTTTCATGCCCAATTTTGGTTTTGGCAGTGTTTTCTATATTTTTTTTCACAGCAATAGGATCTGTAAGGCATTGCTGTCCATTGTACAATTCAAATTATCTATTACCCCTGTTAAGTACAGATTTGGGAACTTCGTGGTTTTTGTTGTTTTATGACCATTCATTTTATTTTATTATTCAGGCTTTAATGGCCCTCTGTCTTCATAAGCTTCTCCATGTGGTAATCATAGTGAAACTTACCCTGCATATTAATGAATGCTTAGTTTCTTTGAAATTAGACTGTAAACCTCACCAGTTTGTGGAGATCTGGGAACAAATGTATTGGCTTTGCATTTGTGCACTTTTCTCAGATTCAGGAATAAACTTGATGGCTGTACAAGTCTCTCAGCTCGCAGAAGCAGACAGTCAAAATGCACCAGCTGTTGGTATGAATGTGCAGTCTTTGAGTATAAACCTTACAGTTTATACTCATCAAGGTAGACTGATGCTCATTTTCCTGAGAAACCATCATACTGGCTTCCTAGTTGGTTGTATAAGCTTTCAGTCCCACCAGCAATGAAGGAGTGCTCCACTTCTCCAAATCCTCTCCAACAAAAAATGTCGTTGGTCTTTTTTTTATTTAAGCCATTCTGACAGGTGTAAGATGGTATCTCAGAGTGGTTTTGATTTGCATTTTCCTGATGCAAATATAAAACCACCTGCATGTAAAACCATCCCCTCTTTCTGTTCTGACTTCCTAGTGATAGACATTGTTTTTTGCAGTGATTATGTACTGGATTCCTCAACCTTTCTATACTCAAATTTCAGTTCCTACAGGACCACTCTTTCCACCATGCTTCTTCCTTCTCTTCTAATTTCATTTTTCTTTCATGTGTATTTTTTCTGGTTGTTTGTACATGAACCAAATGCATGTCTTGTGTCGATGGAGTTCAGAAGAGATTTTCAGTTCACCTGGAACTGGAGTTATAGATTGTTCTTATGCTACACATGATATCTGGGTGTTGATTCTAGGTCTTTTGAAAGATCAGCCAGTGCTCTTAACTGCTGAAACATCTTTCTTGTCCCTGCTCTTTACTATGATAGAAGTATTACAAGAAAAGTGAGTTCTTCCCTAGACATTAAGAAGAGCTCTTCACATGAATATTTTCTTTATTTACAACAGTGTAACTAATTGTTTGAGCATTTTGATCATATTCACACCTCATCATTAACTCCACTCTCACCTCCCTACATAAACAACTTGAAGATTTCATCTTCTTCTTATTCCTCCTCTTCCTCTTTCTTCTTCTTCTCTTTCTCCTTCCCTCCTACTCCTCCTCCTCCTCCTCCTTCTCCCATTCATCATGTCTACACTGTATGAGCAACTAGTATTGAGAATGACATCTGCCCTTGACTTTGGTTAAAGAGCATTCATGTCATTGAAGAGAACTGACCCTCTCGTAGCAGCCAATAACTTCTCATCTAGGGATTGGATTTTGTGCCTACCTCACTGCTCCATGCTAGGGTTTTGTGTTATTTGAGCTTGAATAGTTCTTATTCACATTTTCACAATTGCTGTGATTTCAAATGTACAAGATCCCTGCTGAATCTGGAAAATTCTTTTCTTCATGTGATCTATCACCTCTACCTCTTACATTGTTTTCTGCACCCTACTCCAAGAAGACCCCAGAGGCTTGGGGCATAGGGTGTGATAGGTATATCCAGGGAGATATGTGTTAATTGTTCATTTTATTATCATACGAATTAGCCCTTTTTCATTTACGATGGGCTCTGTGGAATAGATCTTGCTAGAAGTCTGCTGTCTGTCTTGCCTCACTATCATTCAGACACTTCCCTGTGTTTTTAAACAGTTGCTGAGTTAATACAAACAAATTAGACTTCAATCTGCAAGCCTATTTACTTAAAAGTAAAATTTGTAGAAAATTTTAATGGATGCCAAATGTTTGAGCGAAGCCTGCCTGTTTAGATGGTGCTGAGTTTACCTGACATGGAATAAATTTAGATTGATCCATACTCTACTGCATGCCTTCTGAACATGCAAGAACAACCTACATTAGACGCACCACCAACTCAGAGTAAAATGGCCTAAGTTGCATTTCTAATAGCTTCTTTCATAGGATTGGCTTACTGCCTGCAAGTTTTGAAGGACTCCACAAACAATGAACTTGTGTCTAATCACAGCACACAACTTTCTGTGAGTGTGACCCTGAATTTTCCTCCTAATTAGAAATTTCAGAATGTGAACCAGGGAAGTCCCATAATTGCATAATGCCTTCTTTAGTACACAACTTAGAAACTGTACTCATGATCTCCTCTTCCCTGTAGCCCTGGATAATTAATGCAAGAAGCTGAGCCTGATCTCAGAACATTTAAGATCCACAAGAATGCAGGAGTGCAGGTTCACAGTCTCAATCTCTCCTTAACCGCTCCCTCCTGCTTTTGTGCCTATGGGAAGAACTAAAGAAGTGGAGGGGACAGCTAAACCACAATTATTGAGGGCTGCCTTAAAGCCAACCTACCAATAGAGTTGTCTGAGTGTTTCAAGTAGTCTCTGTGGGGTTACAATCAGAACCAGATGATCAGCCCCAAGTCCATATCTGAGGAGGAGAGAAAAAATGAGGGAAAGTTTAGTTATCGACAATAAAGAAAAGTCAGAAAGACAGAATAAAGGTAGGGAGTATCCATCAGTCTATACTGAAATGTCTCTAGTTTCTTGTTCAACACTCTTATATACCTTAACCAAAAAGGGAACACAGTATCAAGTATATTGATCTAACAGCCTTTTCCTACACACTTATTCTAAGGGGTCAGTACCCACAGTTTATCTACAAACTTTGTTCTCTAGCCTTGAAGTCAGGAGTAGCCACACCTCAGATTCATAATTCTCCTTCCCTAGCACACGGAGGTGCCAAAAACATATTCAACAAAATCATTGAGGAAAATTTTCCCAATCTGAAGAAGGACATGCCCATGAAGGTACAAGAAGCATACTGAACACCAAACAGTCTGGACCATAGAAAAAAGAACACTAGACATGTAATAATCAAAACATCTAACATACAGAATAGAGAAAGAATATTAAGAGCAGTAAAGGAAAAATACAGGTAACATATAAAGCAGACCTGATTTCTCCAAGGAAACTCTCAAGGCCAGAAGGTCCTGGATAGATATTCTACAAGTAGTAAGATTTCACAGATGTCAGCCCACGCTACAATAACCTTCAAAACTCTCAATCACTACATATGGAGAAAACAAGATATTTAATGACTAAGCCAGATATTCACAGTACATATCTACAAATGCATCCCTACAGAAAGTTCTGTAAGGAAACCTCCAACCCAAGGAAATTAACTAAGATCACAAAGACACAGGCAACAGATAATCCCACTTCAGGAGAATCCAAAGGACTGTGAAAGGAAAATACTAAACTTTATATGGACAAACAAATGATCCAGGATAGGCAAACCAACCCTTTACCATAAAGGAACTTCAGGAGGCATCACCATCCTAGATTTCAAGCTCTACTATAGTGCTATAGTCCTCAAAGCAACTTGGCATTGGCCCAAAAATAGACAGGTGGATTTGAATCGAAAATCCTGATATTAACCCAAACACCTATAAACACCTGATATTTGACAAAAGAGATAAAAGTATACAATGGAAGGAGGAAAGCATCTTCAACAAATGGTGCTGGCACAACTGGATGATGATGTGTAGGAGACTGCAGTAGACCAATGTCTATCACCACTAACAAAACTCAAGTCCAAATGGATCAATGAACTTTACATAAATCCAGCCACACTCAACCTCTTAGAAGGGAAAGTGGGAGGTACCCTTGAACAAATTGGTAGAGGAAAGTGCTTCCTGAACATAACTTCAGTAGCACAGACACTGAAATCGATAATTGATAAATGGGACCTCCTCAAACTGATAAGCTTCTGTAAGGTAAAGGACACAGTTGATGAGACTAAACAACAGCCCACAGACTGGGAAAAGATCTTCACCAACACGACACCTGACAGAGGGCTGATCTACAAAATATACAAATATCTCAAGAAACTAGTCACCAAAACTCCAAATAATTCTTTTAAAAAATTGGGGTAAAGAAATGAATAGAGAATGCTCAATAGTGGAATCCAAAATGGCTGAAAGACATTTAAGAATGTGTTCAACATCCTTAGCCATCAGAGAAATGCAAATCAAACAACTCTGAGATACCATCTTACTCCTGTCACAATGACTAAAATTAAAAACACCAATAACAACTTATTCTGGAGAAGTTGTGGAGAAAGGGGAACACTCCTCCACTGATAGTGGGAGTGCAAACTTGGAAAGCCATTTTGGAGTTCAGTTTCTTGGTTCTTCAGGAAAATGGGAATCATTCTACCACAGGTGCTAAAAATTGCCGTCTTAGGCAACAGGGATATATACTCAACTATGTTCATAGCAGCATTATTTGTAATAGCAAGAACCTGGAAGAATCCTAGATGACCCCAAGTGAAGAATGGAGAAGAATATGTGGCACATTTTCACAATGGAATACTATTCAGTGGGAAAAAAAAACAATGGAATCTTGATATTCCCAGGCAAATGGGTGGAATTTGAAATAACCATCCTGAGTGAGTTAACCCGTTCACATAAAGGGGAACAAGGAATGTGCTCACTCATATATGATTTTTGACATAGAGCAAAGGATCACTAGCCTTAGGAGAAACCTCAGAGATTCATACAGGTTCCCTCATATGAGGGGAAAGATACAAGATCTCCTGAGTATATTGCAAGCACATAGGGGGAACAGTAAGTGGACAGGGACTTAGGAGAATTAGAAGGGGAGAAAAGGAGAAATTGTAGGATCAGGTATATTGAGTCAGGGGATGGACAGATGAGAGAGATAGAGAGAGACAGAGAGAGAGAAGAAAAGAGATACCATAATAGAGGGAGTCATTATAGTTTTGAAGAGAAAACTGACTCTAGAGAAATGTCCAAAGACCTACAAGGATGTCCCCAACTAAAAATCTGAACAACAGTGAAAATGCTAATGTAAATTCTCTTCCCTGATAATGAGATTGATAACTAATTTATATGGCATCATAGAGCCCTCATATAGTAGCTGATGGAAAGAGAAGCAGACACCCACAGCTAAACACTGAGCCAAACTGTTGGATTCCGGGAGAGGAAAGGGAGGAGTGATAAGAAAAGGGATCATTACTAGGCTACAGAAACCCACAGAGACAGCTGACCTGAACAAGGTGGAGCTCATGGACCTTGAGACTGATAGGTGGGAAACCAGCATTGTACCAACACAGACCCCCCTGAACGTGGGTCTCAGTTGAAAGGCTTAGGCAGTCTAAGGGACCTCTGAGAGTGGTACCAAGATGTATCCCGGGTGCGCAAAACGACTTTTGGATCACATTCCCCATTGAGGAATATTCCTTTAGACGCAGGAGGGAGGGCCCAGTCCTCACTCCAAATGACTTGACAGATTTTGGTAATCTCTCCTGGAAACATATCAGTCTCCCTATGGAGTGATGGGTTTTGGAAGGAATTGGGGGGTGTGGAATGTGATGTGGGTAAGGGGGCATGGGAGGGAGGGAGAGGGAAACTGGGATTGAGATATATATATATATATATATATATATATATATATATATATATATATATATATATATGAGAGCCACAGGCGATTTACAGCAGAGATTTGGATGGTGGTGAGTGGGGATTGAGCTAGCACTGGAACCTCCAGTCTGTGAATATAGCTGAGATAGTGTGTGTGTGGGTACACAGACTGAGTGTTCTCTGACATTCTCAGCCCCCAAGTGTAACTGAGTTAGGTTTTCATCTCTCTCTCTGTCTCTCTTTCCCCCTGCCGTTCTTTTTGTTGTTGTGTTTATTTTGAGACAGGATTTCTCTTTGTAACAGCCTAGGATATCCTAGAATTTTCTTGGTAGAAGAGGCTAGCTTGAACTCACTAAGACTAGCCTACCTCTGCCTCCTGTCGGCTGGGATTAAAGGTTTGTACCACCACCTGGCAGCACTTTGGTATTTTGTTACGTTGTCTATCTCATTTCTTAAAAAGAAAACGGGGCGGGGGGCATTGTTGTCCCTACTATCTTTTATTTAAAATGCTTTTTTTTAACTGAATGTTTCCATGTATGCCTTCATGAATTTATGTTTGGCATGTACATGCAAAGGTACATAGAAGTCAGAAAATGTTGTTGGATCCCCTGGAACTAGAGTTACACTTAGTTGTAACACACTCAGTGCTGTGGATGCTGAAAATTTAACTTGGGTTTTCTGAAAGAACAGTAAGTGCTCTTAACCATGGAGTCATCTCTCCAACTCTCATCGCTGTTATCTTAATAACAAGACATGGTAAATTCAGGATACCTAGTTTGCAGGCATTAGCCCATGGCACTCTTACTTCAAGACATGCTGAGACAGACATGTCCTGGTGGGATGATCAGTGAAATTTCTTTTAAGGACAGCTTGAAGAAATGATGGCCTTTGAGGTGACCTACAAGTGCCTGATGATACCAGCCTGTGCACATTCACTAAACACCTGCTAGCCTTTTTTCTAACCGCTGAGAATCTGACAGATTTCTCAGTGTTCAAAACCTCTGAATTTACAAGGCAGGTCATGAAACACCTAAACCCCTGCCATGTGGGCTTTGTTTAGAGGTGACTTTGGGCCAGACAAGCACCCCACCCTGTGTGTGGCCACAGTTATCTTGGGGATCTAGGGGACATACATACAATGGCAAACTATGATTGTTCAGTCATCCATTCAAAAACATGAAACAAGACTGAGAAAATATAATGAATATCTACTTGTACTTGACTCTGTTTCCATCCTTTTCCTCATAGACTTCCTGTCTTTATCTTTCTCTGTGCTGGGGGTAGAACTGTGAGTCTTGCCACATTCCCAACCTTAGGTTTTTAGAGACAGCATCTCATTATGTAGCTCAGGCTGGCCTTGAATGCATGCCACACACCAAAGCCTTTCAGAGCTGAATGATTTGTGAAGGCTGTGGTAAAGAAAGAATATAGGATCCTTTGAAAGAATCACCAGACAAGAATTGACCCTTAGCTATGTCTCAGCTAGACAGGTATCTTAAAGAATGGGGCCCTACTTAATATCAAGGCTTTTGAAACTCTGACTTTGGGCAAGCCAACACCCAGATCCACTCAAGGCTTTTATAAATTACATGATGAGAGGTTGTTTGGTTACTGCAGTTACCTGATGTGTTGTGGTTTTGTGATATCAGCCTGAACAGGTGAAGATGTAGACCCATGGAAGGAAGACATCCCAGGCTCATGTCTGCAACCAAGGTGAAGTACAGTGACCAGTCACTCTGGTTGGTTCAAGACACTGGCAACCCTAATCAGTGCAGCAGCTTCATGTGATCCAAAGTATAAAAGGAAGCCTGGATGAGGAGAGTAGAGAAGGCACAGAGCCAGGTGTGATGACTTAGTAGCATTTGAGGGATAAGCACCACCTTTCTGTACCCCACAGGGAAGCCTCTGAACATGGCAGCAGCTGAGACTGCATAAGAAAGGAAAGAGAAGCATAGTACTGAGCTGCCACAAGATTACACAAGATTCAGCTTCAGCTGCCCTACTCCAGGAGCCCCTGTGCCTCTCTGCCTCCATTATTTAAGGCTATGCTTAGTCTCAATTAACACAGTCAAGGAGGGTCTGCCACTATAAAAAGCTCCTAGAAAGGGGCACAAGCTGCTATCAGGGCCTACACAGAGCAAAATAAGGTCAAGTGTGTGGACGATAAGCATCTGTTACATTAATTAGGCTGCTGGATATTAGAACATTGGATGGTTATAGCAGTCTATCAATCCTGTAGGAAACACAGGTAGTAGTGCTAAGCTGGCAGGGGTATCTGACTGGCAGAAAATAGCCTTGGTTCTTTCTTGTTCATGGGGTTTAGAATCAGGGTGAGTTTCATTTCTGAAGATACAAATGATTGGGGGAGGGAAGTCCAGCCATGTGACCCACGTGCTGTTGCCTTAGCTCTAGGTAGATGGGTCTGTGTAATCAGATAGCCAATGAACTGCCAGTGTGGATTTCTAAGGGCTAGCTGGAGTTTTCTATGGCAGCAACAGCCTTTGAAAGTGTCTGGTCCCTGGTTTGGAAGACAGTGCTAGAGATCCACAACTCTGGATGAAGCCACATATAACATCTTTATGCCTTACATATTTCACTCATAATTTTCATTTTAAAAATGACCCTGAGGTATTAGGAAGATGATGGTGGCTTGTGTAATGTCAAAAGAAAAAAAAAAAAAACAAGACAGACAAGGAAACACCTTCTGGTACTCAGCTGTGCCAACCTTGCCCCTGATATTTGGGACCTAACAGTCTTCTCCTGCCTCCCTTCCCACTTCCCTGTTCTCTGAGCCTTTGCTTGCAGGCCTGTCTCCACCTGTTTAGTGGTTTTAGCACTAGGCCCCAGCTTCTCCATCTAACCAGCCTACAATGCATGTGTGCCATAGTTAGCTCATCTTTCTTTGGGCCACCCACCTGTGAGTACATAGATGTTCGAAGAGGCAGAGGCTGCTTCTGAAATCTTGCTCATGGGTGGTATTTTCATGACTCATAACTTCCTGAGAGGCCATGGTGAAACATGCTTATATTATGCCTATAAGGCTCGCATTTGGGAGGCTGAGGCAGAGAGATCTGGTATTGTCTAACCAGCCTGATCTATCAGGGTTGAGATTCCATTGTAAGGAAAAAAAATAAAAACCAATCAACCTAGCAACAAAGGAAATCTTTTTAGAAAGAGTGGGAATATAGGTCATCGGTACAGTATTCATCTTGCAGGTTCAAGGGTGGGTTTTAGTTCCCAGTGTTGCAACCATGTTTGTGTGCCTCTGCATTGGCTGGTTATGTGTGTCAACTTAACACAAGATAGTCATTGGAGAGGAATGGGACTTGGCTGATGAAATGCCTCCTTGAAATCTGGCTCTAAAGCATTTTCTCAGTTAGGATCAATGAGGGAGGGTCCACTCCTTTGTGGGTGGTGCCATGCCTGGGCTTGTTGCCTAGAGTTCTGTAAGAAAAGAAGGCAGTAAACAGCACCTTCATGGTGTCTGCATCAGCACCTGCCTGCAGGTACCTGCCCTATTTGAGTTCCTGTCCTGACTTCCTTCACTGATGAATAGCAAAGTGGAAATATAGCACAAATTAACACTTCCCTCCCCAACTTGCTTTTCCATCATGGTGTTTTGTCACAGAAAAGAAACCTTAACTAAAACAGCCTCCAAAGCTATCCCTGGTCTAGATTTCAGATATTCCTCACAGGTCATGGCTACCTCCTCACTGGTCCTTGCCCTGGTCTCTCTGGTCTACCCCTCTACTCTTGCCCATTTTCCCAGACCACCCATAACCTAAAGCTTCCAACTGCACCTGATCAGGGTAGCCACTGCGTCATAGCCCATGCCAGTTTTCCTGTCTGCCTTACTCTAGTGTAGACATCTGACCTCACTCTTACATCAGTTCCCAGAGGACATAGGCATCTCTCTTCCCTGTCCCACTCTATAGTCACAAGGCCTCTTCTCCACTAGTTACTACTTTACTCATTGAATTGGGGAAGACCTATGAGGTGGGCAAGCAGATTCAAGGCAACCACACCCTAGTGACTGAAACACAGTTGAACCCCTGTTTTCCAGAGATCCAGGGAAGAGATATAACCAATATTTTGTAAGGTGGCAGGAGATAATAAAATAATGTTTTTTGTTTTGTTTTGTTTTGTTTTGACACACTGCAATCTTTCGGACTACGTCTTTTCTTGCTTTAAGTTTGCTGTTCTTAGTAGCCTGGGCCTTACTCTGTGATATAAGATTACTAGGGTGATGCTCACATTACCTCAGGTAACAGCTAAGCTTGCATTAAATAGCACCCCCACCTGCTTTGTATTTTGAGACAGGGTTTCTCTGTGGCTTGGAAGCTGTCCTGGAATTTACTCTTGTAGAACAGGCTGGCCATGCACTCACAGATGTCTTCCTGCCTCTGCCTCCCTGGGTTTAGAGGCCTGCACCACCACCACCTGGCCAGTAGCCTTAATCATGGTTCTTCCTAGCAGCTAATCTTGCACTTCATAGCCTTATTCATGGTTATTGTTGTACTTCTTCCAACTCCTTCTACTTCTTGATAGTGCATCTTCTGAAGCATTATAAAAAGGCTTATTGTTTATTAATATGCATATGTCTTGGCCAGGAAGTTTGAGAAAAGAGGGTGGGGATAGAGGTGAGGAATGGTTAGTCATGTTAAATGCTGGCAGGAGGAAGGTCAAATGAGATAAATATGGTCAGTCTTAGCCTTTGCAAAGATGGATCACATAAATGAGTTGGTGTTTGCTTGGTGGAGGCAGAAGCAATGTATTGTTTACAATCCATCCACCATCCCAACCAACCTGCCTCATCAGAGTCCTCATCAGTGTTCAGTCCATAGTCCAATGTCACAGCCCTCACCTCTTTTATGCTTCTGTCTCTTCATCCCTTTCTTTGTCCTCATCTTCTTCCCTTCCTCACTTCTGCCCTCCTGGGGTCTCTGCCCAATGTAGTAAAAAGACAGAAATCTTTTCTGTGAATGCATATAAAGGCTGAGGCCTTTGCTCCTGAGTACTATCTGTGTCAAAATCTTGCTGGGCACAGAATGGTGAACCCTTAGGGCCCTGTCCATTCTGGATGTCTTGCTCCTCCAACACCTTTTCTTTTGAAGTCCATTTCTGTGTTTGCCTACTTATCAATTCTTGTCTTTCACAGCTCATGAGAAATTATCAAGGATGTAACTGACTCCAATTTGAATTTGTCTAGCAATCTTATTAATGATTTCTAGTTAAGACCTACAGGCCTATGAGGTTAATTAAATGGACATTTCCAATACAGTTCTAGCAGAGCCCCCTCTATTAAATTAACACTATAACATTTGAGAGATGCCTTAATCAGGTATTATAGTTAAGAAATGCAAACTAAACTAATGCTATAAACATTGAAAGTGAGCCTTTTATGTTAACTGATGGATTTGGAAAAGAAACTTCACTTTTATTCTTCAGAACCAGAAAGACTAGTCATTGGGTGATCCTTTTGGCATCCATTAAATGCTGGCTCAAGAATCTATGGTCAAATCAGACAAAAGGCCTGGAAGAGCATTAGATGCCAGCTGGAATGTGCCATCACCATATGTTGGTTACTGCAGGGCTGGGTGTCATATTAACTAACACACAGATAAGAGTTTCACTCCTGGAGTCTGACTCAGAATGGCTGAAGTGCAGCACAGGATGCACTGCTGTGACATATGCCTGTTTAATCCAGTGCAGGAAATCCAGGAGCCTGATCTCAGAGGCCATCATGCAGGCAGGTTGTCCCACTTGACAGGTGGTAGCAGTAGGGTTCGATCACTGGCCCCTTCCCACTGAAAAGCTCACTGCTGCTCAACAACTGGTACATGAACAGCTTAAGGCTGGCCATATTCTATCTAGCACTTCTCTTTGGAATACCCCCATCTTCGTTATTAAAAAGAAACCAGGAAAATGGTCACTGCTGAAGAACCTTAGAGCTGTAACTAAAACTACGGATCTCATGGGGCCCTACAACCAGGCTTCCTTCACTTGTTGCAGTACCCTTCTGGTACTTTAAAATCATAATTGACCTTAAGGACTGCTTCTTTACTATACCTTTGCATCCAGAAGACCAAAAAAACATTTTGTCTTTAGTATCACTTCTCTAAATTCTCAAGCACCCATGTGCCGGTACCAATGGTGTGTTCTTCCCCAAGTTATAGCCAATAGTCCCACACTCTGTCAGTCCTTTGTTGCCTCTGCCATTTCAATAGTTAGAGACTCATGCTCACAGATAAATATCATACATTATATGGACAATATCCTTTTATCAGAACAAAAAGGGGAAGAGGTATTATCTTGTTATAAAGAACAGTGTGATGATCTAACAAAAAGGAGAGTACAGATAGCCCCAGTAAAAGTGCAACTCAGAGATCCCTAACCTATCTAGGTTTTCAGATGTTTGAAGACACAATACCCTCTAAAAATTTCATCCTGAGATTAGACAGGCTTCGGACACTGACTGTGACTTTCAAAATTTCTTGGGAGATATTCATTGGCTATTAACTGATCTAAAAATTAACAAGGATGAATTAAAATCCCTTTATGATATTCTCCCCTGCAATTCAGACCCCACCTCGCTTCGATAGCTTTCACTGAATGTTGTAATAGTATAACCCTCATGGAACAAGTGATAGAAGCACAACAAGTCACCAGAATTTCTGGATTACTATCGCCCATTATGGTTCATCATTTGTAAAACAGCACAGGTTACCATGTCAATGTTTTGGCAGACTGCTCCAATACTATGGGTTCATTTACCAATACTTCCTAAGAGGGTGTTAAATCTCTATTTTCAGTTAATCTCAGACAAAATTGTCATGGCCAGAAAACAAGCAAAGGCCTACTTTGACAGTGATCCATACCTGATTCTTTACCCTTACACCAAAGAACAGGTTGATTGGCTCATGGGCTCTAAAGAGAGCTGGCCTATAGCCTTGGCTGACTGCATGAGGGAAATAGATAATCATTATTCCCCCAATAAATTAATTGACTTTGCCTGCTCCCAAGAGTTTATTTTCCCTAAAATTACCCTCTCGAATCTTATCTCAAGGGCGTTAACAGTGTTTACTGATGGTTTCTCCGTGGGAATAGCTGCTTATGAATGGAATAATGAAGTCACCAACTTTCAAACTGGGGCCTCATCTGCTCAATTGACAGAACTATATGCTGTCATAGCTGTCTTCACTGCATTTTCAGATCAACCAATCAACATTTATATTGACAGAGCCTATTTTGCATGATCAGTACCACTCTTAGAGACTATAGGTCAGGTTAAAAAAAAAATCTCTGAAACTGGTAATCTGTTTAGGCAGCTAATTTCTCTCATAAGAACTCGAACATTCCCTTTTATTTAAGGGCCACCCTCGTGCTCATTCAGGTCTCCCTGGATCCTTATCCAAAGGGAATAACTTAGCTGATCAAGCAAGCCGCTCTTTTTTGGCTCTGCCTTCTGATTCCTCTCAAAACACAGGCATCGAAGCAGCATTCAAAAGGCACTCCTTACATGACTTCAGTGCCCATAATACACACACACACACACACACACACACACACACACACACACACACACGCTAGGGTGAAGTTCCCCTCTTATTGCAGAAGCCGGAGGAGCCCTTGTGACTGAGGGGGCAGGGATGCCCAGTGAGACTTGGAATCTTGAGGCATTTACAGCCTGAAATGGAAGACTAGGCAACGGTGAGTGGCAAGGCCTTTAGAAAAGATGAATGTACCTCTGTTGCTCTGGGTTAATGTCAAACAGTCTCATGTCTCTCCTCTGTTTGAGAGAGAGGCCTTTGGATTTCTTCTGCTGCTGCTTTGGCTTCTGGAGAGTGAAATATTCTAAGACTACAGCCTTGCTCTACAGATGGCTGTCAGACTCTAGTTGACTCAAGTGTTGTATTCTCTGCCTCAGGAAGGCCCTCACAAATGCCTCAGCCAGCTAGCTTTCCAGCTTCTGCTCAGAGACTTGTGGTGTGGTCCCCTGTTCTGGTCTCAGATACCAGGACCCTCATACCCCATTCCTGAGAGCCACCATCTTTGCCTAGCTTTCTGTCTGTCCAAGTGTTTGCTCCACACAACAGCCAAGGCGTAACAGGAATTCTCACGCTAACTGTGACACTACCATACTGCTGCCTGGTCAAACACTGACTTGCTGTACTGCATCTTTGAGGTTCCTCTTGGGAGCATTGAAAATCCTTTGTAATGCAATACTTCTCTAACCCTGTGCGGAAGGAAGGTTGAAAAATGGATGAGCCGGGTCATTTAGTAAGTCAGGACCACAAGACTAGACTTAAGGGAAAGGGAGCTGGGCTTTTTAGGGAAACAAACCATTCTAGCACCAGGGGAAACTGCCTGGGCTTGCAGGGAGGACAAGGAGGAGGAAAGGGGACACTGAGCACCAAAGTCCTCTGTCCTTGTTTTTCAAACTTGCAGACCCCATGTGGCTGCTATTGGGGAGGTGTCCTCCACCCCCAAATGTGAGCGCATCTCGGGCATTACTCACTCTCAACAATAGCACACGCAATATTAAGTCATAAGGGTTCCTAGGAAACACAAAGTGAAACTACTTCACAGTTGCAGTCTTGTAACACTGTAGTACCACCTCCTCTCCAGTTGGGGCAGCAACAGTCTATTCTTCCCTGGACAGAAGGTACCTCACTTTGCTGTCATCTGCTGCAATCCTGTGTAGTGCTCTTTCCTGAACCTACCAGTTGGGGAATATTATTTTAAGTTGTATCTTTTTTTATGCTGAATTTGTTTAACCCTGTGAAGTTGTGTAATTGTGCTTTTCTAAAACAGGAGATGGTCTAATAAAGAGCTGAAGGACAATAGCGAGGCTGGAGAAAGGACAGGTGGGCATGGCAGGCAGACAGTATACATAGAAGGAGAATGGAGAAAGAGAGGAAGTAAGAAGCGAACAAGGGGAGGAGGGTGACATGGACCAGCCACTCACCAAGCCCAGGAGTAAGAGGGAAATAAGATGTGCAGGAGTAACAAAAGGAAAAAGCCCAGAGGCAAAATGTCATAGGAATAGTTTATAGTTAATAAAAGCTGACTATCAACTGGCCAAGCTCAGGTCAGGAATTCATATTGAAGAAGGCCCTGTGTGTGATTTGGGAGCTGGAGGTTTGTCCCACAAAAAGTAAGAGTAAAACTCTTACTACACCTGCCTCTTTGCGGGGCTCTTTTGCACTAACCAGACAGTAAAATGAATTCTGGGACTTACTGCCAGCTTTAGGTTAACATAGCAACAGTGACTGATACTTTCTCTTTGCTAAAGTAGGGGGTAAAAATCAGAACACACAATCTTTGAGGTACTTCAAGACAGGGATAGCTAAACAGTTCATCAACATTATCAAGAGAATTTAGTTCATTTAAGTACATATGTCCCCCCTATGGAAGGGATCACCCTCCCTGGGGAGCAGAAAGGGGATGGGATGGGGATTGGTTCAGGGGATGAGGAGGGAGTCAGGATGTGGGAACTAGGATTGACATGCTCAATAAGCTTGTTTCAAATTTAAATTAAAAAAATCATTAAAAAATGCGAATGTGGTATCACTTTCATCAGTAAGTACAATCAATTAAAGGTTTACTGACCTTTTAAAATATTCATGTCAAGGACAGTCTCTCTCTCTCTCTCTCTCTCTCTCTCTCTCTGTCTCTCTCTCTCTGTCTCTCTCTCTCTTTCTCTCCCTCTCTGTTTTGCTTTCTTCGAGACAGGGATTGTCTGTGTAGCCCTTCCTGTCCTTGTACTGGGACAGCCACCTGCCTCTGCCTCCCATGCTCTGGTTTGCTTAGTGCCAGTCAAGTAGTTGATTTACAATGACACATCGATTCATACACTCATAGGTGTTTGTACAATTTATTTTAGTCTCATAAACCATTCTAAGCCATTAGGAATACAGTTATTTCCTTTTATGAACATAGTAATATTGATTTTGTGTCATGCAAAAAGGACATTGCAGGGTCATAAATCATCACATCATAAGCTTAATCTGCACAGTGTTCTCTCTGCCCTCTAATGGTGCTCCAGTGCTCACTTCCACATTGGCGCCTTCCCTGACATCATCAAGCCTCTTCAGTCTCTGGCAGATATGCTTCTTGGCATTAGATCCATGGCTGTGGGAAGGGCAGCAAAGTGGCCTCCTCTGTGAGGGTGCAGTCTGTTTCTAGTGGTCACTACACTTGCTGTCTCCCCCTGGCTGCAGCAGTCTTTTTCCTGGTCAGGATAAATGAATATAGGAGGCAAGCTGTCATGGAGAGGTCTCTGGGGTGAGTGGGGATAAGGGAGGCTGAAATGAGCCTGAAATAGTGGAGGTAATGGCTGTAGGGAGGTTTAAGGAGGTTTTTGTTTGTTTGTTTGTTGTTTTAGTTTTCCATGACAGGGTTTTCCTCTTTGACAACCATGCCCTACCTGAAACTCATTCTGTAGTCCTGGTGGGCTTTAACTCAAAGATCTGCCTGCCTCTGCCTGCTGTGTGATCATATTAAACCCATCTGCCACAACCCTCTGTTATTTATTTTTAGGCAATGGCCTGATATGGACCTGGCTGTCCTAGAATTCATTCATAATATTACTAGTCACATTGTATATGTCAAGATAAAAGGATTATACTTCTGTTTCAACTACTAAGCACTTTTATCACCTTGTGTAAGGATATCTTTCATATGAGTAAAATCAAAGAGTAGCTTTTCCTGCCTATCATCTCAGAACTTCTGTTTCTTTTTTTAATTACTGTCCACTCTGAAGACAAAATCTCCTTGTTTAGCCCAGACACTTACTATGTAGCCTAGGCTGAGCTCAGAAGTGTAATATTCCTGTCTCAGCTACTGGCACATTAGAATTTGCAGGTCTCTCTCACTGCATCCAACTCAGAAAGCATCTTTGAGACTGGCAGTGTGACAAAAGACAAAAAGTGATTTTCATGGCTGTAGAACTGGGACCCAAGGGCTCAGCCCATCCTGTTCAGGTAGCCTGAGTTCTGTCAACACACTGCCCTTAATTTCTGTTTTAACTTGGACAGTGGGTGAGGGAAAGCAGTGGATTATTAAATAGTGAGCACTATGCAATATTTTAAGCAAAAAGGTATTCTCAGAGGAACTTGGGCAAATAGCACCACATCCTTGTTTAAGAACCATAGGCTTTGTAGATCTTTGGGTGATCATTGTAGCCATTTTGATCTTAAGCAGTAAGGCACATAGGATTTCCATTTTGAGGCCAGACTGATAACATCAGCATGGACACTAAATGTATTTTGATTACAAATGCCTGCTACTATTTTACCATCTATCAAATTGTGTTTGAGAAAGTGCCCATAATATGTGAACTCAATAATGTACACCCTACCTCTTTTTTTTGAGACAGAATCACCCTATCTATGTAAGCCTGTCTACCTGAGGACTGGCTATGTACATCAATTGGGTACAACCACACAAAGATCCACCTGCCTCTATCTCATGAGTGCTGGTATTAAAACTTTTTAAAAGATTGCTTGACAAAAATTGTACGTATTTATGGCATTTATAATGACACGTTGAAATTTATATGTTATGAAATGGTAAAATCAGGCTAAGTAATCCATTAAAGTCATATAATTGTTCTTGTAGTGAGACATTTAAAATTTCAGTGATTCTTTCAAGTATATGATGTTAGTATGTCATACATTAGATTATTATATGTAAACATTTGGTTTCCTTTAAAAAGTGAATTAGACAATAGTAGCCTATGGGTGTATATCAGTGAATGAACACATATACATCCAGTCCCTGAGTTATATTTCAGAACTGTGGGGTGTCGGGTGTTGGGTAGACAACAGACAGCATGGGTGTCATTTCATGGGTTGTAGAATCAAAAGTAGCATGGCATCTGTGGTTTCAGCCACACAGGCAAACGTCCCGCTCTTTTAGGTTATTAGTATTTCTCTTTTTAAAATAATTATTTTTACTTTATTGGTGGTTTTTCTTTCTGTTTTCTGAGTCCAGGTTTCTCCGCTCTCCTGGAACTCACTTTGTAGACTGGGCATAGTTGCACCTCACAGAGATCATCCTGCCTTTCTACCTAGTCCTGGGAATATAGGTCTGTGCTACCATGCCTGGACTTATAGTGTTTTGAGTGCATGTAGGTATGTGCATTGTGTATGTATGTTTAGCTGCTTTTTGAAGAGGTCAGAAAGGGGCACCAGATTCTTTGTAACTGGACTTAGGTAGATAGTTGTAAGCCATTATGTGTTCAATGTGTTATTGAATCCTGATTCTCAATAAGAATAGCAGGTTCCCTGAGCTGCTGAGCCATCTCTCCAGCCCAGTAATTAGGAATACTTTAATGAACACTTTTCAAACACATAGCATAGCTTTGGATAACAGTCAGTGTATCCTGTGATTCTCAGATTACAGTAGGGTAGCAGGTTCCCCAGGGAGACATTACTTACTAAAATATTTGCTCTGTAGGATGGAGGTGCCCCCATTTTATCATCTTCAGAAAACAGTGTATGAAGAGAGATAACTATTAGAATTTTTGTGATTATTATTTATACTACCAAAGTACTTAGAATGGTATTTGACATGGATGAACTGAGCAAAGGAAGTACATGCTGATTTGTTTGGTAGATTAAATATATCATATTGGAGATAGAGTGCATACCTATAATCCTGGCACTTAGGTGGGCCAAGAGGACAAAGACTTTGATTCTGGTTTTTTTTCAGATCTTGGAGTGTGGATTCTCCTGTGCTTGCTTCACACAATGACTTTGAGTACTCTGCACGACAGCTCTGCTTAACAGATGATACCCAGCTTCATCCATGCCCTCAAAAATAAAAGACACAGATTATGAACTTTTTGGCTGTGATTTTGCACTTGATTCAAATTCTGGCCTCAGAACAGAGAGGACTGGTCAGCAGAGCTAGAACATGGATACAGTGGCAGCAGCATCTGTCAGGTTGGTTGGTTTAATTATTGTGTTTCTGTGTATGCATGTGTTGTCACCATGTCATGTATGTGGAGGTCAGAAGAGAACTTGTAATAGTTGCTTCTTTCCAAGTCTCATTGAGTTTAGGATATTAAGCTCTGGTTGTCAGTCTTTGTGCCTAGCTCCCCTACCCAATCACTCATTGTGCTCTCTCCATTCTTTTAGTTTAGCAATGTCACCAGAAGCCATTGGAGAAAAGACTCTGACATCAGACCTTATTTCCCCTCACTTTATTTTGTTATGCCCCACAATGTTGTGGATGGAACCCAGGTTTCCCACTTGATGGGCAACAGATGTACTATTGAGATTGAGCTCTCCTACAGCTCAATACTGGGCAGTCTACTGGGCAAACCATTCCTGCATTGAAGATGTAGACACACTGGGAATAGAACTCACATGCTGGGTAAGATGCATCGCTTTGTTCAGGAGCGATGTACTAGGAATGTCCTTTAATATGGAAATGCAATCTGCAATATAACAAGGAGTATAGAAGAACATATCCAAAAGCAATATAGATGAAAATGTACCACATTTAGTATTTGGAGTCATCAATAGTAGAGGCTTTTACACGTATCATGCAAAGATAAGGTCCATTTTTCAATTGCAATTCCATAGACTTTAAACCTGTGGTAGTCGCTTTTCAGGCTTTCCTGAACCCATGTTGTCTATAAAAGAGCTTCAGGAGATTTTTTTCCTAGACTGTGTCTCATTATATAGTTCATATTGTCCTGGAACTCACTATGTACAGACCAGAATAGACTTGAACTCAAAGAGATCCACCTGCCTCTACCTCCCACGTTCTGGCATTAAAAGTGTGAACCACAATATGACGGGGTTTTTTTTTTTTTTTTTTTTTTTTGAGTCAATTTTTAAAATTACCTGGAGTCTTTCTTTGAGTTGACCCTACTGAGTGAACTTGGTTTGGTTTTCTGTGCTAGGCTCACATAAATTGAATCTCTTTGGTTTGGTAGTCATTCCTGAGACACCAGAGGTGTTTCCAAGGGGTCTCACTATAGGCGGGAAGGGCATGCACTCAGTTCATACTTGCATCCCCATTTCTGAGAAGCTCAGTTTCAGAGAAATAGATGCTGGCTGCAGGCCTCACATTTTCCTGTGTATCCTTTCTTGCTGGCTCATAATATTGGCAAGTTAGAGAGAAAATAGAGCAGAAGCAAAAACTATAGTTAGCCTGTGTTGCTTCTGTCCTGACACCAAGCTGGAATGAAGACAGCAAGCCCCCCCCCCCCCAATCCTTCAGGTTCAGAAATCCTGGAGCTACTTTAGTCTACCTCTGTTCAGGAAAGAGGCCTCAACACAGCTACTGGCAACAGTTTATAAGGGACATGCTTTCTGAGAGGCAGGGATACTTTTAGATTCTCCTACATCCCCTGTCCTTTGATATGGAAATGCAACCTACAATATAACAAGGAGTATAGAAGAACATACCCAAAAGCAATATAGATGAAAATGTACAGATACAGGAACCTTCATGCTAGACTAGGAGATGACAGTACCATGAGAGGCAGGATACTGCAGGTTAGACCATGATGGGACAAGATATGAGTCACAGGAATCTGCAGATTAGACAAAGGGAGAACAGAAACATCAGATGCAGGAAACTGCAGTCTAGACCAGGAGGAGACAGGACCATAAAATGTAGGAAACATCAGGTTAGATCAGGAGAGGACAGAACTGTGGATGTCCTAGCTTTCTGAACTGGAATAGAGTCCCATAAGATTCTATGACAGATAACCTCAAATTACTTAGAGGGAAACATGGGAGAACACACGATCCTCAAAATGGGCTAAAACCATGGTCTTTGTTTTCACTGGGAGCCACACATATAAAGGAAGCACATGATAATTGCTGAGCATAAATCTACCCCAGGGTCAATGCAAATGTCCTGCTTAGTTGTCAAATAAGGAGTGATCTCTTAGATTAACCCTGGCAACTTTCAATGTACTAGGAATGTGTTCTGTCACAAGCTCACTTCCTTCTCTCCTATTTGCCTTTTATTTGGAGGTCAGGGTAGGGTGCCCAGTCTAGTCTTGAAGTTGGGATCTCCCTGCCTCAGTCTATCATGTAGGTGGCATAACATGTCTGCATCACCAGGCCTAGCAGCAATTATCTTTCCCTGAAGATGTTGCACATGGAAGTTGCCATCTTTGAGTAATACTAGCCATCAAAGCTTCAAGGGTCTTAAGGATGATACTTCAGTAGACCACTAGAGGACAATGTATAATCAGAAATGACACAAGGGTTGTTGCTTTCTTCCTGAGTCAGGGCATGATTTCCTTCCATGTCTGTTAAAATCAGGATGACCCATTATTTCTGAACATCACAGCTGGTTCTTGTGAGTAGGAGATGTGGGATCAGAGATATTTCTGTTTCAATACTTCAGCTGAATTTTGATTTAATGCCTCAACAGAACCAGATGGCTTGAATGAGACATAGGGAAAAAGGAGAGGGAAAGGAGAAGAGATATGATTATAGATAATATTCAGGAATTTGTGGCTGCTCAAGAGAGTTGGAAAGACAGTAGAAAAGCCATCCCAGCGGACATGATGAACACGTAGATTTTAGTGAGTCCAGCACAGGGCTGCCCTGATGAACATAAAGGGGTTGTCTTGGCACTCTGGGTTTGTCTTATCCATTCATTACTTATTTTTGATATTATTTTCTCCTATTTTTTGAAAGAATTTTCTTTCCTGCTATCTTGTTATTCTCAGGGGGGCATTCATATCTGTAGAGTGTCTGTGCACTACACATGAGTAATGTGTTCACTAATTTGAATTATATGTGACCACATTCTCAGGAATTTAAGTTGCCAGCATCATTTTCCTGTAACATGTAGATTTACGAGAGAGGGAGCTGAAATCCCTTAAGGACATTGTTACTAATTGAGATTCTCATCTCCTTTGGCACATAGTATATGTATGATTAAAGATGGAGGTTTCTGTTCAGTATGATTGCTCCCCACTTCAACCAAAAATAAACACAGAGACACTATATAAATTATAAAGTGTGGCTGATGGCTAAGACTTTTTATTGTGTAGCTCTGTCTTAATTACTAACCAATACCTACTATGTATTTCTATATAGCCTTATCTTACCAGAGATTGCCAGGCACATCCCATCTTCCAAGTCTCTCTAAATGCTTTGCTCTGTCTCCTTCCTCCTTCCTCCTACAGCTGTGCCTATACCCCCTGCCTGGCTATTGCCCAATCAGTTTTTTTATTCATCAACCAAGAGAGAAACATATGTACAGAAGGATATCTACCATTGTATGTTGGTACTTATTGGTGCCATCTCATTGGAATTTCTGTATTCTCTCCTCAGCACCATAAGAGATTTGTTCTTGTAAGAGGGCCTTAAGGCAGGCCTGCACTGTGCTGGTGTGTGTGTGTGTGTGTGTGTGTATGTGTGTGTGTGTGTGCAGACAGCATTTGTGAAAGAGTATAGCAATGACTGAGCAGTTGGGCTATGTGCTGAATGTCCTCCATAGGTATAAGCAAGACAATGATGCATACAAAACACCTATACACATAAAGTAAAAAAAATAAATAATATGCTATACACCAGGAACAGATGCTTGGGAAACAAAATCTTAAAATAATGTCGTTTAACATACCATCCTATGAAATATATAATACGTTTAGTAACAAAATATATTCTAGGCTTAATCTTAAAAATCAGAAAATTCTGATAAAAGAAATCAGAGAGGAGCTAAGTATACTGAACAGCTAGCTGTCACACAGGCTGGAAGATGCCACATTGTTAAAATTTCTGTCCATCTCAAGTGCTATATCCATCAAATATCAACTTTAACACTGGTTAAATCTAATATATGTGGAAAGTAGAATCACCAATAACAATTCAAAAACCAAGAAAGAAGGGCCAGAGAGCCAGCTCAGCTATTGCAGAGGACCCATGTTCTATTCCCAACACTCACACAGAGGCTGTCTATTTCTTTAGTTCCAGGGGATCCAACACATACAACTCATACATACTATATATAAAATTAAAAAAATAAATAAACTTTTTTAAGAAAAAAAAAAGCTGAGTGGGATATTCTCAATGACTTTTCCTCTAAAGCTGTAGTTAAGATATTTCTATTCTTTCTTCCTTTCTTCCTTCTTTCCCTCTCTCTGTCCTTCCCTTTCTTCCTCCCTCCTCTATCTCCCTCCCTCTCTCGCTCCCTCCCTCCCTCCAGAGCTGAGGCAATAATCCACCAGACCACACCCTCCCTGAACCAAATAATCATGTACATCTCTCATCCTCTGCCTCAGTTCTTCCTGTGTTTAAGCCTAAGGCTCACATTCCTGTGCTAAAGATGGATGCTGCATTACTGGACTCCTTCAACTCTTCTTCCTAGTGTAGCCATGTTGAATAAATCTCTTCTCTCTGCTTTCCAAAATTGCTTTGTCTACCATTTTCATTTTTAGATATTTATTATATGTATGTTTGCACATGTGCGTGTGTGTGAGCATGTGGAGGTCAGCCGATAACTTGCAGGAGTCTATTTTCTCCTCCAGAACAGGTTCCAAGGATCATTCTCAGGTCTTCAGAGATGGTGGCAAGTGCTTAGACTTGCTGTGATACCTTAAATGACATTCACCTCTCCCATAGGCTCATACCTTAGAATACTTGTTCCCAGTTGTCCACAGTTTTGGGGATGTTATGAAACTAATAGGGACAAGGCTATAGAGAGAAAGTATATCATGCTGGTGAGCTTTGAGAATTTACAAACTTGCCCCATTCCTGCTTGGTGTCTCTGCTTGCTATGTGAGGGTATAGTGTGGTCTTTCAGCCTCATGCTCCAGCCACTGGCTGCCATTCAACCTCTGCCATTATGGTTCTCTATCTCTCTGGAACTGTAAGCAAAAATAAGTTTTCATCTTCTCCTTGCTTTTGGTCATGGTCAGAGAAAGATCATTTGGGTTTTGGCCTACTGGGTTCCATCCTTTTGTAGTGACAGAGTCCTCCAAGTCATCAAGTCTGCAGATCTCAACACATCACAGTCCTTACAAGCTAAGCTTAGCCATCTCTCCTCAGTGGGCTGTTTAAAGAGACAAGTAATTACAAAGAGTAGAGAAAGGAGATGTATCCTGTGTGACACACTGTGCAGAGAAATAGAGGTCCATTCACAATCAATCCCACAGTCCACGAGTCCTGAAGTGAGGTTAATATTTAAATGGAGGGCAAGAAGCAAGCATATCTAAGCCGTCCTGGCCAAGAGTCCCAACCATCATTGACTCCTCATTAGCTCATTTTAGATCCTCTTATAAGGTGGTCACATATGTATTTGGAAATGTGTAAAATGTCTTTTCAGGAGGTCTCTTCTGGTTTGTTTAGGCTTTGGCCTTTCCTTCCTTCAAGACCAGACTCTAAGGAGATTCCAATTGCTTCAAGTATTTTGTTTCAATACTCACTAGGCAAATGGAGTGACATACATGGCTGTCTTTGTACCTTCTTGGCTCCTGCCAGGATGGTGAAAAACACCAATGTGGTGTCTTCAGAGGACATCAGTTTACACAACTTGGAGAGCATTTTTTGGTTTTGATCATCAAAGAATTGGGGGTGTGTGTGTGTGTGTGTGTGTGTGTGTGTGTGTGTGTGTGTGTGTGTGTAATGGTTTAGTATGTTAGAATTTCAAATTCACCATTTGTGTTGAGGTAGGAGTGTGGGTGCCATAGATACATTAGAAATGTTTATTCTGGACATTTTCCTATGGATAAGAGAGGGGGAAAACAAAATAAAAGAACACAGAGTTTTTCCTTGTTTAAAGTCTCTCCTCACATGCTGTAAACATAAAGTTCCTCTTGTTTCTTCCTAGAGATGTTCCTTAACAACCTTGAGTCAGCAGGGGTCAGCACTTCCTTCTTTCTCTCTTTGTTTTTTGAGACAGTTTCTCTGCTCTGTAACTCTCTCTGTAGACCAGGCTGGCCTTGAACTGACTGAGACCTACCTGCTTCTATCTACTGAGTGTTGGTCAGCATTTCCTTCTTTTCCAAAGCTACAGGGCAGGATTTCTGTAACCAGAGTCTCCTTCCCACAAACCATAAAAAACAGAACTATAAATAAATAAGATAAACAAATCAGCGAAGTCAAAGGCAAACATACAAAAAACCTCCCCAAACAATACATACCTTCCAAACAATGTTCCACTTCCAATCTTGCACACCAAAAGTAATCGAGGAAAACAAACAAAAGGAAACACAGAGTGGGCAGAGATAGTTTCACATGACATCAAGTGCAAAATAGCTTGCCAAATCTTTCAAAGCAGGGCTCATACTTGTGATCCCCGTAATAACGAGACAGACAAGAGGGTCATGAGCTTGAGGCTACTCTACTTGACTTGTGTCAAGAAATCCAAACTAATGAATCAAAGAAACCAAAATTTCTTTCCAAAGAAAGCATCCAAGCAAGTAAGATTGCATGGGGCAAAAGAGATTGCCAGTGGAAAAGAGCTCTGGTCACTGTTCCAGAGCACCTAGGTTAGATTTCCATCGCCTACATGGTGGCTAACAGCCATCGGTAATCTAGTTCCAGGGGCTCTAATACATGATTTGGGCGTATTCAGGCACTAAGCATGCATATGGTGTGTGTGTGTGTGTGTGTGTGTGTGTGTGTGTGTGTGTGTGTGTACTGACAGAACAAAAAGAAAACCTGAGGAGAAAACTCACATATACATTTTAATTACCAAAAAGTATAAAAATGGGTGAAGTTATTGATTTTTGTTACTGGGGAAGTTGAGTATCCTGGTTGGTTAGATTGTCAACACAATGTAGTTATTTGGGAAGAGGAACTTGAATTGAGAAAATACCTCCATCTGGTCTGTAGGAAAGTCTGTTGGGCATTTTCTTGGTTAATGATTGATGGGGGCAGGCCCAGCCCACAATGGTTGTGGTCATCCCTAGAATGGTGGTCCTGGGTTCTATAAAAAAGCAGGCTGAGCAAGCCATGATGAGTGAACCAGTAAGCTTTTTCTTCAGCTTCTGTCCCCATGTTGTTGCTAGACTCTAAGCCCTGATATTCCTAAGTAGTGTGACTAGAGAATTGTAAGGTGAAATTAACCCTTTCTTCCCCAGATAGAGTTTGGTCATGGTCTTTTATCTCAGCAATAGAAATCCTAACAAAGACACTGTGACTTCCACATTTGAGTCTTTAGTCTGTTAGTAAAAGAATTTAGAAATAGACTCAGAAGGGAGCTTGAGGACAATTTTAATGTAGTTTGAAATGAAAACAACAGGGCAGGCAAGCTGTAAATCTTGGCAACTGCCTGGTGAAGGGAAATAGAGGAGGAAGAAAGAGAGTCATACTGTTTGTAAGCAGTGACATGGGAAATAAACAGCATGGGGATTGGGGAGGGGGAGGGAGGGAGAGAGATTTGAAAAAACAGAGTGAGAAAGCCCAATGTACCCAGGAAAGCATACTGTCTTAGTTAGAGTTTCTATTGCTGTGAAGAGAAACCATGACCACAGCAATTCTTAACAAGGTGGTAATTTACACTTTCAGAGGTTCAGTCCAATATCACAATGACAAGGAGCATTGTGGGAAGCATGTGGCATGAGAGAAGACATGTTACTGGGTACATCTTGGCTTGCAGGAAACAGGAAATTGAGATGCACTGGGCAGTATCTTGTGCATAGGAATCCTAAGAGCCCACCCCACAGTGACACAGTTCCTCTAACAAGTCATACCCACTCCAACAAAGTCACATATCCTAAGAGTGCCACTCCATATGAGCTTCAGACTACCACCCATGCCAAGGCAGAAAGAAAAGGAGATGGAAAAGGGAAGAAACAGGTAAGTTTTTCTGAGTGTCTGCATCGAGGAAGATTCCTGGGAAGGACAAGTCATTGCCTGACAGGGAGGTCAGTTATCCTCTCTGTCAGTGCTGGGAGCTGAAGTTAATTCTGTGGAAGAGCAGCCAGTGCTCTTAACCAGTGTGTCACCTATCATGGTTTAATAAGGATCAGGATAAACAAATAGGTCAAACAGATGTTTATTCAGGGAGAAATAACTTACAACCTAGACAGATGAACAACAGCAGGTTCCACCAGATGCTCTCCTCTCCTAGTCTGGCCCAGGAAGAGAACTCTCCCAGGTTCCTCCTCAGACCTAGTTCAGCATGTCACTTCTGTTCCTGTCTCCACTCCCTATGGGCGTGGTCAGTGTCACAGATGCAGACAAGGTGAACATCTCACTACAGTCTGACCCCCCAAAAAATAAATCTTATAGAAAGGGAAAGTAGAACCTTTCCTTCTTTGGTATTATAACTCTCCTGAATTCCCTATTCTGCCATTTCCATTCCTGACAGTTCTACCTGGTTAAGTGCCGGATACCAAATCTATTTCTATTTTCCCTGAATATTACATAATGCATGGAACAGAACTTTTTAATGGACAGAGCTTCTCTTGACTAAACCTGGGTGTATTTATGATCTTTTGTTCAGAATCTCACCCATTTCTCAGCTTTGAAGCTGCCTCTCAGGGACATTATACACAGTTGACAAGTTGTTAGCCGAGAAGGCCTGAAAGGCAGCCTTCTCCCCACTGACCAAGTTGTGTCTTGTCAGACAGGCCATTTAGAAACACTTGTGGTCTTTATGATCCCACAGCATCCAGGGCTGACCCCGTGACCGTTCCACTGCTCAGCATCACAGTTTTCTTTCTGGCTCAGCTTCTGTGGTGACTGCAACGGAAGAACAGACAGATATAGGTTTGGTTCTCATTATGCATGCCCATAATATTATAATAGCTTATGAAACTGTTTTATGAAATTTGAATTAAGTTTCCATTTTGGATTACAGGAGAGCTAGTCAATGAATGATATTCTGATACAAACAAGGATAATTCTGCCTGAAGTTTTATCTATATTTGCTCCATTCACGAGCTGCTTTGGTTCTGAGTTTAAATGGGCCTACTGTGTATGGTGGCTCTTTCCCTTGAAGTTTTTGAGTGGTGAATAAAACTTAACATTCTCTTACTCTTGTGTCTATTCACTTTACACATAGGGCATCCTGATATGCATAGGACAGCCACAACCAGAGGAAAGAATTTTTTTGGTTTTTCAAGACAAAGTTTCTCTGAGTAATTCTGGCTGTCGTAGTTCTCACTCTGTAGACCAGGCTGACCTCATACTCAAATATTTGCCTGCCTCTGCCTCTGGAGTGCTGGGATGAATGTGTGTCCTAACACCTCCCAGCAGGAGGGAAAAATCTTAAAGTGGACATGAGGACAGAGTTGGGGAATAGAATATCTAGGAATGGTGGTTCAGACCTGTAACCCAGCACTGAGGAGGCTGTGGCAGGATCATAGCCTGGGCTACATACATAGTGTCAGGCCAGCCAGGACCTCAGAGCGAGACTCTGATGTGTGGGAGATGAAGGGCTTGGGGTTGATGGTGTGCTTCAATCTTTAAACTAAATAAGAGTATGAAAGAGTTTATTTTAACAATATAATTGCAAATATCTGAAACTCTTAAGATCAACAGAAATTAAATCACAGCCCCACAAACAAGTTTTCAGAGAAAAATGTGGGACTGCTTGAAACGTCACTCTTCTCCTGGAATTTGATTTTTGCTCTATGACTTTAATTAAGAATAAGGTTGTAAAACAAACATGATCAGTTTTACTAACTCAGTGATGTTCAAATCAATCTCTTTGGAAGCACTGGCTGATTTGTAACTCTTGGCCTAAGGTATTTCTTACTGTATTGTTCTTTTGGTTACAATGAAACACTTTTACATGCTATGATTGAACACTGTATTTATTTTACTTAAATTTTTAGATTGAGTATCACTATGTAACTGCGGTTGGCTTAGAACTTATGGTCAGCTGGCCTTGGACTCCAGACTCTTAGGATTAAAAGCACAAAGTACTGCTTAGTCCAGATCTCCTCTCCACCCCATGTCTGGTGTGCATTTTGGGTATATTTATTCACACATGCTTAGGTGCATGTGTGGCATGTGTGGACATAAGTGCACATGTGTATATAGGCATGTATAGCCTGGAGTTGATGTCAGGGGAATTCTTGGATGGCTATCTAATTTATTTGTTCATGTGAGGACCCTTGCTTAACCTGTTTGTTAGGAGCAATGCTCAGTCTGATGGTGTCAGAGCACTGGCTGCTCTAAACCAGCTTCAGCTAAACCGTGCCTGAATATGCACTTATTGTGTGCTAAACTGTGTGTGTTCTGTGCCTTGTAGACAGCTCACAAGAGCCTTGCAACATTTTTATGAATTCAGCTGGGTGATTCATCTAATTTTGCCTGAGACCAGTGAGATGTGGGCTGAGTACCTATCCCTTATCAAGCTGCAGTGGCTGCATGGGGATATTCACCCAGGCCTGCACTTTGCTTCCCTGGCCTTGCCCTCTGGTCCCCATGGGGATCCTCTCTCTCCTAGCCCACCTCTGCTTCCCAGTGCCTCTCAGTCCTGCTCACAGTGAAGCCAAGCTAGACTCTCCCTGACCTTCCACTGCCTCTGCTACCTTCCTAACATATCATCATCCTTGTTAGTTACTGTATATACAACTTGGGTCCCAAGAAGCTGAGGGGCCAAAGAAAAGGAGTACTAGATCACAAAGGCTTTTAAACTACATACACACTTTACTTGTAAATCTGTGCTTACTCTCTCAAAATGTCAGCTGATCAATACTTGCTTAGGCTCCCAAAGGCTTAACTGCCCTTTTCTTTTCTCCAGGGCTGCCACTCCCCACTCCTAACACAGAGCAGCAGCCCTCTTCCCCCACATTCTTTTTGTGTTGTTTTCTTTTCTTTTGAGACAGGGTCTCACTATGTAGCCCTAGCTAGCCTGTGATTTCTTATGTAGAGCAGCCTGGCTTTGAGTTCAAAGAGATCTGCCTGCCTGGGCCTCCTGAGTGCTGGGAATAAAAACACAAGCCTTTTGGTCTGGTTCTCAACCACAGTTAATCTAATTTACTCCCTTTCCTTCCCCATCACAGCTAATTTTCTTTTGATCCTTTGTTCCTGTATTTTGTTTTAAAGACATACTTCCTTCATTTATTTATTTGGAGACAGTGTCTTGATGTGCTGCTGACCTTAACTCATGATCTTACTTGCCTCAGCCTCCCAAGTATTTGGATTGACAGGTCTGCCACCACACCTTGCCCTTCTCAGCTGTTTTGTGGGGTAGCTTCCACACATATACTCATACACACACACACACACACACACACACACAGAGAGAGAGAGAGAGAGAGACCCCACACACATAGACACACACAGACACACACACACCACACTCACAGAGACACACAACACACACACAGAAATAGACACACACATTCACACAAACAGACACACACACACTCATATACATACACACACACACACACAGACACACAGACACAGACACACAGACAGAGACACACATACACACACACATAGACACAAACAGACACACAGATACAGACACAGACATAGACACACACACATACACACACATATACTCACACACCTTTGTCTACTATCCAGGTCCAGCATAGTCAAGGATAGGACAGAACCAGACCTAGAGAGCAAAGCCCTTTCTCCTGGAACTTAGAGATTCTTTTGAGAGACAATGGGGCAGGACTGCAGTCCAAGCTATCTAGGAGGCTGAGGCAGGAGGATTAAAGTCCAAGTCTAACTAATACAGTCACTTAAGTGAAGTTGGAGAACTTGACAACATCGTGTCTCCAAATGAAGGATGGATTCATGAGACTATGAGTTTTATTCCCAAAGAGGCCAACGATCCCCAGGGAGTGAATCCTCCAGTCTCTGCAGCATTAACAAGATGGAGTTTTCCAGGGAGCAGGGACAACTGGGTAGGAGAGGAGAAAGCATGTTTAAGGGAGATTCCTACACCCATCTCCTAAGCTCTCTGTAGTAACATCTCATTTCTGTATACATGTCCCTTTCCATTTAATGATGTTAACCTCGGTTCAGCTAGATGGATGCCCATTGGTACCCACACAGCAGGCATCTGAGGATAGGGGCATAGAGGACAGATCTGCTCTGGAATCTGCCACTTGCCACTTCTCTAGGCAGTGAGCAGCAGCCCCCTAGGGTATGAGAACTTCTACTCCTGCAGTAGGGCAATGTTGGACATGCTTATCTTGCATTAATTCCACAGAGTAATAATCTAGTCACATTCTGAACTGATTTGAGGCACTCGTGTGGACCGAATTCATCCCTCCACCCTAGGAGTAACTTGATAAAGAGGCAGTCAGGCCGCATCAGTAGTATTGGTTAATTAAAAACAAATCCCCAAGTATTTATTTATTTATATATTTATATATTTTTACTTTGCCATAAAAGAAGACTCTCTCACGTATACAGTCTAGGTATAAAAGATAATAGCAATGAGAAATAGATTAGGAGGAGAGTCTATTTCTGAAGAGGAAGGGGACTGGTGGGGTGGACATGAGGGGCAAGTAAGTGTAATGGGTGAATATAATCAGAGGGAATGAAGTACATTCATGAAAATATTGTAATGGGTCCCACTCTTTGATGGGAGAGTCCCTTGATGAAATCTTCCAACCTGCTTTGTCCCGGAGTAGGTCATAAAGCCCTCTTATTCTGCAGCATCCTGTCTTACCCACTAAGAAAGGTCATGCAGGATGTTGAAGCCCACAAAACATTCCCTTGCTTTTTCCCAAGGAGATTTGTGCAAGGTTTCTATATCATTCAAATTCCTTCTAGGCCCTGGGAATGTTTCTATCTTTCATTTTAGCCACAAGGTTTCCTCAATGATTAACACCACTGATTATTATCTATTTGGACTGTTTTTCCATTTTTTTCTATTGTCTTGTCTGGTTTTTTTTTTTCCTTACTGATTGTGAAAATTTAAAAAGTACACCTGGATAAGAATTATTGACACACACACACACACACACACACACACACACACACACACACACACATATATATATATATATATATATATATATATAAAACATAGATATAGTTAACATACATATAATACCTGTCTGCTTCTGTGAAGTCTTTAATTTAGTACAGTAAGAGTCTTGTCTGGGTCTTTCTTTAATTAGTATTTGTTAAAAGATTTATTTAATTTATGTGTGTGAGAGTGTTTTGTCTGTATATGTGCACCATATGTGTACCTGGTACATGCAGAAGCCAGAAAAGGGTATTGTGACCACTGGAGTTGGTGTCAGGGATGGTAGTGATCTGCCTGTGGGTCCTGGGAACTGACCCCAAGTCCTCTGCAAGAGCAACAAGTACTGTTAATGCTGAGCCACTCTGTAGCCTCTTGCTTCAATTTATTAAGAGGCAAGAGACTAATTAAGTAATCCAGGCTGACTGACCCCGTGATCCTCCTGCCACAGTCTTCCCAGTAGATTGGGTTATGTCCCAGTGTCATTGAGCCTAGCAAAGAAGTTCTTGCTATTTACTAGTTGTTATTTATAGTTGTTACTTGGCTCACCATTTAGCCCAGGCTGGCCTTGAGCTCACAGTCATCCTGTTTCACACTCCTGAATGCTGGGGTTACAGATGTGTGTTATCTTACCTGGATAACAAGATGAACAAAAGTTCTTAGTTTTATTGTTTGGTCCTGTGTTTTTTAAGTCAAGCTAAAAATACAAAGACCAGTGGCTACAATGTATGTTTTTTATTTCCATATTGTTTCATTCCCTGAACAATCCTTTAAAAATGTTGCATAATGGACAGGAGAGATGGGTCAGTGGTTAATAGCATTGGCACTGGCAGCTTTTGCAGAGGACCAGGGTTAAATTCACAGCATCCTCATCATAGTGAGTTACAACATCATTAACTCTAACTATAGGGAAGCTGACACTCCATTATGGCCTCATCAAGCACAAAAATAGATACTGTTAGCATCCAGACACACCATGTTCCCTGGGGGACCTGGCAGAGTGTATAACCCTTTGCACATGACAAGCAGTGTCCTGGCTCTGGACACAGCCACAAAAGGTCCCTTTAAGAGAGAAGCTCCAATTACTTCCTCTATTTTGTTCTGTCTCTCTGAAGAGGCAGACAGGTCTCTGTGTCTTTCTCTTTCTCTCTGCTTTCTGTTTCTCTCTTGTCTCCCCTCTCTGCCTTCAGTTCCCACAGTAAACTTCCCGCTTAACTTCTGCCTACATGGTTTTATGTCTCACCTCCTTTGGGATCTCCCAAGGTCCCCCTCATGCCACATATTAACATGTCTCAGGTCCCCCAAGGATGGTCAGTGCCTCCTCTCAGGTTGGCAGGAAGCAGTCTTGAATACTCTATGCCCTTATTCCCCTAACCTGCCATGCCTGACTGCTCCCATTTCAATACATAAAGGAGGGGGGAATGTTAGCATCTAGGCACAGCTTGGCCCTGCCCCTTGGAGACCTGGCACAGTGCATCTCCCTTCCACCCATGGGAAGCAGTATACTGGCTCTATGCATGCACAGGAGCTCCCTAAAAGAGACTGGCTCTGCCTATTCCCTCTCTCTTACCTGCTGTTCCTCTGAAGAAGCAGACAAGTCTTTGCTACCCCACCCTTTAACTCTCACATCTCTTCCTTCCCCTTCCTCACTCTCTTCCCTTCTCCCAATAAACTTCCTACATAAGCTCTGCCTTTTGTCCTATGTGTATCTCACACACCATGGGATCTGCTAAGGTTCCCCTCCCACTGCATATAACAACACATACATACAACTGAATGAAAAATGAAATAAACAGAGGACATGGCTATTAAAGTATGGGGAAAATTTTTATTGTAGATATAATGGAGAAATCAGGCAGAAGGAAGGCTCCAGGTTGGACACACTGGCTAGGGTGCTTCCAGGGCTGTGGGAGCCAAAAGAGCATTAGCATTTTGCATTTGAAAGCATCTCTCCTGTTATAGAGGGTTATAGTTATTCTCCCTGAGTGCAGCAGCAGGGGGAATGAGTTCTTAGCTTAGGTCTTAATCCTACAGGGTTTGGGGGAAAGCAATGGCAGCAGCACTAGAAACTTGGCTTCAAATCCCTGTTTCCATCTTGCCTGCTGAATGCAAGTCCCTGAGATTCCTATGCATACTTGGATGTTGGTAACTCTTAAGGTCAAAGGGGTCCCTGGAAAGTACTCAGTGCCAGCCCACTTCCCACAAATTGAAGTCCAACAACCAACTCTGTATTTGCTTACCTGAGGGCATCCTCTTGGACACCAGAATATCTCTGTCCAATTGTGGGGACAGGGAGCCAGCAACTTCTAGGTCAACCACCAGTTGACCCTAGAGGATATACTGCCTCTTCCCTTCTTTTGAGATGTGGTGCGATATTTGTACAGTGTTTAAAAGGTATATTGGTGTGATTGGTATAATAACATCCTGGACATCCAGTAGTTTGGCAGAAGGTATACTTAGGATTCCCAGAGACAGTCAGGACTCTAGGAAGAAGAAAGGCAGAGTGGTCTGCTAGATACACAGAGGACACAGAAGAGCAATATGGAAGTGAGATAACACCATGTAATAGAACATGGATTACTATAAATATGTTAATAGTACATAGATGTATGTAAATGGCTTAATTTATGTACTAAGAGCTCTGAACTGAGCCTTAGCTGTAGGCTAAGCTTTCATAATTAATAAGAAGTCTCTGTGTCATTATTTGGGGGCTGGCTGGGGTGACAGATGGTCACTTGGAGTGATCAGTGCTGTGGGTATATCATGCAACTTCCCAGACTACTTCCTGGGAATCCAGTTTGTCTGGCCCGCAGTAACCAGCTTGACACCACCCTTTCCTGTCTCCCCCTCCCCTCATTTAATTAGTATGATAACACAGTATCACCAAAGCAACTTAAAGGGGAAAGGTTTTGTATGTCTTATACTTCCAGGACACATTCAGGGGGTCTGGACAGGTACTCTAGCAGGGGCTTGAAGGAGAAACAATGGAAGAATGTTGCTTGCTGTATCACTTACAGGATCACCATTCCTTATCTAGCTTTCCCATACAATTCAGGGCCACCTACTTATGGATGGTGATGCCCACAGTAATCTGGGTCCTCCTGCCTTAATTAGTAGTCAAGACAATTCCCCCACGGATATGACCAGGCCAAAGTGGTCTAGGCAATTTCTCTATTGGAGCGTTCTTTCAGATGCCTCAAGTGTGTGTAAAATTGACAATTAAAACTAACTAGGACCATTCCTGATGCTGTTTGTCTGGAAATATTGAAAAGGGCAAACCCGACTCTGCCCATACACCACCTAGCTTGCCTTTCCCTCACCCTTTGTCCTGCTGGGCCTACTGCTTCAGGTGACAATAGGGCCAGAGTGCATGTCCAACAGCCCTCCACCTCCATGGAACTTTCTGAGCACACTGGGCCCACCTATCCATGTGGGGCCACTTTGAGGCTGCACTGGCATGATCTTTGGACTTTAAGGCCTGCCCTCTGCTGGAGGTGAGTCTAGGACCAGTTCAGGTCCAATCCCCCACCACCACATCCATCCCTGGGAACTCACTGGGTTAGCTCTGCATCTCACTCCCCCATATATCCTGGCTCTGGATAGTACAGTCCTGGTACTCTGCACCATACACTCACCCAGACCTGCCTTCCCCTCACCCTTTGTCCTACTGGGCCCACTGTTTCAGGTGAGTATTGGGCCACAGTGTGGGTTCAGCAAACCCTCCTACTCCATAGAACTTCCTGGGTCTGCTTTGAGCACCCTGGACCCAACTATCCATGCCTGGCCACCTTGAGGCCACATTCACCTGATCTTTGGACACCAAGGCCTGCCCTGTGCTGGAGGAGAGACCTTCAAGAGAGCTTGGATGATCCAGAGTTGCAGATATCAAACTCCTGACCCACGTACACCCACGGAGAGATCAGGGGAGAGAGAGACAGAGAGACAGAGAGAGAGAAAGAGAGAGAGAGAGAGACAGACAGACACAGAGAGAGAGACAGAGACAGACAGAGAGACAGAGAGAGAGAGAGCATAAAAGAGGGAGCCATTATTGGTTTGAAGAGAAAACTGAAGCTAAAGAAAGGTCTAGAGACCTCCAAGTGTGCCACCAACTAACAATTTGAGCAACTGTGGAAAGGCTAAAATAAATGCCATTCCTGGATACTGAGATCACCTACTAACTTGTCCATGGAGCCCACATCTAATACCTGTTTGGAAACAGAAGCTAACACCCATAACTAAACACTGAGTCTAACTAGAATCCAGATGCAGTCAGAGAGGACAAGACCAGGTATGGAAACACATAGAGACAGCTGACCTGAACAAGGAGGAGCTGTCGGGCCCCCAGACTGATAGCTGGGAATCGAGCATGGGACTGACTCAGGCCCCTATGAAAATGGTTCTCAGCCAGAAGGACTGAGCAGTCTAAGGGACCTCAGACAGTGGAACCAGTATGTATCCCTGGTGCACAAAATTACCTTGTGAACACATCCCCCATGGAGGGATACTGCCTTAACCTAGAGACAGGAGAGAAGTCCTAGTCCCTACATTAAATTACTTGACAGATCTACATGACCCCACCTGGATGTCATTGCCCTACATGTGAAATTGGGCTGGGGGGGGATGGGAGGGGAGGGTGATCAGGGTGCATGTGTGGAGGCAGAGTGTATAAAAGTGAGTGAGTGAGGGAGGAAGAGGGAACTGCAATTGACATGTAAAATAATAAATTAAATAAAGAAATTAAATAAAAAAGAAAAGAAAAACTCAATATGTCAAATAAGAAAAGAAAAAAGTCAGTAAAACACTGGGACTCAGTCTCTACATGAAAGTCAGCAGCTAGTATGAAGGAATGCCACTCCCCAAAGGGGAGCACAGGCAGAAAATTGCAGAGGGAGCAAGAGAAGTGGAATCTTGGGAGGTGGAATGGTGTTTCAATAGGTAGGAGCACTTGTTCTTGCACAGACCTGTGTTCAGCTTCCTCAATCCACTTGGAAGCTCCCAACCATCCTTAACTCCAGACCCAAGGGATCTGACACCCTCTTTTGACCTCTGTGGGCACAAGACATCCTCCTGGTGTCCATACATCCCTGGAAAATGCTCATACACATAAAGATAAATAAGTCTAAAAGATTCGAAAAGTGGAATTGTGCAGGGTGTAGACAAACCACTATGTCAGCCAGCCCTGGACTGCTCTGACTTCTCAACTTGCTGTGTGTATAATAAATTAGTTCTCTTTCTTACCCACTGTGCAGTTCAAATTGGCCTCAACTCATGATCCCCCACCTCTGTCTCCCTGTGGGATTATAAACCTGTGGCACCACACCTGACTGCAAGTTTCCTCTTACCAGTTCAAATTTGAATTTCTGATACTTGTGACTGAAAACATCTGAACAGATGAAAGGTTGTGATCATGTTTTCGCTCATTCAACCATCAGAAGTATTGATGTCCTGACTTTACTGAGGACAAGCCACACCCAAGTGCAAAGCCTCAACCAGGACAGCACATCCCTCCTCCTGTTCAGAAAGTTAAGGAGACTGAAGAATGGATAACCCAATGAAAGTACAAAAAACAAATTCAAAATTGACCTGTGCTTTAAAAACAACAGTACAGGCATTCATCATGTAAGTGAAAAGGATAGAAGCAGCCATAATTCTAAGAAATTGTGAATGGAAAAGTTATGAATCTGCCTTTCCCTGTCTTAATAACACTTTCCTTTCATTTTACACTTTTGCTTTGCTTATTAAGAAAGGCTCTGTCTCTATATCCCAGCCTTGTCTATAATTCATGATCTCCCTGCTTCAGTCTCTCTAGGGCTGGGATCACATGTGTGCATGGTCAGGAGCAGTCTTTGTGGGGCTGCAATCTGAGCCAGCCAAGCTGCCCCAAGTCCATACCTGAGTGAGGGAGTGGGGACAAGGGAAAGGCTACCTATAGACAATAAAGAAAAGACAGAGAGACAGAATAAAGGTCAGGACGACCGATCAGGCAAAATGCCAAAAGTTTATTTTTCACTACTCTTATATACCTTAACCAAAAAGGGGAACACAGTATCATGTATATGGAACAAACAGACTTTTCCCCGTCCCTTATTCTAAGGGTTCAGTAACCACACCTTTGCTCCAAACTTCTTGTTCCTTAGCCTTGAGGTCAGGAGTAGCCACACCTCAGATTCTGATCTGATATTACTTAGACTAAGACAGACAAACATTCTACTGTAGCCACACCTTTGGCCTTTAGGTCTTAAGACTTGCTGAGGACAGCTTTCAACTCTCTGTTCTTGTGCCAAGATGGGCCCAAGTGCACCCCACAGTGCACCCCATGTCCAGCCAAACTCCATTTTATTCACTGTCAGCTATGTTCTCACTTGGAATTTCTCTCCATCTGCCTTTCTTTCTTTCTCACTCTCTGTTTTTTTTTTTTTTTTCCCGAGACAGGGTGCGTCTGTGTAGCCCTGGCTGTCCTTGAACTGAGACAGCCACCTGCCTCTGCTTTCCAAGCTCTGGTATATTTCCTGCCTATCAAGCAGTTGACTTACAACGACACACAGATTCACACACTCATGTGTGTTTGTACCATTTATTTTAGTCTCATTAACCTTTCTAAGCCATTAGGAATAAAGTAATTTCCTTTTATGAACATCATAATATTGACTTTGCGTCATGCCAAAAGGACACAGCAGGGGAATTAATCATCACATCCTAAGCTTAATCTTCACAGTGTTCTCTCTCCCCTCTAATAGCGCTCCAGTGCTTGCTTCCCCTTCCTGGCATATCTCTTATCTGCTCAAGTACCAATGCCTTAGGTATGTGACCCTGCTCCTAGGAAGTTTCTTATATGAGGAATGGTGAACAGCCAGGCAGTGGTGGGGAGCAGTAGTTATCCATGCAGCAGTGGCCAAGAGAAACTAAAGGCCTTGGATGCACCTCTTCTAGTTCTCCTTAGTGGCACTAGTTTCCCTGGGGAGAAAACACACTCATCCTGACATCTATTCTAGTCTAGAGACTGAGTCCAGCAGATTCACACTCTGTCTCGATTGATTTTGTGTACTCTGAGTCAATTCCCTGGAAGTGGTCTTGTGACTCTGTTGTGACAGGTATCTCTGATTCAGCTTCTTTTGTTCAACCCTCTTTTCTTTCATCTGTTCCAATTTCCTGTCTCTCATCTAGGCTTCCTGGGGTCTCCTATGAAGACTACTTCATGCCTCATGCACTCCTTCCCTTTCTTTGTTGTGTAGCTTTTAGCCACCAGGACTCTTTGTTGTTTAAATTTCTGCTGGAAAAACCTTTGTGCAAAGGAAACAACATAGGCACAGTGCACACACAGACTTGCCCCAGGGAAATCGATGTGTAGTAATCACACTTCCAATTTGGCACCTTCCATGACATCATGGAGCAGCTTTGTCCTCTGGGGGATATGTGCCTTGGGTTTAGCTCCATGGCTAAGGGAGGGGCAGTGAAGTGGCATCCACTGTGGAGGGTGCAGTCTGTTTCTCATGCTCATTACAGTTGCTGTCTCCCCATGGCTGCAACAGTTCCTTTCTGGTCAGGATAAAGGAATATAGGAGGCAAGCTGTCATGGAGAAGACTCTGGGAAGAGTGCAGACTAAGAAGGCCTAAAGGCACCTGAAATGTTGGAGGTTGCACATATTTTCCTTTCCTCCCCTTCATTTTCTCCTACTTCTTTCTCCATTTGCTGCCCCCCCACTTCCCCTGAGCTCTGAGGGACTTGTCCCTTCCCAGTTCTGTGAGGGACTTTATATGAATCTCTTAGAATACACCTTGTATCCTAGATCCTCTGGTGGTGTGAATTATAGGCTGGTGATCATTTGATCTAGGTCTAAAATCCATATATGAGTGAGTACATACTGTGTTCCTCTTTTTGTGACTGGGTTACCTCATTCAGGATGGTTTCTTCAAGTGCCATCCACTTGCCTGCGAATTTCAAGATACCATTATTTTTTTCTGCAGAGTAGTATTCCTTTGTGTAGATGTGCCACATCTTCATTAACCATTCTTCATTTGAGGAGCATCTAGGTTGCTTCCAGGTTCTTGCTATTACAAATAGTGCTGCTATGAACATAGTTGAACAGATGTCTTTGTTGCATGGATGTGATTCCTTTGGGTATATGCCTAAGAGGGTGATTGCCTGGTCCTGTGGTAAACTAATTCCCATTATCCTGAGGAACCGCCATACTGATCTGCAAAATGGCTGTATGAGTTTGCCCTCCAACCAGCAGTGGAGGAGTGTTCCACTTTCTCCACATCCTCTCCAACTTAAGTCATGACTGGTGTTTCTAATTTTAGCCATTCTGGCAGGGGTAAGATGGTATCTCAAAGTTGTTTTGATTTGCATTTCCCTGATAGCTAAGGATGTGGAGCACTTTCTTAAGTTTCTTTCAGCCTTTTGGATTTCCTCTATTGAGAATTCTTTCTTCAGTTCTGTACCCCATTTTTTAATAGGGATATTTGGTGTTTTGTTGACTAGTTTATTGAGTTCTTTGTATATTTTAGAGATCAGCCCTTTGTTGGATATAGGCTTTTTGAAAATCTTTTCCCAGTCTGTGGGATGCTGTTTGGTCTCGTCCATTATGTCCTTTGCCTTAGAGAAGCTTCTAAGTTTGAAGAGGTCCCATTTATTAATTGTTGCTCTCTGTGTCTGTGCCCCTGGAGTTATGTTCAGGAAGCGTTCTCCTATACCACTTTGTTCAAAGGTACCTCGTACTTTCTCTTCTAAGAGGATCAATGTGGCTGGATTGATGTTGAGGTCTTTGATCCATTTGGACTTGAGTTTTGTGCATGGCGACAGACATAGGTCTATCTGCAGTCTTCTACACACCCTCATCCAATTGTGCCAGCACCATTTGTTGAAGATGCTGTCTTTGCTCCATTGTATAATTTTAGCTGTATTGTCGAAAATCAGGTGTTCATAGGTGCGTGGATTAATATCAGGATTTTCAATTCGATTCCATTGGTCTACCTGTCTATTTTTATGCCAATACCAGGCTGTTTTCAGAACTATAGCTCTGTAGTAGAGCTTAAAGTCAGGAATGGTTATGCCTCCTGAAGTTCTTTTATTGAATAGGGTTGTTTTGGCTATCCTATGTCTTTTGTTTTTCCATATAAAGTTGATTATTATCATTTCAAGGTCGGTGAAGAATTGTGGTGGGATTTTAATGGGGATTGCATTGAATCTGTTGATTGCTTTTGGTAAGATTGCCATTTTTACTATGTTAATCCTACCTAACCAAGAGCATGGGAGATCTTTCCATTTTCTGGTATCTTCTTTAATTTCTTTCTTTAGAGTCACAAAGTTCTTCTTATATAGGTCTTTTACTTGTTTGGTAAGCATTACACCAAGATACTTTATGTTGCTTGTGGCTATTGTAAATGGTGATGTTTCTCTGATTTCTTTCTCTGTCTCTTTGTCGTCTGAAAAAAGTAGGGCTACTGATTTTTTTGAGTTTATCTTGTATCTTGCTAATTTGCTGAAGGTGTTTATCAGCTGTAGGAGTTCCCTGGTAGAGTTTATTGGGTCGCTCATGTAAACTATCATATCATCTGCAAATAGAGACAGTTTGACTTCTTCCTTTCCAATTTTGATCCCCTTGATCTCCTTTTGTTGTCTTATAGCATTAGCTAGAACTTCTAGTATGATATTGAAGAGATATGGAGAGAGAGGACAGCCTTGTCTTGTTCCTGATTTTAGAGGAATTGGCTTAAGTTTCTCTCCATTCAGTTTGAGGTTGGCAGTCGGTTTGCTGTATATTGCTCTTATTATGTTTAGGTGTGTTCCTGTTATCCCTGACCTCTCCAATACCTTTATCATGAAAGGGTGTTGAACTTTGTCGAAGGCTTTTTCCACATCTAGGGGAGATAATCATATGGTTTTTCTTTTTCTGTTTGTTTATATAGTGGATCACGTTGATAGATTTATTATATTTTATAAACAGGTACTTGCCCATCAATGTTGATGGCATCACTGTGTGCAGAACATTAGTGAACCTAGCCTGGTGTCCAAAAGCATTGCCACAGATGAAGCTCAGTGATGTACTGAGAATGTGACATCTTTTCAGCCTTATATAAAAAGTAGTTCTGTTGTTTGTATTATGCAGATCCAAATGGGGCTCGATGAGGTCGCTCGGCAGATGAGGACACTTTTTCTTCTTACAGTTCCCAGAATGAATACAGAGTATCTCATGTTGACTTTCAAACTCAGTGACTCAGTGAAATCCAGATTCCAGAGATCTGGTGCCCTCTTCTGTCTTCCTTGGGCACTCCATACAGGAAATCATGGGGATGACACACACACATAAAATAAATTAAAACATGAAATGGGTGATTTCAAACTGGCTACAACTTGAGATAAACATAGTAATCAACTTAAAAGCAGTTCAAAAAGATAGTCACCCATGGGTATGTTCACTTCACAATGAGTGCTTGTCTGTGTACACCTGAAGTCCTGTATTTCATGCATTTGCAGGAATTGCTTTGTCCCAGACTAGTAATGACTTATGGCTGGGGTGCGAGGTTCAGAGTCGTAAGAATTGGGAAGCGAGCAGGAATGTGATCACTATATATTATAACCTCTGAGAAGCAACTATGTCTAGTAAGTAGTATAATGAAAATAAAAGACAAGGAGAACAATACTATCAACACTGCAGTTTTTGGCTAATTGCTTTAATATTAAGTAGTCACATAGCCATAATATGGATCAACTTCCATATCCTTATCCTTCTCCCTGAGAATGAAAATGTGCAGTTAGAGAGGTGCACTTGGCAGCATTCTGTCGCTCCTGTGAGGCCCCACTTCTTCATTTCCTCCCTCTCTGAACTCTGGCAGCTGTGGTGGGCTGAGGGGGGAGTGGCCGTGGAATTTCACTTTCGTTTATGGAATTGGATGGCAGCTGAAGTCTAGTAGAAGATATTGCATTTGAGGTTTGGGAGGTGATGGGGCCTTGTTTCTGGCAGCAGAAACAAGTCCCTTGGGAGTAAAGTAAGAGATGATGCTTGTCAAGGCCTATTGCAAAAATGGATGTGGTTGGTTAATTTAGGTGGTGTGGCACTGGTGGCAGTCAGAACAGCTGTCTTGTCAGAGGCCATCAAAGACATGCTGGCAGGAGCTGGTTGGAATATTTTGGGTGTGGTAGACTGCGTTGACTGGGAATGTGGCCTCAAAGGGTAAGCTTCAGTGGGAATGCTAGAAACCCAGGTGTGATGCTTTTGGGAAATAGCTCTGGCTTGAGGTTTGTCCATTTTTGGAAAGCCAGAGGTACTTACTTGGCCTTCCCAAAAGGGCAGCTCATCCATGGATGGAGATGGACACTCAGTGTGAGCACTGCTCTCTGCTGTGTAAGCATTTCCCCAGGTTTGACCACACCTTTGGCCATCAAGTGTCTCATCGAGCAGTGATGTGATGGCAGGTCCTGTCCTGGAATCTTTGTTGCTGCTGAAGTTTATCATAGCCTGGGTGGAGTACATGCCCATTTTCTTCTCACTCATTCTTATCATGGGTAAATGACCTGCACTGCCTCCAGCATGCCGGGATGAGTTTGAGGCTTTTTAAATCTGTCCTGGCTGGGCCCAGGTGAATGTCTCTCCCCAATTAGGGCATAATTTGTGTTAATTATATATATATAAATATATATATATTTAAAGTTTCTGTCTTCTGATCTTGTCTAGTGGTGAGAATGGGGTGATGAAGTCTCCAACTATGAGTGTGTGAGTTTATTTTTATGTGATCATTGAGTTTTGTAGTGTTTCTTTTTCGAATGCAGGTACTTTTATTTGGGTCATACATACATATTGACAATTGAGACTTTGTACTCCTGGATTTCTCCTGTGATGAATATGAAATGAAGCAACTTTTTGAAGTGACCAAGGCCATGTTTCCTTCTTGCTTTTCACTTTGCTACTCAACTCCCCTGCCAGAGTGTAGTGAGAAATGTTGATACATTCATGGAAGATAATTTAAGAATTCTCTGAATTAAGCAGGGTCTTGTTGGCACACTCCATTAATCCTAGCACTCCAGAGAAAAATTCCGGCAGATCTTTGTGAGTTCAAGTCCAACCTGGTCTACAAATCAAGTCCCAGGATAGGCTCCAAAGTACTACAAAGAAACCCTGTCTAAAACATCAAAGAAACAAAAAAAATATCTTAGACTGACTCTAAAACTATAAGCAAGCACCCAATCACATCCTTCCTGGCAAAACAGATGTTTGGTCATGGTAGCTTTTACAACAGTAAAACAGTAATTAAGACACTCACCAAGTATATCATCTGTGCATAGAAATATGTTAATGTTATCCTTTTGTGGTGATATCTTGTTTACACAAATAAAGTCTGTTTGGGAGTCAGATATAGATGCAAATGCTGAGAGATCACAGAGAAGGAGCAAGCCACAGCTCATCTTATCTTCTAAGCATCTCAGGAGGAACAAAACAATTTCCTGTTTTTCCCTGCTTATACCCTGTTTCTGCCTAGCTCCATCACCTCCTGCCTTTCTGGGCAGTACTGCAGACCAGTATTGTTAACTAGTGGCAAAGTCCATTCTCAGAACCCCAGAAAGACTTTGTTTGTGTAAGAAAGATATCACCACATCAGTTAAAATGAGAAAATCCTGTGTCAATGATTAATGAATGTATTAATGACCACTGGTAACAAACTTGTGACACTTTTCCTGAATTAAGTATCTCAATAACAGAAACTGTCAAGTCTAGGTTGTATGTTTTCAGCTGCCCAGATTGCAGGCATGTAAGGATGCTGTAATCTTCCTGCAAGTGTTCCCCTCTATCCCTTTAACACATGGCTTCTGGGATACCCATTGGCTTTCACCAGCTTAATGACATCACCCTCCCTCAGCCAATCAGCAGTAGATAGTGTTTTGAGGTTACCTTGGTAATAACTGACCAAACATTCCTCACTGCTGAGCATCCTTGATCGTGCCCAGACGTGGACTTTTTACTGAGAAACCCAACAACCAGAGTACTCATCCCTTTATCCAGATCCTACACCTTTTAGAAACCAACAACCTGTTCTTTCATCCCTTCATCCATATCTACTCCTTTTCTTTGTTGTTCCTGACTTGAAGATGTCAGGTAGGAAAAAAAAAACTTAATGGTTTCAATTTTTTTTAATGGACAGCTCCATAAACTGGGAAGCATCAAAAAATGTGGGATTAAGGGGAAATTGGTGAACATCAGGATGATGACATAAATGTAGTCTTGGATATGACATTTCCTAGGGGTGTATTGGACAGAGAATTTCTCCATCCTGTCACTAAATGTGTCTTTACTTTCCTTGGTGAGATAGCAGGCTGGAAGGGCTCTCTGAGGTATTGTGTCTTAAGAGTATGAAAGAAGCAAACAAGACTATTCCTGGGACTGTTTCAGCTGAAGCACAGAGAGAGCTGGGTACGTAGAGAGGTCAAGTAAGGGCTATGATTCTTCCCTGCACTAATTTTGTCTCATGAGAATTACCATGTTAATACTGTGGAACAGTGATATTGGCATATCAGTGGAAATGTCTGCAATATCTTCCACACCTCCATGAGCAGGGTTGCCTGGCCGTCCAAGCTGGTTAGGCAGCTATGTCTTACTCATGGACCAGAAGGCAAGTTTCTTGGACCTTGGCTTTTACAGTTAGGCCTGTTACTTCATGGGACAGACGGGTCTGTGTTTCATGTCTAGAGAACAGAAGCAATAGTGTTTCCTGTTGTGACTCTCAAAACAAACTCTTGAAAATTAGTGTCAGTTCCAGGACTGTTTTTTTGGTGTGTTCCCTGAGCACTTGGGAGCTGAGGTACCTGATCCAGCACTAGCAAAGCTCTGTCCAGTTTTAAAGTTACCTTTGTTCATGTTAAAATTCTTTTTAATTTCTCAAATTGAAAGACCCCCACTATGCATATTGCCTGTTTGAACTACTCTTGCCAACTAGCCAAGGTCAAGTTATGGGAAAAATACTGGAGGGAACCAGTTGCTACTCTAATCCAAAGTCAACCAGATATCTGTGGTCTGCAGCTTGGACCAAAGCAAGGTCAGCAGGATGATATCTGGGAACAGAAGGTTCTGGGAGCATTCTATGGAGACCACCAGAGTGCTGAGATAGTCACAACTGAATTCTTTGTATTTTTTGTGCCCAACCTGAATAAGCAACTCTGTGCTTGGATAACCCAAATTGCCTTAATTGAATGGACCAATGACATCCCTGTAACCATGCTTCTGCTTCTGTAAGCCTGCTTCTTGCCACCCCAACCCTATATAAACTGCCTGAGTTTTAACCTCAGCACACTAAGTCCACTGAAATACTGAAGCGTCCACAGGTACCTGTGTAAGCAATAAACAGCCTCTTGTGCTTGCATCCAGTGGTCTGGTCTCGCCTATTGGGGGCAAGGACCTTACCCCAATGGGCTCCGAACTCTTGGGGTCTTTCAAAATGATAATATTTTTGTTGATGATGTTGGAATTGTTTTTTGCAAACCATCAAATCACATTAGCTTACATCTCCTCCCATATTTTCCCTCCAAACTTTTTGACCATCCCAAAGAAAAATTGAAAAGACTACAGCAAGTCTTTCCTTGGTTAACCCAAATTGCCTTAATTGAATGGACCAATGAAATCCCTGTAACCATGCTTCTGCTTCTGTAAGCCTGCTTCTTGCCACCCCAACCCTATATAAACTGCCTGAGTTTTAACCTCAGCATAGGGACCGTATATTCCCTGGAACATGGTCAAAGTCTCACTGACCCACCCCTTAAAGATATCTGGTTCTTCTCCACCGCCAACACTCACCCTTTCTGCTTGAGCCATTAAGTGTGTAGAGTAACACTTCAGCATCTTTATCACAATTTAAGGACTCTCTTCAGTGGCTTTTGGATACACTGTTTCTTTTTAATGTGAGGGAATATAAAAGTCTCCTGTAATCATTTCTCATTCTTAATTGTGAGTCTGTCATCATAGATACCAATGCAGAGGAAGCTTCTAGGCCATAACAGCCAATGACACCACAGATCATTGACTTCCACATGGCTTCAGGAGGCAGTATAGATTATAGAGACCAATCTGGCATGGAGCTACAGCACAGTCTATGGAGGCCTTTTGAGGCGGGTCAATTCAGATAAAGGACCACTCTCCATCTCCATTAGTGTGGGCTTCTGCAGCTCTGTTTCACTTCTACTTGGCCTGTTCATGGAGATCTGCTCTGTCATCGCCAGCATCATCTTCTTCTTTTCAGTCTCACGAGAATGCTTTTAAAAGGCATCTGCCCATAAGACCTGATATTTTAAATGTTTCAGAGTTCTTTTGTTCTCTCAATATCCTCTGCTCTCTCATCTCCCCTCAGTGTCTCCCTGGGTCTCTAAGCCTCCTGGAGCTGCTCTGTGGTTGTGCAGATGCCAGCAGCCACTGACATCTCAAATTGATATTTACTGAATAAATTCTTGAAAAAATTTTGGATGTAATCAGTTGCATTTGAAGTTAGGTCATATCTACAAACTCATCAGCTATATAATAGGATTAAAAGCCTTCAACTCTGTGACCATAGTGGTCATTAAATTACAGTGCATAAATGAACAAAAACTAACATTAGTTTCTGGAGAAGCAGAGGATTTGTTTTCCTAAGTTCTTTTATTCTTGCTTACAGGCAAATTTTTTAAAATCCTGTCTCAGACACCAACAGAGCTCACGGGGACTTTTCACTCCTATGGCCCCAAATGGGGTAAGTCTCATTCCTTTTGAAAACAATGTTCTTTGACATGCAATCATATATAGAAATTTAAAGAAATGGAATCAGTTTTTAAATTAGTTGTTATTTAACTTAAAATCTATCTTATTTTACATACTAATGCCAGGTGCCTCTCCCTCCCTTATATCCATTCCCCTACCTCCCCCTTTAGTAGCAAAGTAAGGAGATCCAAAACTGGGTAGTTCACTACATTTATTGAGCTGTATTGCTGCATGTGGTGTTTTATTTACTATAATTTCTTTAGTAAGAGCTTTTTCACACACTTACTCTCTCTCTCTGTCTCTATTTCTATCTCTCTCTCTCACACACACACACTGTGTATGTGTGAATGTCAGACAGGAGACATACAGAATGGTAGGACAGTAGGAGGTGGCTTCTGATGTTCCTCTATCTTGTCTCTTCTGTTTTAGAACAAGAGCACCATGCAAAAATACCAAGAAATATCTCTTCTGCCAAAATAGCGGTTCCAGATTTTAATTTCCATAGGAATGAATGTGGAAGTCAGCGGCAAAGTACCCATGGAAATGTATATCAAAATGAGTGATGACCTCCTAGAAATGGCGGCAGATCTACAAAGAAAAGAACTTAAAGAGGAAGCATTTGTGTTATACCACAAATTTTTAACGTGAGAACCTGCACTTTCTATCTCCATTCCTGTGACAGATCCGTTACTAATCCTGTCTTCATCTTCATGTTTCTCCCCTCTGCTGACATTATAGAACTTGAGAAATACATCTTTCAGTCAGATTTATGGCCGCTCACACAAATGTTTTTCCTTGCTATTCAAAGACACAGAGAACCACAAATAAGGGAAATCATGATAGTTCTTGAGCATGTTTCCACATGGCCTTCATTTTAGAGGAAAGTTTGCAGTTTAAGTGGTTGTGTCTGCATTGGTGAGTGTGTCAACTGCTATATCTCTGGCCAGGCATTCAGTCACAGACTTATTCCTATGTATGGCAAAGCCCAGATTGTTCTTCTCTTAATCCTGTAGCATATTGTTTAGTTAAGAAAGAAGTTAGCATTTCCTGAACCTAAATAGGAACCAGAGAACTATGTACTACCTGGGGTCAAAGTGGCTTAGAATACTTTCTGTGTTTTTGATCATACGTGGATAGGCAGAATAAATGCAAGATGGCAGAGCTGTCACCAGATATTTACACTTATCCTATGTGACATGAATGCATTGTGTTTGAGGAAGGGAAAGATGGCAAAGGTCTCACCAGTCCTGCCTAGCCCTGTGTTTGGTGAAAGAGAACCTGAGGACATAAATGCAGGTGACTGTAAGGAGCCCAGGCTCTTGGGAAGACCTCTGTGGTCCTGAATCTATTGATCTTCTGAAGGCTGTTTGTGCTGAGTAGGCATATCTCCATCAGGTTCCACAGAGGAAAGAAAGGTCAGACTTAGACATGAACACAGATACCACATTTTATAATTCTCAGGTTGTGCAACTTGAAGAACATGATTTGGATGGTTTTCCAACTTTGTTTTTCTGCAAGGTGAAGGTAATCTCTTGAGATTACAGTAAACACCCCTCTATTTCCTCTCCTTAAGAGAAATAAGTGTGTTACTAGAGTACTTATTTGCCCCTCCAAACAAACATCAGTTTGTCACAACCAGTTTTCAATCCCACCCTGCACTCAAGAAACTTTCTTGGTTCCTGGACTGACAGGAGTGTTGAAGCACGTTAGCAGTCATTGTGGGTGCCTCGTCTCACTAGGTTCCATTGCACAGCTCCCTGCAGCTCTGTGTTCCCCCAGTGTTTCTTTTCATTACCTAATGCTCTCAGGGAGAGGTTGTTCCCTGCTCAGAAACAATACTCTGTGCTTCTCTATGAGCACACATCCTTCTCCTTTGGTAGTAGAAGGATGAGACCACACTCTATTTTCTTTTGAAGTTCAGGAGGAGGATGGTCTGTTTCCTTGATAATCTGTGAGCTCATTAACCCCTCCCTGCTGTCTCCTGCATGCCAGGATGACAAGCACACACAATTTCAGATTAGCTATACTACTTGATATCTGATATTTTAGAGCAGCACTAGTTGATAGAAGAATTACGACCTTTCTTTCTCTAGGCACTGGGATGGATATGGATGTAACATATCAGGGTGGAACTCTTCTCACTCCAGCATCTTCTGAAACCATGCCTAGAGAGACCAAATTTTTTCAGGGTCTCATTTACAAATTTGGACCTTTTCTGCTCACATATTAATGCTGCTTTATTGCTTTAGACTCTTCCTGGAGAAGCTGAGACATGGCCCAGAATACTGGAACACCCTTTCCAAGGGAACATGATCCAAAATCAACAAGGTAGGTCTTTTTATCCGTGTGGCAGTCCTAAATCTCCAAAGTCACAGGGAGCTACTTAGAGAAAAGTCACAGATCCTGTCCCTGGGTAATCAGGACATCTCTCAGCATCACAATACAGAAGAAAGGGATGGCAGCAAATTGGGGTCAAGTCATAAATAAGATTCTGACATCTCATGGAAATAGATAGTATCCCCAGTACAGGAAGGGACTTTTAGAGGCCATTCTCCATGGTATGATACTTATTTAGCATGGAGACACAGGGTGGTGGGGAGCCTAAACCCTATCACAATTGATTTAACAGTCTTTGATGATTCCTCATGGAGGCCTCGCCCTCTCTGGGGAGTGGAAGGGGGGATGGGATGGGTAGGGGTCTGTGTGGGGAATAGGATGATAGGAGTGAGATGGAACTGGATTAGATATATAAAATAAGAAAAAATATTAAATTAAAAAATATTCATAAGTCCCTTCCCATTTGTTTTCTTTCCCCCTTTGCTGACATTAGGTCAGTTCTAATTCTCCCTTTCTGTTTTGTTTTGCAGACAATACATAGGGTCTTTGACATAGTTGAGGCCCTGAAGAGACAACTCCTGCAGCAATATAGCGAGGAGTACCTCAGAATACCTGGCAGATAAGGTCAGTGTGTGAGCATGAAGACAGGATGTTTTTGTATCACTTAATCAGCCTGTGACTTGGGACTCTGTTTTACTGTCAGCGGAGGTTGTGATCAAGGAACAGGATCTACACATTCTTGCAAACATATGCACTCATATCTATAGAAGACAACACACACATGCAGACACATGCACCTATTTACACCCATATACTCATGCATATTCATAGTCACAGATACATACACCCCAAGAGTATTATGGTTTTGAGAACATTGAGACCAAACTGTCCCTTAAGAAAGCCTTACAGTATCTGAGTAAAGGGGTATGTGTTGTTTTTCATAGTACCAAGGTTATGGAGGGGATCATAGATGCTGTGGTGATTTGTCATACCTCAACACAACTTCCTTTGTTCATCTCTTTGTTGGCAGGTCTTTTCTTCTGACTTTTGAAATATTAGACTAATCCCATTTTTCTTTCTATAGAAAAAAAGAGACGAAGAAGAGGCAGAAATAAGACCTTTTGGCATGAAGTAAGAGATACCATCAAACACTCCACAGACTTTGCCAAATGGAGTGATCTTCTAGACAGGCTGGTGGATGGAGTTGAGGAATTCAGGAGCAGAGAGGACTTGGCACTTAAAAGTGCTAAAGTGTCTTCTGAAGAATGCACTGGTATTACAACATCAGTGCCATGCAGTCCACAAGAATCCATCAAAGATATGAAAAGGGGCCCATCATCAGACACACAGGGTGGAGAGGTGAAGGTGGTGGAAAGCCCAGGTAAGTCACCACAGGTTCATGTTTTTATTTTATTTTATTTTTAATTTAATTTGTTATTTTACATGTCGATCCCAGTTCTTTCTCCCTCCCCCCTCTCTCCCCCCCTCCCTCCCTTATTCACTCTCTTTTACTCTCTCTGCCCTCTCATATGCACTCTAACCACCCCTCCCCTCCCATCCCCCACCCAAATTCCATATGTAGGGGAATGGAATCCAGTTGGGGTCATGTGAAGTAGGGACTAGGGCTTAGCTCCTGTCTCTAGATTAAGGCAGTTATCCCTCCATGGGGGATGTGTTCCAAAGTCCTTTTGTGCACCAGGGATACATCCTGGTTTCACTGTCTGAGGTCCCTTAGACTGCTCAGTCCTTCTGGCTGAGACCCATATTCAGGGGGGCCTGAGTCATTTCCATGCTGGCTTCCCAGCTATCAGTCTGGTGGCCCATTAGGTACTCCTTGTTCTTGTAAGCTGTCTCTATGTGTTTCTGCCTCCTGGTGTTGTCCTCTCCATCTGCATCTGAGCTCTACTTCGAATCAGTGTTTATGTATGGGTGTTTGCTCCTCTTTCCAACAGGCACTAGTTGACCTCTCCATGGATAAGTTAGTTGTTGATCTCACTCTCACTCTTCCGGAAAGGGAGCCTTTCCATGGAAGCTCAAATTGTTAGTTGGCAGCAGTCTTGTAGTTCTCTAGACCTCATGATTTTAAAGACTTATGTTTAAATAGAGCCTATTGCATCAGAGTCAGCCACACACATTTGCAAGTGCACCTCACCAGTCTAGTAGTGCTGTGCTTTTGAAGAGGTGTCTGAAGGTGGGAGCACTAAGCAGCACAGAGAAAGCTTCATCCCCCATGCAATTTCCCCAGTCTTTGTCTTTCCTGGATCCCCTTTGCTGTGGTAATAGAACCTCGAGTGACTAGTATTTTCTCTTTCCTTCCTGCCATCTGACTTCCCATAAAAGAAGCCTTTAACTTAGTTCAAGCCAGTTCAGTTTCTTCAAAACTCGTGATATTCAGATCCTCATCTTTTCAGAGCTCTGGAGAGAATAGAGGAAGCACATTAAAATACTCCTGAATTATTGCTCATCGTGAGGACTTTGCTGTGCATTGGTAATTCCGAAAAAACTATTTTGGTTGTATGTGATTGAATTTTCAGCATCAGGTAGACCTCTGTAGGATTCTCCTAGTAGGTCAGGGAGATAATGACACTGACTGAAGTGCTAGCTGTGACAGCCTCAAACCTAGGGTAGAATCTCCTCCAGAAATCACCTGACAATTGGCTGTGGGTGGCCACCTCCCTATTCTAAGATCTCTTCAGGTTACATGAGACAGGGAGACAGAGAAGACCTGTTTTTTCACAGCACAGATAGCAGGGAAGACACAGAGCACAGAGAGATTCTTTTAGACTAACAGTGCCGGGGGAAGGCCTGCACTCCAGGCAGTCTGCTCACATCTGCAGATGCGCTGTCACACCTGCGCATCCTTGCCCACACATGAACATACACATTCTGAAAAATGCACACATATCATAGACATGTACAAACACATGGTTCATATATGAAGGATTTCAAAGGGAGAAATCACGAATATTGAAGAAAAAGTTCTCCAATATGCCATCTAAATACATTATTACTTTTATTTTTTATTTGTATCATCTGGCTTTATAGACTAAATAGGCCTTACCTTGAAATCCTGGCCCCTCACCTAGGAAATGCTTAAAATCCAAATATGCAACTACTGGGCTGGAATTTTACATATTTCTAAAGTATTGGTTGATTCTTGTCTGCACTGGCATGAGTCAAATCTCTCCTTATATGACAACCTCAAGCAAAATTGCAATTCCCTTCTTAATTACACATTGGTGAGAGTCAGAGTGCGCCCAGCTGTGGCCCTGTGTATTCAACAATCAGCATATTTACAGATGATCTTAGAGAGTCAGTCTTAGAGAGCCTAAAGCCTGTGCAATCAGCAATCTACACATCTGCATAACATAACATCGGAGCAGAAGTAAGCTATTCTGTTCCTTTTGGACTGTAGAAACAACCAGGATAGAGTATGTGGCCTCAGCTAATTGGAGGGGAAAGAGCTTTGAGAAGAAAGTTCTCACCTGTATTATAGGCAGGGGGCTCCTGAAGTGATATCCAATATCTTTGAGATTTTTCCTCCAGGCCACCAGGCTGAGCTCCGCTCATGGACAACAGGGTCCTGTAACCTCAGACTTCTCTCTCTTTTCCTTTGCAGGTCAGAACTCCAAGAGGCCTCCACCCTGTAGTCCTTCCAAAGGACCTTTGTGATCAGTTTCTGCGCTGTGCACGGAAGAACACCAGGAAAGGCATAGAGACATGCGGTGTATTATGTGGTACCATGGTAAATATAGGAAAACCCTTCTTGATCTGAGGCTGTATCTTATTCCCCTTTGGCTGCCCTTGACTCCCAGAGAATATATCTAGGGGCTGTATCCATACATATCCCTCAACAGAAGGAACCATGTGTGAAATGACATTAGCTAACTTGAATTTGATGAGTTTCTGTGGCCTGGTGATTACCTACTTTGTGCTAAGGCTTAGAATAGAAACTAAACCCTTCAAGACCTGTGAGCAGACCTAATGCCTGCTGCAAACAAAACCCTAACCTAGGATATGCTATTGGAGACATCTCATGTTCATCTCATCACCCCTACATTTTTCTGTTTCCCAGGAAAGCACTGGAGCAGTCAAGGTGGGGAAACACTGGGGTGAGGTTAAAGGACGAGGGTCATTCACTGGGGTGAGGGCTTCATTTATTTATGGAAAGTTGGATTGACAGTAACTGTAACAAGTTGTTTTCTTGTGGCAGGTCAAAGAAGAATACCATGGGACCCACATAATTATTCCTGTGCAGACAGCAGGCCCTAATTATTGTTATGCGGAGAACGAGGAGAAAAATATATTTCATGCAAGAGGAACTGGGCCTTCTGACGTTAGGTTGGATTCATGTAAGCAAATTGATTTCACAGGTGGTGAGCCCAGATCTGTGTCTGCACAATCAAGATGAATTTCATCCATCTGTGAGCACCCACAGTCACTGGTGTTCTAGTGTTTAGTCAAAAGGCACATTCCTTGGTGCATTTCAGCTTTACTAATTTACCTCTTCCTCAGTGTAGTTCTTCATTGTTCCACTTCTTGGTTAATGTGTTGTGCATTGTAGACTCCCTAGGAGGTAAGAAAACATGGTGTAGACACCATCACCCTAAATGCTGTATGGAAGTATTTCACTCAGTCAAGAGAGTTCCCTCTGTTGATATCTTTTTGCCTTTATGAAGAAGTACTTGGTTTTGTACACCCAAAGAGCTTCTTCATGCAAAGTTGCATCCAAATTTGCTTATTTGCCTTACAATAATACACCATGGCAGATGGAAGTAGGTTCTGTGAAGCCAGGTGAAGGCAGGAGATAATCCCCTGGAGGCTTTTGTTTGCTGAGATTCATCCTGGTAAATGGTGGGTGTGACAGCAGGAGAAGTGACTTTCTGACAGATAATAAGACCTAATGGGGACTGCTTGAGCACAGTGGGTTATTCCATAACAAAAGTCTGAGGAGAACTGGTCATGGGTTTCCCAGAAGCCACAGACCAGGGACAGTAAGAGAGAGAATTAAGGATGTGACCTAGGGACAATCTCCATCAGCAAGGGGATTCAGTTCTCATGCTGGAGCTGGGGTTCATTGATGAGTTTGGCTTCTGAAATTTAAGCAGGCCATGGTGCCAGAGACTAAAAGGTTTAACTAATCCATAGAAATACAGTGTACAGGCAGAATACTGGCATCCTGTCATTCAGGAGGTAAGACTTCTGGATGATGACTTTGGCACCAAAAAGTAATAACCAGAGAGAAAGAGGCTTGAAAAATGGGTTGAGTTTATGGCTATCTGGGAGTCTTACAGGACTGTCATGTTGAGCCTTCATCTAAGCTGTAGATCCCATAGGAAGGGAGAGTCATGAGGCCACTCTGTGCAGAACTAGTTTAACAGAATCTTCAAATGTACATGAATGGGGCAATGGCTTGTTTTGTTGGTTTTACCAGTTTTTACTTCCTTTCTTTTTCCAAATGTTTTCTATTTTAAAATATAGCTAATTTGTAAGTATGCATACATTTGCAGTGTAGTGTAACTACGATGAAACATCCATGTGAATAATACTCTTAGGAAACAGCAACCTTCCAAGGGCCTTGTCAAGCTTTGCAACTTCTCTCTTCTGAGACTGATCTCCTTCTTGTTCACTCATCTCTTTCTCATTTCATTAGTATTCATCTACTAAGTGTGCCTTCCTCCATGATATCAGCATTTCAGTACTGCTTGTGTCTTGAAATGTAGAGGTTAGATATTTGGTTTACATCTGGCTTGCCTTAACATCTTCTTCATCCCCTTTGTGGCATGCAGTTGCCTGAGGTGTGCTTAAACCTGGCAGGCTATGAATAAAGGAAAGAGGCATAAGTTAATGCAACAGTACTAGGTAGAGTAACAAAAAATACATTCAGATGTGTCTTCTCTTCACATAGGAAGATATCCCACAGCTCTTAATGGCAGAGAACTGAAGACTCACAGAGTCTGTTGAACTGAAGTTCTAAATAGTTTGGGAACTCTTGGTTAAGATGGAATAGATTCTATTGTTGGCAGGAGGGAAGCAGATGTAGGTTAGAAGCTAAAGAACAAACTTGGAATGGTTATTGTTTAGACATCAGGTATAAGTAAATATGGATGAATAAAAGTCTAGTCCTCAAACAAAAAATAGCCTCAAGTAAAGTGGAGTCTCAGCGAGAGCACAGCCTCAAGTAATTTTTTAAAGCTCAGCTTCTAATGACCTAATAGATTAGGTTGATAAGTGAGGTCATTTCCTCTTCCTTCTCCACCTAGCAGACCACAGATGTGTCCCAGCATGATTTGGCGAGTCATTGTGGGAGGCAGTGGTTGAAAATTCTTGGGACCTGCTGTGTTGGGTATGTCATTGGGCTTACTGTGATTTCTTGAATTCTTTTGTCTCCATAGACCCATCCAGCCCAGACTGCCTTTTTGTCGAGTGTGGATGTACACACAGTTTTTGCTACCAGAAGATGCTGCCAGGGAATCAATTGCAGTGGTGTGCGCACCCAAATATAAACAGTGTGTATATATAATTTAAGCCTGAACGGTACAAAGAGCAAGGCAAGGTATGGCTCAGAACACTGTAAAAACTAAGTAGTATCCAGAAAGTCTTAACTGAGTGCTATAGAAGCCCCGTTTTAAGGTGAACATTCTAACACCAGCTGCTCATAACAGATGTGCTGACACCACTGTTCTTTTCTAAGACAAAGCACAAAGTGATCTCAAGTGTCAGAGGTTGAAGATATTCCACACAGGAAACTGCCTAAAGTGTCATTCTCAATGTCACCTTAGTCTGAATTCCTCAGCAGAGCTAGTGTTGGGAAAGCAATGAATCATCCTGTTTCTTTGAAAAATTTTGTACCCTGGATAATGTCCCACAAGAATTAGTGGTCATAGGTTTGGCGCTACCCCATTTATTCCTCACAGTGATTAGCCTGAACTGGATTGATTCTTCTTTGTGCTCAATTCTACTGTTGAAATTTTATTATTAGGTCAAACTACAAGAAAGGGATCAAGAGAGAAAACCATAGAGAGAGATACACGTAAGGAGAGGGAATGAGAAGGAGAGAAAGAGAGGAGAGGAAGAAAAAGGAGAGGGAGGACAATTAGGACCATGACAAAGAGAACATAGTCTAACAGAACTTCAATGATAGTGTTTACTAGGAATAGAAAAAAAGAACATACACATCATCTGTGCGGGAGGAAGAATTGTGCAGGTCAGAGCAGAGAGAGCAGGAGAGCAGGGGGAATAAGTGTGAGTGAAAGAGAAAGAGAGGACATAGAGGAGAGGAAGAGAGACAGGGAGGAAAGAAAGGAAAAGGAAGAGAAAGAAGATGGAAAGAGGGGAGAGGATAGAGAGACGAATGGGTGTTGTGGGGATTTCTGTTTGAATGTGAGTCTGCCTTTCTCTTTTCCAGAACAGGGAATTTTTCACACTGACAACTTTTGGATTAAAGAAATATCAAGCTGCCCCCCAGGAAGGCTTCCATCCCCATAATCAGGACTCAGCTCTTTTCTGTGTAGGTATCTGTATACAGGAAAAAACATAATAACATTGCGAAAATATCAAACCCTGTCCCACAAAATTTATAAGGGCCAGGGATACAACCACAGAGATTCAGAAGCTTAAAATCCTGGAATCAGAATGCTAAGTCTAAGATGTAGAACATTCTGTGTGTGATTATATGTATCATAATTAATATGTATATGCATTTGTATAAATTTGGATCACTCTGATCCTAAAGGAAAATAACACTTGTATACATTTCAGCTCTTCTTTTAAAAAAAGATATATAATTTTATATTTCAGTATATTTAGCCACCTGTACTTTCATTGTGTAGCCTTTTTAAAAATAGAACCTATTTTTATTTTTAATTTGTTGTCTCTGTGGGTTTTCACATGGGAGTTTATTGCTCATTTTAAAAACGAATTATCTAGAACGGGAGTTCCCAAGTTGCCAATTGTAATAACCCCTTCCATGGTGAAAAACACCCATAACATAAGCTCTTGGGCAGTTGCAGTAGATCATCAATTTGAGGCTAATTGATGTTACATAGCATGGAACTTTAGACTGATGATTACCTATCATGTTGTAGACCCAAGAGTGACCATCCCTGAAATGTCAGTAATGTCACCCTTACAATCTGATTAATGTAATGACTCCCCTCAAGGTCTATTGGGTCACCTTTGCCATCTGATGTACATTATGACTCCAATGGTGCACTGGACTTACACATCTCTAACAACAAACACAATAACAAAAACAACAACAACAAAAAACTATTTGCTATGTGACTCTGGAAAATAGATGGAAAGATCTAGAGATACACAGAGATGATTGACTCTAAACATGAGGCATATTGAGGAGAACTAGGTGGGAGTGTTGGGGACCAGAACTTTTGACATTACTTCTAATGACATCAAGATTTCACCAGTGGCTGAGAACTATCTGGCTGCAATGGGAATTCTTCAATCAAAACTTACTGCTCAGGATGTGGCTCAGTTGTGATAGTGTTCCAATTTAAGCATTAGTATCTGAAATCCTTTCCCAGCACTGATGAAAACAGTTGTGCTTATGTTTGCCTATAATGCAGCACTGGGAACCTCGAAGCAGTAGAATAATGTCAGAGTCCTTCTGGCTTAGCTAGCTATATTGTGCTAGCCTATGTCGCACAAAGGAGCCCCTCTTTTGGTATAAATAAAATGTACAAGTTGTTTCAAAACTGATTTCCATTCCCCTAACAATATTTCCCTTTTCCAATTGCAGGACTGCCGTCATGTCACCATCCAAAACAGCAGGGTGACAATCACGGATTTGCGATGAGTAAATCCCACAGACCCACCTCAGTGGGAGCCTGTGTGTGTGTGTCTGTGTGTGTGTGTGTATTGTATATATATGTGACTGAATGTATGGTGGTGTGTATCTGTGTATGTATGTTAACCTGTGTTATGTATGTTACATCTGTTAAGGATATCCAATGGTATAGTATGTATTTATGGCACACTGTGTTCATTCACAGAGCCCAGATGAACTTACTTCTGTTTCTGTTTGACAATTAGGAAAAGCTTCGATAAAACACAGAAGAATGTGATACATAAAGTCAAGACCTCTTGAGAGTACAAACCCTGAGTCTAGATGTGAGATCATAGAAATTTATTTTGATTTCAAGGTGAGGTGGCTATATTTTTGACTGTCCAGTAATGTATCTTTCTTCAATAATGCACAAAGTAAGAAATGTGATAAGGCAATATGGACAAAGCCATCAGCTCAATCACAGTATCGCAAAGGGAAAAATAATCTGCAATATGTTTTAATTTATGACATTTGGTATATTCATGGCTGCGTTTTGAGGTGAAGATCACTTAGCTCTTTTGAATAATAAGAAAACTTGATCTAATATTGCATTCTACTAGAATTACAATTCTAGATTGTGAATGTATTTTTCTGTTTTTTGTTTCAGCCTCTTGTATTTGTAATGACTCCTGATGCTAGAAACCCTTTGACTAACAACATTTCCTGACTAAAACAGACTGTATGGAATATTTAACATAAAAGAGGGATGTGTATGAATTGAGAACAAAAGAGTACAAAATGTAAGTTCTTAAAAATAGTTTGATATTAGGAATCATTTAGAGATTATATATACTGTAAAAATGAATAAGACAGTGTTTACATATTTTATGTCAACAAAGTATAATAGTACATCTTAGAACATGATGGGATTTCAAATTTAATAAAGATTCCTTTTATTGCATTGTAGAAACACAATGTTAGAAAGATTTGAACATGACTGGTGGCCCCTCCTTACATTGAGTACCACAGGAAACCTTTTCAAGATGACAACCTTCCTGGTAAACATTTTATTCTTATGTCCATCCTTACTACAAATGTCCCTGATAGCAAAGCAAAATTTATTCCCATTACCCAGATATACAATCTTCTGGACCAGTTTTGATTTTCTGTGCAAATATTCAGCAATACATCATTTCTCTACATGAAATCTTACAGTAAATATATAGTTAGGTTATTTATACTTAGTAATTATACCCTCAGATGACATCTTAATTGTTTTCTTTTAAATTAGTCATAGAGTCTATGAAAATTTTAGTAAATTCTATTTTCATTTTATATTTATATATTAGGAAGAGCTTTCTAAATCTACAGTCGTCACACATTAGACCAGTTGTCTTCCTATTCATCCTACTTACAAATTGTTCTATTTGGCTGGCTTGCATTATGCATATAAAACTGTTTACATTTTATTTTCCTTTCATTTGAATTGAAATTATTCTATTATTGGGAAATGATATAACAATTAAGATTCCATAACTTAATCTGTTTAAGGTGTATTTCTTCTTCCAAAACAATTTGTATCATTGAGAATCATTCAATTAGTATTAGTAAATTAATAAATTACTAAGGGAATAACAGTATAATGAATGTATGATTTCTTCTAATGAAGATAATTGTCAAGGTACTTGTGGTCCAACTCCCAACTCTTGCTTGTTTGAATTTTATGCATGTGTAGGTTAGAAAGATAGTTGCATATCCAGTACCGAGGGAACAAGGTAATGGAGAAAGCAAAAGTGTTAGTTGTTGATAATGTGCTTTAGTTGACACAGCTTGTAATTAACTATGTGGTATTTGTAGATCTTCAAACAATATTGGTGTGAGGCACAAATTAATTACAAATTAACTAATAGGCATAAGTGAAGAACGATACTTTCACGATTAGCACAACAATAGAGCTCACTCTCAGAATTAGTTACTACAAGTTCAGCAGGTTTAGTTATGCTCCGTGCAGCTGTGTCTTCCTATGTAAAGTATGGCATAACATCTGGGTGAGTAGGTGTTATAACAGAACATAATACATCATATAATTTACTATAGTCAAGTCTTTGAGTGTCTGCAAGACCCATATCTTCATACATTTTTGTCTTCTGTACTCATTGTTTCACAGTTCTGAACTTCTGGGTAGACAAAAACATTATAGCATTCCTTGTGAGAGACTGAGCAGAAAGCAGATGTCCTGTGGACTGAGCAATGGATGTGAGACACATGATTAACTTCAGACTGTGTCTCCATCAGATCTGTTCATGCTCATTTTTCTCTACCCAACCTGGTGCACTCTCAACTTTACATTAGTTCAAGTAATGTTCTGATAATCTACTTTTCCAAATTTGTACTGCATATGTAATAATACTAACCCAATTTGTAGGATAATAAGCATTCAACTCCATGAACCAATCACTTTTATGCTACAAGTATGATGTTTGTTTTTATTTAATTCTTTACATAAGATTTGTAAGATGAGTGCCAATTGAATGTGACTTTCTCCTAGAAGCTGGCATTATGAGCCCACAGATCACTACACATAAAATAGATTATTCTGGAAGATTCTTACTTGGGCTATGTACCTATATCTCAAGTGGTCATTAAGACAGATTGCATAGTTCATTCTTGAATTTATGTTTTATATAGCTCCTATACATAATTTATTTTCATAAAAAGTAATGATTATCAAGAGTGTCTTCTATGGTAATTTGAAGCTTCTGGATCCTTTATCAGTCAAAATATGCTAATACACTACATACCAAATATATAGGTATCATTTTACAAATATATTTTGGAACTTCATTATAAGTTGATGTTTTCCCTAATGGTACTTTAGCTTTACCATATTATATTTTTTCTAATATATTTCTTTGGAATCTTATATGTATCATCTTTGTAAATAGGACATTCACTGTGATCTTCTCAGCCTATATCATACTGTATATTAGCATCGTATAGGATAAAAGACATAGAGGTTTATGTGACTCAGTAGGAGAAGTACTTACCTAATATTTGTAGGAATCTATATTTATTAGAAAATTTGTCAGAAAAATGGTAAATTATTAGAAATACCTGTGGTGTTCTTGTCTGTAGAAAAGATTTTTATTTGTTTTAGTTGAATTCTAGTCTCATCATGAAACCCAGATTTGCCTCAAAATTCTGATGTGTGTTTTATTTCCCCTCTTGATTTATGTGGGATTACAGATATCTATATGACTATGCCAGCAGAAAATTTTTCATAACACTGCAGTGAAAACATTAAAAAACCAAACTTCCTAAGTCCTTACTTTCCACAACCACAAAATTTACAAAATGTAAATGTTTAGAGAATGGGTTTGGAGAACTCAGGTTTGTATTTGATATGATGTAGCCACCAGCAGTCAGCTACAGGAGCCAAACTCTATGATGATTGTGGGTGCAAGGATACATGCTAATCTATAATAATAATATATATTATCTGAACATAGAATGGGTATATGGATGTTAGCGAGACATGTATTAGTGAAGTAGAGAAAAATCAGAGGCATTAAAGTCAAATTTACCCACTTCTTAATTTTGTGTAAACTTCTACAGTGTTGAGACTGAGGTTCACAGCTTACTGTCCTCAACCACTTCACAATTCTGAAGTTCTGTCTCATAAGAAAGTTGGAAATTTTCAAGGAAAAATGGAAAGAAGGAAAGAAGTAAGGAAGGAATCTGATTCATAGATTATCTATTTATCTCATGTTATTAAGTAATTCTTTATAAAATTATATATTTTTTAAAAAATTAACATTTTCTTCTCAAGTCAAAAACCACCATTTTCTAGTAGTTGTACCTAGACATGTGAGACCAGGAAGTGTTAAGTGCTACATAAGGTATATAGACAAAACAGCGCTTCTATTCAATTCAATCACTGTGTGTTTGTTCTAAGTGACTTTTAGGATAAATACATCAATTTTTTTCATAAATCACTCTTCTGAACACTGGAAAGTATGGATGGCAGTGTCCTCAAATACTGGCAAGAAGAAACAGTCATGTATTCCATGATTCAACAGGATTTATTTCTACCTTCCAGGCCCACCTTTGACAACTTGACTTTGGTTCTGCACATTTTAAAGGAAAGTAAGTGTGATACTTATTTTCTCACTGTTGTCACAAAATCCCATAATCGAAGCAGCTGGAGAAGAAGCAGGAATTCATTTGGATCACAGTATACGGATAGTACAAGGAAATCAGTGAGTGGTGATTGATGTACAAGCCAATTACTCACAAAAATGCCAAAATTTAGTGGTGGGGGAGAATTGGACCTTGAATGATTTGGTATCACAAACCATTGAGATTCAGAAACCATTTTTAGAAGATGGTTAGGACGTGGGTAAGAGCTGAGACTGTGGACAAGGGTAACAGCAACAACGACATTTTAGAAATTCCTTGACCTGTACAAGACCTGCACAGAACTTTTCTTGTCAATGTTCCTCATGGATGATATGGGACCCAACCTGAGGGACAGTAGTCAGTTAGTGATTGTTAAGAAATGGTTAGCATTTTCTTTAGTGGTGCAGTTCCTGACACATAAATGCTCTTTTCTCAGGAAATGTCATACTGGACACTTAGGCAAGAAACTACAATTAGACTCAGCATTATTATATTACAGAAGACATGAAAGTGGAAAGGAATGGTGTTTGCCCAACAGAGTTGAAGTATGACAGTGGGCAGTGATAGTAATATCTAAAATTCATTATTTAATCTCTGGCACGGTGACACAATAAGAGAATAAATAAGATGGACTGATACTTTATTTAGATTTATTAAAGTTTAGCAGAGTATTCAAGAAAGCTAAGTCACAAGCCATAGAAGTCAGGCACAGATCTTCAATCCCAGGAGTCAAGATTAAGAGATAGATGGATTTCTGAATCCAAGGCTACCAAGATCTATACAAGCAGTCTGTAGTCTAGAGGAACAATTGACACAAAGACAATCTCAGCACCAGGAATCATATGCCTTTAAACCCAGCACTAGAGTGGTATAAAGAATAGAAGTAGGGTCTTTTAGTAGACTATCATGGATTTATTCTCCAGCCACAATGAGGATAGGAAGACCCTGAAGTCTCCATATTCTCTAGCCACACTGTGGATAAGTTATAAATAGTCTTAGGGTTGGTGTGAGCCAGAATAGCCTTCCACTGAGGTAGAAAGAAGTAGTGTTCAGCTGCTTTACTTTTCTGATCTTCAATTGAATTGTAACCCCAATATCAGTCTCTGGTCCTTTTATTTTTCATGCTACAGAAAGTGGGAAAGGGAGGAAGAGGGGAGTAGGAAGGCAGGAGTGGTGGAATGAAGGAAGGGCATCATGGGTACTGTTCTGTGTATAAAGGTCATGAACCAGATGATGATGGAGTCAGAAGAGTCTTTCCTTGACCTCATGTACAGGTTCCTTGGAGTTGCTGGAGAGAGGAGGCCCAGCCATGCAGAGTAGATGCATACTGGTAGCAGATGGAGCCAGGAGGACGAGCCATGAAGAAGAAATGGATGCAGAGAGCTGATGGGGCCAGGAGGACCAGTGATGCAGAAAATTTTGATCCAAGGGGAGCCAATGGAACCTGGAGGACCAGCTAGGTTGGAGGTGTCAGTGGAAGAGATACATGGAACTGTTCAGTAACAAAGTATCCCAGACAGTCTCCCTCCAGTGACATAGATCTCCAACATGTCCACCCATATCTGGATGAGACTGATCACAGTGATGATGTCAGTGTCCCCATTTACCTCATTATTGTACTTTCTTTCTCCTGGCCTTTACAGCTGAAGCATTAGTTATGTTGTCATCTGAGAAGAGCCAAACATAATCTGGTTGTTTCCTAAATTAACTGACTGAGTAAATTATGTTTTCATTTTCCCTTTATTTTACTAATGTTTTAGACTAAAATGTCTTCATACTCATCATCATCTTTGTTCTTCCATCTTCCTCATTGCTTGGAAGATACATATATGTGTGTGTGTGTGTGTGCTATCTTATATGTTTGTGTCTGTCTGTGTGTGTATAATCTTATATGCATTTATGCATATATGTATACATGTATATATGTATATATTTGTTTGCATTTGTAATCTTATGTTTCCATGTATGTTCTTGTGTGTATGTGTGTTTCCCAGTACGGCTGAAAATCTCAGCCTTGCGTTTTGCTATTTCCATTTTCTCTACTGAATTCCAATTTAAATAGACTATGATATGTCATCCAGTGATAATTTTTTAAGCAATATGTATTTTTAAAGAGGGTTTCTTTGTGGAACTTGGATACCAGGCTTGATTCTCAAGAGCCAAGAGGTTCTGCCAGTCTCTCCCTTCCATATGCTGGGATTAAGCGCATGTGGCACCTCTGCATGGCCTTTTTACATTTTTTTATTTATCTTTTACATTCCAATGCCATTACCTCCCCATGTCTCTCACAATTCACATCTGCTCCTCAGAGGGTAACATCTCCCCTAATATTAATTTTACTAATTCATCTCTCTGAGGCATGAAAATGGCACCTCTATAACACCCACACAAGTGTGTCTCCTCTGAACAATTTATCTCTCCATAGAATGGGCTCCGCTAAGTCTGTTTTTGTGTATTAGACTTGGATCTTGGGAACCACAGCCAGTAACCTCATATGTGTCCCATCCACACCATTGCCACCCTTGTTAAGGGAGTGTAGTTGGGTCTTAAGCAGATTCCCCTTTGTCAGACCAGAGTCAGTGATCACTCACTATCTTGTATCAGCTGATTCTGTGAGTTTCCCCTTCTCAGTCTTGACTCCTTTGTTCATATTATTTCTGGCCCCTCAATTCAATTGTACTCAGGTGCTTGACCCAATGATATTGAAGTGACCAGAGCCTCACCCAGCCATGAGAGCCTGCAGAAGACCCCACACCAAGGTGTGAGCCTCTGATTAACCAGAATGTACTGAGCTTTGTCCAGCTTCTGACATTGCCTGACCTTGCTGAACCTTGCCCCAGTCACTAGGAAGCCTTGGGGCAAGTTGGCTGGGTGGGTCTGTGTCTTCTTTATAGGTTGTGAAGTACAGAGCATGGCAGACTCCATGGGAGGCCTCTAAACATGGCAACCATTTCTGCAGGGGTAGTTGGCCAATCAACACAAGACAAGTTGCCCAAGCCTGGAGTCACTACAAATCCTCAGACTGTTGCAGACCCCAGACCCTCCCCTTGGTCTACCCCAAAAATCCCTGCCCTATCATCCCTCTGGCTGCTTCTCGTCCACCCAATGTGTCAGATGGACAGAGGACAGAAATTAATATAGTTAACTTATTAATTAATTAAAACACTTGCTTTTGCATCAGATCAGTTCTCTTGGTGATTTTTGGAGTCAGAATTTGTGCACAATAATTAGGTGTGGATTTATGCATCTCTTTCCATCTGTTTCTAGATTAGGTTGTAGTTTCTCTACAGGATTGTGGATTGCCGCCTGTGTATCATTTGCTTTTTGTCTGGTATCTTCTCATGAGTGAGGGGGAAACAAATGATTTTTTCTAGTTTGTTCTGCCTGCCAATTTTGGATAATTTTGTTTCTTAACATTGATAAGTAGTCCACAGTGTAAATGTACCACACTTTCCTTATACTTTATTCGATTGACAAACATCTAGGTTGTTTGCAGGGTATGACAATTATGAATAATGTTGCTATGAACATAGTTGAGTAGTTGTCCTTTTTATGTGGATGTGCCGCCTTTGGGAACATGCCCAAAAGTGGCTAATGCAGTATCTAGGAGTAGGTTGATCTCTAGCTTTCTGGGAAATCTCCACACTGATTTCCATACCAGTTATAGAGTTTGCATTCTTGCCAGCAATGGAGGACTGTTACACTTTCTTTTCATCTTCTCCAGCATAAGCTGTCATCAGTGTTTAGGTCTCAGCCTTTCTGAGATTATTCTGGTGAGACTGTTCTGTTTATATCTCTACCCATTTTTTAAAAATTGATTATTTGGTGTTTTGATGCCTAGTTTCTTCAGTTCTTTGTATAATTTGGAGATTAGCACTCTATCAGATGTGGGGTTGGTGAAGATCTTTCCCATTCTATAGGAAACTGTATTATCTTGTTGAAGATGTATTTTTCTTTGCAGATGCTTCTCGGTTTCATGAGGTATCATTTATTAATTGTTGCTGTCAGTCTGTGCTACTGGTGCTCTGAGTCTGAGAAGTTGATTCTGGGCTGATGTTTCAGGACTAATTTTTTAGCTGCTGTCCACCTACATTCTTCATGCACCACAGTGAATTAAATTTCCCCTGTTTACATATTGTCTTCTTTGTTAAAATGCTATTTCTTGTTTCTACTTTTTGATTGAACTGCCCCTCACATAAAATTATACAGGAAATTTGTAGTTGCTGAGCTAGTATAACACTGACAGAAGGTATACTCTCAGGAAAACACTTCACAGTAATATATATATATATATATATATATGTATGTATGTATGTATGTATGTATGTATGTATGTATATTCACCCATTTCTCAGTGCACACTAGAATGTTCCCCCACATAACACCAACTATAAAAATAGGTATTGTACTGGCTCCATCTTAGAGGTCCCCCTCCCTTGCCTCTCCCAATCTTGTCCATGTTTCTGCTCAGTTCTACTCCATCTTAGCCTTTGAGACAAGGTCTTTCCCAGATCTCGTTCTTGCAGATACTATACTCTCCCTTGTGAGTCAGGGAAACCCAAAGATCCTTCTGTTTTTACCTTCTTGGCTCTGGAATAAGATGCCTCTTCCACTGTGCTGGCTTTTTCTAGATTTATGGGACCAAATTCAGATCACTGTGTTTACTTAAATTTTCTTTTTATTGATTTTAAAGTTATCATTTTAAAGTAAATAAATACATTTATTTAGTGTAGAGACAGGATCTCTCTTTGTAGCACAGATTCTTCTGGAAGTACATCTTCAGACCAGGCTGGCCTGGTACTCACAGAGAAATACCTGCTACTGCCTCCTAAGTATTGTGAATAAAGTTTTTTACACAATCTGGCTCCCGAAGCAATTTTATTGACTTAGTCATAGATCATCTTCCCTGGCATGTTTATCTATTTTAAAACACATTAATGAAATAACTCTATTTCCCAAGTCATGTCCTTGTAATCATTAGCTTAAAGGTACAAACTGAAATCCTATTGATTTCCATCCTCTGCTTGTTACATGAGCAAACTATTTGGTGAGTATTAGCCTTTTGGGGCACTGGAAATAGCCCTTATATGAGACAGCTATAGTAATTTTGCATATTCTATTAGCATAGATATGTATGAGTACTTATGGGCACATACCAGGAGTAAAATTGGTGAATCTGAGGATGCATGTATTAATTGGATGAATTTTCTCCTAATATGTATAGATTGATTATATAAACACATAACAAAAATATATGACATACCCACTCATTATTTTGGCAAATGTCAGCATTTTTTATTATTAAAAGTTTGTGGTATCAACTTACACACTATTAAATAAATCTTAGTTAGGAACTGGGGGTGTAATCCAAATTTCTCCAGTGAATAATGGTATTAAATGAACATCGGCTACATACCTATGTATGTATATATTACATATATACATATGGGATTCTTTAGGCCTCAGAAAGTCATGCCCATTTAGAAATTAAATATTTAAACTTCTGTCTTTCTGTATTTCATACTAAAATATCTTAATTATATGGTTCCATGGGGTCTGTGTAAGTTCTTGTAAATCCAACCTTGTCTGGTTGTGTTTAGATGATGAAACTGGAATCATTTATCCTCGCAAATATTCCCAGAGTCCCTCTTGTATTTTCTACAGTCTTGTCCATAGCTCATCATCACTCCCAAAGGACCAACATCTGGGAGTCAGTCACTGTCCACGGTGCTGTCAATAATGTAAAAGAAGCGACTGTGCTTAACAATCTAAACATCATTGCATTTGTGTGTTTTGAAAATGCACCCACTGAAATTCTGATGTAACACCAAACCTCATTCAACAGGTATAAATGAAACATGACATTTGACATATTTATGTAATGCACTTGCTGTTCTCCTTCATGGAAATGTTTATATGTTAGAGAAGGTGAGTGCAGTAGGGTTGGAGAAAGGATGGCGGGACTCATGAGTAAGTGTTGGATAGATCCCTCTGTTTTCAAATGTGGATCCAGGTACAGTAACACATACTTTCAATCCCAACACTGAGGAGGCTGAGACAGAAGGGCTATTATGTGTGTGAAGCATCTGGGATACACACTAGAGTGTAAATCTAGCAAGCTTAAACACAGCAGCGCTTTGTCTCAGAACAAGTGAAGAAAATCAACACTCTAGGTGGAACATAACAATGACATAACTAACAACTCCATTCTAAGGTGACCTCCTTTATAAAATCATTTACCCAATCCCCACATTACGCTATTGACTCTGTGGGGCATTCATTTCCATCCTCAAAATCAGGACACTCATAGGAAGCTAACCAGGCAGGGAATTAAAAATACTGGCTTAGCTGGGAATGGTTGGAGAACATATATGATTTTCAAGAATACAAACCTCAGAGAAGACCCAAGACTATGAAAGTCAATTTGAAGCTGGGCTGAGGTGGAACATGCCTTTAACAGTGCAAGCAGGAGAAATATGCAGGCAGAAGTCTGTGAGATTCAGGGTAACTTAGTTTACAGAGGAAATTCCAGGACATCAGAGAAACTGATTCAAAGAGCATGAATGAATGAATGAATGATGAGAGAAGTCTACTTTGGATTAATAATAGATTGAGGGTTTATTTAGTAAGGAAAAAGTAGAAAACTGGAAGCAAGTAAGAATCCAGTGGCGTTAATGTCAACATAGGGTATTGCTCCAAAGTTGTGGCTGGCCAACAAGCCCTTGTAAAGGAATACGTTTGTAAACTTGGGAGATGTTCATATACAAGGATAGAAATTATTCTCTTGGTTAATGTTTGTCTTATGGTTACTATTACTGTGTAATGACACCATGTCCACTTGGCAAGTCCAATAGGAAACCATACAATTGGATGGGCTGGCTTACAGTTTGGACATTCAATCCCGTAGCATTATTGTAAGAATCATGGTGGTGTGCAAGCAGACATGGTACTGCAGGATCTGAGCATAATACATTTTGCAGCACAGGAAGCCAATCTAACACAACAGGCAGTATCCCCATCACAAGAAGCCTTAAACCAGCCAACCCCTCCATTGACACACTTTCTGTAACAAGGCCAAAACCCCACAAACAAAAGATTCCCCCAAAATGGTGCCACTTCCTTCGTGATTATGGGCGCAAAATATATTCAAGCTACCACAGTGCTAATTATGAACTTGAGTCTAGGATCACCTGGATGATGTGCATTCCAATGGGAAACCATCTTGATTACTTTAATTGATCTGGGAAGACCTGCCCATTTTGGTTCCCACTCTTCCCTGAAGCCGTGCAGGACTGCAGACAAAGAGAGAAAATGTTCTGAGCAGTGGTTTAAACTTTTCTGTTTCCTGACTGTGGTGCAAAGGACCAGCACCCTCAAACTCCTGTAGCTCTGACTCTCCCTCATCCAACACTCCTAGTCACAATTGATGAGACCTGGTTTTGAACTCCCAGTGCCTTTGCCTCAAGCCCTTTATATTCCATTTAGAATACACAGACCAGGGTGAGGTGGGATCTCCTTTTTAACCAGATTTTAACAAATATCCTTGATGTCAACAACCATCCTACCACCCACTCTTATTTAATTGTCTATTCCATCATTTCCTTTTTGTAGTGTTGTCTGCTGACCCGCCCCGCACTAAGTGGTGCTCTATGTCAGAAGGTTTAAGGGGAAACCTAGCTCTGAGTTTCTGAACTATGAATGAAGTCAAATTGGAAGCTGAAGAATTAATTTGTCGCTCTTTTATAGAATGGTCAAATCGTGTTTGCTTTGCATTCTGTCTCTCCCCTCTCTCATTTCATACACAGATCAGCACACAAAGTTGCTCAGATATACAGGGTGTGAGAGGTACACATTCATGTGAACAAGGAAACACACAGAGTATACAGGTCTGTGCTGGTTTTGTTTTTAATATCAACCTGACACAGCCACGTGTGAGCAAGGACAAATGACAAAATTGCCCCCCATCATATTTTCCTTTTGCAAGTATGTAGAGCATATTTTCATTAATGATTAACATTGGCCTATACCACAGGGAATGATGACATCACTGCACTGCTGGCCTGGTTTTCTATAAGAAAGCATGCTGAAACAGTGTTGGGGAGTAAGCCAGTAAGAGTATTCCTCCATGATTTCCACATCAGTTTCTGCCTTGAGTACTTGCATTAGCTTCCCTTAATGTGGGCTCTAAATTGAAAAGACCTTTCCTGCCCAATTTTGGTTTTTTTGCCAGTGCTTTCTTTAATTTTTTTTTCACAATAGGATCTGTAAGACAATACTTGTCATTGTACAATTCAAATTATCTTCTTCCCCTGTTCAGTACAGATTTGTGAACTTTCGTGGCTTTTGTTGTTGTTTTATGACCATTTATTTCATTATTCAGGTTTTAATGTCCCTCTGTCATCTTAGGCTTCTCCATGTGGGAACCCTAGTGAAACTTTCACTGCATTCTTGTTCATTTGGCATCCCCTAATGAGTCCTTAGTTTCCTTGAGCTTGAATTTGTAAACCTCACCAGTTTGTGGCCAAGTCTGGGAATTAATGTGTTGGCTTTTGCCTTTGTGCACTTTTCTTAGACTCAGGAGAAACTTGATGGCTGCACAAATCTCTCAGCTCCCATAGCAAGCAGTCAAAATGCACCAGCTGTTGGTATAAATGTGCAGTCTTTGAGTATAAGCCTTACAGTGGAATTACTGTATCTCAAGGTAGGCCTGATGCCCATTTCCTTCTAGTTGGCGGTATATGTTTCAGTCCCACCAGCAATGTAGGTGTGTTGCCCTTGTCCAAATCCTCTCCAACAAAAACTGCCATTGGTCTTTTTATTTAAGCCATTCTGACGGGTAAGATGGTATCTCCGAGTGGCTTTGATTTGCATTTTCTGATGCAAATATAAACCAGCTACTTAAAACCAGCCCCTCTTTCTGCTCTGACACCACTGTGATGAACATTGTTTTCTGCAGTGATTATGTACTGGATTCCTCAGCCATTCTAGACTCAAATTTCACTTCCCATAGGACCCTCTTTCCACCCAGTCTCCTTCCTTCTCTTCTAATTTCTTTTTCTTTCATGTGTATTTTTTCTGGTTGTTTGTACATAAACCAAATGCATGTCTTGCCAGGAAGTGGAGGTCAGAAGAGATTTTCAGTTCACCTAGAACTGGAGTTATAGATTGTTGTTATGCAACAGGTGATATCTGGGTGTTGATCCTAAGAGATCTTTTGGAAGATCAGCCAGTGCTCTTAACTTCCTGAACCATCTTTCCTGCCCCCGCTCTTTTGCTATGATAAAAATATGACAAGAAAAGTGAGTTCTTCCCTAGACATTCAGAAAGAGGTCTTCACATAAATATTTTCTTTATTTACAACAGTGTAACTAATTGTTTGAGCATTTTGATCATATTCACACCTCATCATTAAATCCACTCTCACCTCCCTATCTTACACAACTTGAAGATTTGCGTCATCTTCTTCTTCCTCCTCCCTCCTCCCTCCACCTCCTTCTTATTCTTCTTTTCCCCTTCATCAATCAGACTGTTTGAGCAACTACTATTGGGAATGACATCTGCCCTTGACTTTTGTTTAAGAAACATTCATGTCATTGAAGAGAACTGACCCTCTCGTAGCAGCCAATAACTTCTCATCTAGGAATTGGATTTTTGTGCCTACCTCACCTCTCCATGCTAAGGATTTTGTGTTATTTGAGCCCAGATAGTTCTTATTCACACTTTCACAATTGCTCTAAGTTCAACTGTACAACATCTGTGCTGAGTCTGGAAAATTCTTTTCTTCATGTGATCCATCACCTCTACACTTACACATTTTTTCTGCACCTTACTCCAAAGAAGACCCCTGAGGCTTGGGGCATGGGGTGTGATAGGTATATCTAGGGAGGTATGTGTTTATTGTTCATTTTATTATCATACAAATTTGTTTCAGAGGCTGTTCTGGAACTAGCTCTTGTTCAGAGGCTGGACTTGAACTCATATAGATCCTCTTGCTTCTGCTTTATGAGTGATGGGATTAAGTTGTGCACCACCAATGCCTGTCCTGCAAGTTTTCCAGAGACACTTTGGATTCTCTTTTTCTTCAGATCTTGGAGTGTGGATTCTCCTGTGCTTGCTTCACACAATGACTTTGAGTACTCTGCAAAGACAGCGCTGCTTAACAGATGATACCCAGCTTCATCCCTGCCCTCAAAAATACAAGACACAGATTATGAACTTTTTGGCTGTGATTTTGCACTTGATTCAAACACTGGCCTCAGAACAGAGAGGACTGGTGAGCAGTCCTGGAGGAATTTGATTGAGGATAACATGGATACAGTGGCAGCAGCATCTGCCAGGTTGGTTGGTTTAATTATTGTGTTTGGGTGTAGCGTGTGTTGTCTCCATGTCATGTATGTGGAGGTCAGAAGAGAACTTGTAATAGTTGCTTCTTTCCATCTCTCATTAGGTTGCAGACATTAAGCTCTGGTTGTCAGTCCTTGTGCCTAGCTCCCCTACCGACTCACTCATTGTGCTGTCTCCATTCTTTTAATTTAGCAGCAACACCAGAAGCCATTTGAGAACAGAGTCTGACATCAGAACTTATTTCCCTCAATTTATTTTGTTATGCCCCACAATGTTGTGGATGGAACCCAGGTTTCCCACTTGATGGGCAACAGATGTACTATTGAGATTGAGCTCTCACTGCAGCTCCAATACTGGGCAGTCTACAATGCAAACCCTTCCTGCATTGAAGAAGTAGACACACACGGGGAATAGAACTCGCATGCTAGGTCACATGCATCGCTTTGGTCAGTAGGTGACACTACATTTAGTATTTAGAGTTATCAACAGTAGAGCCTTTACATATATAATGCATAGCTTAAGGTCCTTTTTTCTAATTCCACGCCTTTAAACCTGAGGAAGTCACTTTTCAGGCTGTCCTGAACCCATGTTGTCTACAAAGAGCTTCTGGAGATTGTTTTTCCTAGACTGTGTCTCATTATATAGTTCAGATTGTCCTGGAACTCACTATGTGTAGACTGGAATAGTTTGAACTCAAGCGATCCACCTGCCTCCCCCCCCTACCAGGTTTTTATTTTAAGTCAATGTTTTAAATTACCTGGTGTCTTTCTTGGATTGACCCTATTGAGTGAAATTGGTTTTGTTTCTATGATAGGCTCACATAAATTTGAATATTTTTGGCTTTGGTAGTCATTCTGAGACACCAGAGTAGTTTCCAAGAGGTCTCATATAGGCACCAAGGGCATGCACTCATTTCATTCTTGTATCCCTATTTCTGAGAAGCTCAGTTTCAGAGAAGTAGATGATGGCTGCAGGCCTCACATTTCCCTGTGCATCCTTTCTTGGTGGTTCATGATATTGGCCAAAATGAGAGAAAGGTAGAAGCACAAACTAAACTTTCCTGTGTTGCTTGTGTCCTGACATCTAGCTGGAATGAAGACAGATAGCCCCCCCTTCAGGTTCAGAAGACCAGAGCTACTTTAGTCTACCTCTGTTTGGAAAAGAGGCCTCGCACAGCTGCTTGCAACAGTTTATAAGACACATGGTTTCTGAGAGGCGGGATAATTTTAGATTCCCCTACACTCCCTGTCTTTTAATGTGGAACATGCAACCTACTATACAACAAGGATTATAGAACATATCCAAAAGCAATATAGATGAAAATGTACAGATGCAGGAAACTTCATGCTAGACTAGGTTCAAGTCAGTACCATGAGAGGCAGGATACTGCAGATTAGACCAGGATGGGACAATCTATGAGGCACAGAAACCGCAGATTGGACAAAGGGAGAACAGAATCATCAGATGCAGGAAACTGCAGTCTAGACCAGGAGAGAAAGAACCATAAAATGTAGGAAAGTTCAGGTTAGATCAGGAGAGGACAGTACTGTGGATGACCTAGCTTTCTGACCTGGAATAAAGTCCCATAAGTTTCTATGACAGACACCTCAAACTACTTAGAGGAAAAAAAATGGCGCAGTGGGTGAACACACGATCCACAAAATAGACAAAACCATGGTCTTTCTTTTCTTTAGGGTCACATATAAAAGGAAGCACATGATAATTGCTGTGCTTAAAACCACCCCAGTATCACAGCAAACATCACACTTAGTTCCCGGATAAGCAGTCATCTGTGAGATTAACTCTAGCAACTTTCCAATGTACTAGGAATGTGTTCTGTCACCAGCTCACTTCCTTCTCTCCTTTTGCCTTTTATTTGGAGGCCAGGGTAGGGTGTCCAGACTAGCCTTGAAGATGAAATCTCCCTGCCTCTGTCTATCATGTAGGTGGCATAACAGGTCTGCATCACCAGGTCTAGCAGCAATTATCTTCTGGCAGCTCTGAGATCTTTCCCTGAAAATGTTGCACATGGAGAGTGCCACCACTGAGTAATACTAACCATCGAAGCTTCAAGGGTCTTAAGTGATACTTCAGTAGACCACTAGAGGACAATGTAGAATCAAAAATGACAGAGTGGTTGGTGCCTTCTTCCTGAGTCAGGGATAACTTCCCTGCCTGTTCATATCAGGATGACCCCTATTCTGAGCATCACAGCTGGTTCTTGTGAAAGAGATGTGGGACTTCCATCTCAGAAATTTCTGTGTCAATACTTCAGATGAATTTTGATTTAATGCCTCCAACAGAACCAGATGGCTTGAATGAGATATAGGGAAAAGGAGAGGGGAAAGGAGAATAGATGTGGTTATAGATAATATATGATGGGAAATGTCATTCTGTATATATGTTTCTCATACTGGTCAATGAATAAAGCATTGTTGGCCAATAGGAAAGGAAGATAGGAGGGGCTAGGAGAAGAAGGAAATAGGAAGAGAGAGAAGCCAAGATGGAGAGTCTGGAGAAAGCAGTATGCTGGCTGGCTCCCCCGATAAGAGAAATACATAGATCAGCAGAAATGGGTTAATGCTTAAGATAGAGCTAGTGTGTGATCATGTGGAGGTTAGCCGATAACTTGCAGGAGTCAATTTTCTCCTCCAGCACAGGTTCAAGGATCATTCTCAGGTCTTCAGATTTGGTGGCAAGTGCTTTGACTTAAATAATGCCTTAAATGACTTTGCCGTCTCCATGGACTCATTCCTTAGAATACTTGTTCCCAGGTGGCAGCAGTTTTGGAGAGGTCATGCAACTAATAGGGACAAGGCTATAGAAGAAATTATATCGGGGGTGGGCTTTGATAATTTACAAACTTGCCCATTCCAGTTTGGTGTCTGTTTGCTATGTGAGGGTATAGTGCTGGTCTCTCAGCCTCATGCTCCAGCCACTGGCTGCTGCATTCAACCTCTGCCATTATGGTTTGCTCTCTCTGGAACTGTAAGCAAAAATAAGTTTCCTTCTTCTTCTTGCTTTTGGTCATGGTCAGAGCAAGATCATTTGGTTTTGGCCTACTGGGATGCATCCCTTTTTTTTTTTTTTTTTTTTAGTCACAGAGTCCTCCTAAGTCATCCAGTCTGCAGATCTCAATACATCACAATCCTTACAAGATGAGCTTAGCCATCTTTCCTCATTGGGCTGTTTAGAGTGACAAGTAATTGTGAAGAGTAGAGAATGGAGATTTGTTCTATGTGTCACACTGTGCAGAGAAACAGAGGTCCATTCCCCCTCAAGTCCATAGTTCAGGAGTCTGAAGTGTGATTGATATTTAAATGGAAACAAGAGGCAAGTATAACTAAGCAGTTATGGCCAAGAGTCCCACCCATCATTGACTCCTCATTAGCTCATTTTGGATCGTCTTATAAGGTAGTCTCATATGTTTCTGGAAATATGCCAAATGTCTTTAATGAGGCAATTTCTCTTTCGGTTGGTCAATGCTTTGGTCTTTCCTTCATCAGATAAGTCTCTGAGGAGATTCAAATTGCTTCAATTATTTTGTTTCAATACTCCCACTAGCCAAATGGAGTGACATCATGGGTAAC